>NC_088843.1:24247209-24847209 GCF_904066995.2 Poecilia reticulata | reverse complement strand
GTATAAGTGTCAAACTGGAAACATTAGTTATGAAATTGAAGAACTTTCAGTGGTTTGTTCTGAGTTAGAAACCAAAGAAAAAACTCAAGCTTACTTGAATGAAATGAAAAATTTGGCTAAGCTCACAGGTCAGGATTACACAGATGTTCTTCAGAGTGTAATGTCTCTACTGGGCCGGTCAATTACTGAACTTGGTCCAGCTTCTTTGAAGTCTTTGCCGGATAAAGAGGAGTCAGTCATGGCTACTCCCAGTACAACACCGCAGATGACAACGAAGGATACTGATTTTCTCAAATTGGAAGAAGTCACTGCAGACAGGGAGCTGCCACAAGACAATCCTGAACCCGTAACGGGGAACACATCACAAGCCTCTGGAGCTTTGCCAGCCATGTCCTTCTCAGCCCTCAACCCGCCTGGAGTGCAAAGGTATGTGGTTGAACACATCATGAAAAGCGAAGACAATGCAATACATATGTCCTCATTAAAATTGAGATCATTTTCTGGTCGAACCCCAAGACCTTCACACGAAACAGATTATGAAACTTGGCGATCTGTTGTAGACCTTTTGTTAAGAGACCCGGCTGTATCAGACCTGCAGCGTTCCAGAAAGATTTTTGACAGTCTATTTCCACCAGCTGCTGACATGGTTAAACACCTTCAACCAGATGCACCTCCTGTAAGTTATCTTAAAATTCTTGATTCTGCCTATGGAACAGTCCAAGATGGAGACGAACTGTATGCAAAGTTTATGGAGTTGTTTCAAGATGCAGGTGAAAAGCCATCAGTTTATCTTCAACGCTTACAAGTGACTTTGAACCATGCTGTAAGGAGGGGTGGAGTATTGGCTGTTGATTTTGAAAAACATTTACTGAATCAATTCTGTCGTGGTTGCTGGAATAACTCTTTAATCTCTGAGCTCCAACTTAAGCAGCGTAAGGCAAACCCACCATCTTTTGCAGAGCTGTTACTGTTGCTGCGAACAGAAGAAGACAGAGAAGCTGCTAAAGCCCAGCGCATGAAACAGCATTTAGGTTCCAGTAAACCCAGAGTTAGCGTGCAGTCACATGTTTGTACATCAGCTGAAGAAAAGAGTGCTTATGATAACCTGACTAGCATCACCCAACAACTTGCTAAGCAGTTAGCTGATGTACAGAAACAGTTGGTTGCTCTTACAACAGCACAGGCTGGTCAGAAACAGTCCGTTTTGCCGAAATCTGTGCATGTTTCCAAGTTCAAGCAGCCTTCGCAGATTAGCAAAAGTTCATCTCAATCTTCTCAAAAAACTGCAGTTTTACCACCCAAGCCAGGTTACTGCTATAATTGTGGAGAAGATGGACATATAAGACCAAAATGTGACAATCCTCCTAATCCTTCACTTGTTGTTGCCAAGAAGAAGCAATTTGTGGAAAAACAGAAAAAATGGCAGAAAATGAACCCTCACAATGCTCTGCCGTTAAACTGAACCCAGTTCTTGTTGAGGGACAAACGGGAACTGCAGAGGACCAGAAAAGTCCCACCAAGCAGACACCTATAAGATGCACCAATCTGTTTCAAGTAACCTCAGAGGCTACAAAGTTGCCACAAGGGCTGATTGGCTCAAAATGTACTGGTCAAGTAACAATAGCTGGTCACTTAGTTCAATGCCTGTTAGATACTGGATCGCAAGTGACCACAATACCAGTTTCTTTCTATAATCAGTATTTTTCTCATCAACCAGTGAAACCATTAAATGAGTTGTTGCAAATAGAAGGAGCCGCAGGCCAAGCTGTCCCATACTTGGGTTACATAGAAATGTCAGTCATTTTTCCTAAAGAGTTTGTTGGTACAGATTTGGACGTTTGTACTTTGGCGCTTGTGGTTCCAGATGTTAAAAGTGGAACTCAGACTCAAGTTCTGATTGGAATGAACACCCTTGATTCCTTATATGACGAGCATTTTAAAGATGAAAATGCTAGCTTTAGCCCAGCTAAGTATGGCTACAAAGTAGTTCTTCAGCTGCTTCAGTTACGTCACCAGCAAACCCAAGAGTCCAGTGTATGTGATGTAGGACTAGGCAGTGAGTCACCTGTTATTTTTCCAGCAGGCCATACCATCGTTCTAGAAGGCTATGCCTGTACCAGCTTGCTGCCAGTTAGCAGTTGGGCATTAGTTGAACAGCCTTCTACCCCCTTGCCAGGAGGTTTATGTGTGAAAAGTTGTTTGGTGTCATTGCCTAAACATGCACCTCCCAAGATTCCAGTGGTTATCACAAATGAGTCGAACCACAGCATAACATTGTCACCATCTGCTTCTATTGCAGAAATCACAGTATCACCACAGCTTCTGTCTGAGGTTTCCTGCTGTAGTGCGCAGCTCAAGAACACTGACAAAGTTGATCTCCAATTTGAATTTGGAAATTCTCCAATTCCTCCTGATTGGAAAGAACGAGTGATTGCTAAACTCAGAGAAATTCCAGAAGTGTTTTCCCATCATGACCTCGACTTTGGATGTACTGATCGGGTGAAGCATCACATCCATCTTCATGATGAGACTCCATTTAAACATCGTGCTCGCCCTATCCATCCAAATGATATTGAGGCTGTTCGCAATCATTTGCGAGATCTTCTGGAGACGGGAGTAATAAGAGAATCAGAATCTCCATTCTCTTCACCGATCGTAGTCGTTCGAAAGAAGAATGGGGATGTTCGGCTTTGTATAGATTATAGAAAGTTGAACCTCCAAACGGTAAAGGATGCTTATGCATTACCAAATCTGGAAGAGTCATTTTCGGCTCTCACTGGTTCACGATGGTTCAGTGTTCTTGACTTGAAGTCAGGATATTATCAGATACAAATGGAGGAAAGTGATAAGCCTAAAACAGCATTTGTGACTCCACTTGGGTTCTGGGAATTCAATAGAATGCCCCAGGGTGTGACGAATGCACCTAGCACTTTCCAACGCCTTATGGAGAAGTGCATGGGTGATTTGCACTTAAAAGAAGTTTTGGTCTTCTTGGATGATTTGATCATTTTCTCTGACACCCTAGAGGAGCATGAGAGTAGGTTGATAAAAGTGTTGCATCGACTCAGAAATTATGGTCTTAAATTATCACCACAGAAATGCAAGTTTTTCCAAACATCTGTGCGTTATTTGGGTCATATAGTTTCTGAACATGGAGTTGAAACAGATCCGGAAAAGATTAGTGCCTTAAAATCCTGGCCAGTTCCGCAAACTTTAAAAGAACTACGATCGTTTCTTGGCTTCGCAGGTTATTACCGCAGGTTCATTAATGGCTACGCCGCTATTGCTAAACCTTTGAATGACCTGACAAAAGGGTACCCCTCTACCCGCAAACAGGGCCGCAAAGCAAACATTCTAGATAAAAGCTATGATGTAAAGCAACCTTTTAATGAAAGGTGGACTGCACAGTGTCAATCTGCTTTTGACATATTGATTGACAGATTGACGACAGCCCCAGTACTCGGTTTTGCCAACCCAAGTCAACCTTACATATTGCATACAGATGCTAGCACCATCGGGCTTGGAGCTGCTCTTTATCAAGAACAAGAGGGAAAGCTACGAGTTATAGCATATGCCAGTCGTGGGTTGTCTGCCAGTGAAGCCAGATATCCAGCCCATAAATTGGAATTTTTAGCTTTAAAATGGAGCGTAACTGAAAAATTCCATGACTATCTTTATGGCTCCAGATTCACTGTCATTACGGATAACAATCCATTAACGTATGTCTTGACCTCTGCTAAACTTGATGCTGCTAGTCATCGATGGCTTGCTGCGCTGTCTACATATGATTTTAAATTGCAGTATCGTGCAGGCAGCCAAAACAGTGATGCTGATGCCCTCTCTAGGAGGCCACACCCCCAGACACCTGATCCACAGAGAGAATGGGCTATGGTGCAACAGTTCATCACAGCACATATGGATAAACCAGAGGATACTGCAGAACTCACCCCTGATGTGGTTGGAGCCATTTGCCACAGCTGTCTGCTGAGAAGCCAAAGTCCTGATGGTCCTTTGGAAAGAAACATTACTCTGGTGGAAACGATGAGTATAACTCCTACAGTCCTTCCTGATTTGTATGTTGATGAGTTTCAAGGATTGTCGGTGCTTCCATCATTGTCCCTTCATGACATCAGGGAGAAACAGAGAGCTGATCCTGTTTTGAGAGAAGTTATTCATCAGCTTGAAACGGGAGAAAAGATCCCTCCAACAGCTAGAGCTGAACTTCCTGACCTTCCTCTTCTGATGAGAGAATGGAATCGTCTTGAATTAAGAGATGACATCTTGTACAGAAGAAGACAGGATGGTGAGATTTTATCATTTCAGCTTGTGTTGCCAGAGGAATGTCGTCCTGTTGTCCTTTCAAGTCTCCATGATGATATGGGCCACATGGGGATTGAAAGAACACTTGACCTTGTAAGATCGCGATTTTTTTGGCCCCGCATGTCTGTAAATGTTAAAAACAAGATTAAAACTTGCAATCGCTGCATTCGCCGGAAAGCCCTGCCAGAACGAGCTGCACCATTAGTGACCATCCAGACCAGCCGGCCACTTGAGCTCCTGTGCATGGATTTTCTATCAGTTGAACCTGATAAAAGCAACACTAAAAACATCCTTGTCCTCACAGACCATTTCACCAAGTATGCTATGGCCTTTCCAACAGCCAATCAAAAAGCAAAGACTATCGCAAAATGTCTGTGGGAGAATTTTATTGTGCATTATGGGTTTCCAGAACGCCTGCACACAGACCAAGGGCCTGATTTTGAGTCTCACCTCATCAAAGAGCTCTGCAACATTGCTGGCATTAAAAAGTCGCACACCACGCCATACCATCCTCGTGGGAACCCTGTTGAACGGTTCAATAGAACTTTGCTCAGCATGTTGGGTACATTGGAGCCAGAGCAGAAAACTAGGTGGAAAGAGTACGTCAAACCACTTGTGCATGCGTACAATTGCACCCGAAATGAGGTCACAGGCTTTACTCCATATGAGTTGATGTTCGGTCGCTGCCCAAGACTTCCTGTTGACATTGCCTTTAACTTGCCTGTCAAAAGTCCCTCAGCTCAATCACATTCTCAGTATGTGCAGAATCTGCGTTCTCGGCTGAAGGAAAGTTTCCAGTTAGTTTCCAAAAATGCAGAAAAGATGGCAAGAAGAAACAAGATTCGTTTTGATCAAAGAGTGAAACCAGCCCATCTTGAAGAAGGTGACCGGGTATTAGTGAGAAATGTGAGGTTCAGAGGCAAGCATAAACTGGAGGATAAATGGGAGACAAATGTTTATGTGGTGGTTGGTAGTATGGGTGATCTTCCTGTGTATGTTGTAAGACCAGAAGCGGATCCCACTGGAGGGACCCGAACTCTGCACCGTGACCTTCTTCTCCCTTGTGGATTTCTTCCCCAGATTGAAGAAGTTGATCAGCCAATTTCTACACCTACTTGTAGACCTCATACCCGCAGTCTCCAGGAACCAACAGAGGACCTGGAAGAGAGCCTGGATGAGGAAGATGAGTGGAGTGTGCCTCGGTTCTCAGTTTTGTCACCTGTGAAGGTCAGTGTTGAGGGAACAATCCCTACCCAGCCCATGAGCAGGGTTACAGAAACTGAAACAGAGATGCGGATTCCTTCACCTGATGGCGAGTCGTCTCTACTGTTGGATGCTATGGACCCACCATCGGACCAGGAAAACGTTTCTTCAGGAGATGATCAGATGGACCCTAAAGATCTACTTGAACCTGAGCTGAGTCCCCCTGAGGAAAATTTGGAGTCTCATGGCCCGGTAGAGACGTTACTTAATTCAACCACATCCTCATCGCATTCCGCTGAATCACCTATAGCCACTCGTGAGGTTACTGGAGAATTAGAAGCTGAACAGCCAATTCGTCGATCTAGTCGACAGCCAAAACCAGTCCAGCGTCTGCAGTATTCTGCTTTAGGCAAACCACTAGCTTCTGTAGTGAAAACCCTTTTGCATAGTATAGCAACTGCTTATGATGAAATGTTTATTGAACCTGCATCTGCTCCCATATATTCTAATATCCAGGTGGTATAGCATGCATCGGTGTTGCATGGATTTAAGGGGGAGGGTGTAGCCCGGGTGTAAATTTCTAGCTTTCACCGGTCTCTCAAACTCGTCATTAAATCACGTGATAATCCTGGTAATAGTGTCGCTCTCACGAGACTATGAAGCAACCAATCACTGCCCAGTTTCTAAGGTCACATGTTGTATTGCAGCCTATTGGCTGGCTATATTAATTTGAGCAGGAAGTTTGAACACTAGATGCATTGGGGGGAGCTGAGCAGAGCAGAGCTGAGCTACAGGAGCCGATTACCACCAGACCAGCCAGGAGAGATGTCAGTTGTATGTAGAGCAACCGGCGGATCTGGCCAGAAGATGGCGAGCTAAATGTCCAGGCCTAGAGCCATAAGAAAAAGATTGCACTACGTGTGTGAAGACTTCCGCTCTCCTGCCAGGATGGTAGGAGGCTCCTTGTAGCCTGAGAACTTTTTCTGTCTCATCTTGATTTCGGATTTCCCACCTGGGACCTAAACCACATCAAGGCAAGCACCTTACCCAGAGTCAGCCTGTCTTGGGATTTGATTACCCCAGCTTGGGGTCAACGGACTGAAGGGTGTGGGCTTGGTCAACTGTGGGGATTAATTTACTTTGGTTTTGTTTGTTTGTTTTCTTCCCTAGTATTGCGCATGTTTTGTTTTTGTATGGCCTTTTAAATGTCTGTTTTTCTTGTTGGATTTATATGTATTGTTGTCTTTCACCATCAATATAACACACTGGCACACTGCAAATCTTCAGACTCCGTGTCTCCTTCATGAGTCGAGTGCTAGTCTTCTGAGAAACCAGCCCAATTGATCCATTTATTCATATGGCATTCTTTAAATATACTACACAATGTATTCTGTATTCTGATTATTGAAATGTAAAAGTGCTCTGTTGTTCTATCACCCCGTTTCATACCGGACCACTTACAGTCCCGTCTGAATGCCCCCTGGGGGGCGGTGCCGCCCACGTTGAGAACCGCTACTCTAGACGCAAGTTGATGTGACTCACATTTTTTATATGCTACAAGTTTGTTTTGTTTTTTTTATTTTTATATATATTGGCCTAACACCAATTATCTAAAATCCCTTCAATTAGTCATTGTGAATTTAAATCAGCCAGGCTACAATTACTTTTACTTCACTCATTTATTTACGTGTGTATTTCTTTTGCAGATAATTTGCATGTTTGCCAAAGACCTTGACATGAGGCTGGGTCACAAAGTAACCTTCTTGGAAATGAATTAAGTTATATTTATGATTTCCAAGCAGTATCTTGCTACAGAAGTCTTAAAACTGCTTAATAGGTTTATTGTTCTATCATAAATCTAAAAATAGAACTACTCTTCAATTTTTTTTTGTTTTTTGTATGGTTTCTAAGTGTTTAATGTTAGAGTTCCCATACATTTTTATTGTAAAGGCAGTAAAAGTTGTGTTGGACAAGAACATGCATTTTTTCTGAGGGTTAGTGGCTGATTTCTGGTTGCAGATTGTGTTGAGCTTTCAAAAGCATTTAAACAGGTGTGGATCATTTAATACAGTGGCTTATGGCAAGTTGGCATCACTGGCAAGTTGTGTTATAACTTGCTAGCAAGTTATAATAAACTTGCATCACTTCTGTTTAAACTTTTATTGTTGTGTAGTGGCTTTTTAATTTTGTTGACCCTTCTGGGCCACTGTACTTTAATTACAAAATAGCTAGATGATCCTTCTTCCCTCTTGGTACCACAATCTGCAGTAACTTTGTTTCCATCAATGTTTTTTATGCACTTTTGTGAAGCATCGCATTTGAAAAGACTGATGGAAACAGCAAATTTCAAAATAACTTTATCAATTTTGCAGTTTCAATTGTGTGGGGTTATATTTCCATTTTATTAGTTTTTGGTCACTTTTTAAAATTATTTATTTGGGATGTTTAAAGTAATTTTCAGTTCCAGTGTTGAGCGTTCTTTATGAATTACAGCTTATTGATCTTTGAAAGGGTGAGATTGCATTATCATGGCATTATTATATAACTTAAAAATGTAATTATTTCCACGCCCATCAGTGGTGTGCATGTGGACCAAATTCTCATCCGAGGAGGCTTCAAGGTTCTTCACATGCATGAAAAGATTTAATATATAATTAAACCCCCATCGATAAATATGGTTTCATATGGTCAGTTAAAAAGCCCATTAAATGGAAAATATTGTCTGACTTGTGGACGGAGACGGTCAAAGTGAAAGTCTAACATCATAGATTTGTCTGGTCTGAAAGGAGCCGAGGGCTTTTCACTGACTCAGTCTCTGTAGTTAGGTTTTAGGTGAGTATGTTGTACATTTTTGCTTTGTGTCTGTGTCAAAGTAGAACTTGCAAAGTTCGTTGCCAGTTTGTTGCAGCACAATCTGTAAACTCTCACCAATATTACGTTTTCATTTTGCAGTTTTGAAATTGGTTGTTGCATAAATTCCCAACGTGGAACAATGTGTTCTCTGTTCATTTGCTGAAAGAGTTTTTGGAAATGAGATTTTTTATTTCCACGAGGGTTCAAAATGGAAGGAACCCTTTGATCCAGTTATAATTACAAAAAGGTAAAGTATGTCCATCTGTTACATCTCTGCTTTAACTTCGTACATCAGGAATAATCCGGTCTAAAACTGAATGTCACAGGGCAGCTTGATTCTGCGGCTTGGTTACAATCACAAATCTGTGTGACACGGCAGCGCTGCAAAAACAACCCGACACACATTTTCTCTGAAGCATAATCAAATTTGTTACTTGGGTAATATATCCTTCATGAATGCATGAGTCATGATTCTGGTTATGCTTTTGATGCCAAAGTGTTGGTCAGATATTTTTAAAGTGCCCAAAAGGTCCAATACTTTTTGAGTCTTTGAGCACATTTATTTTGACATCAAAGCCTTCAGACCAACGTGTTTTGTCTCCCTAAAATGTTGCTCAGATTTTTTGTTTTTTCTGAACTCGCACCACATCGATCGATGTGGCACACTCTTCACCATTACGTTTGGTGAGTCAGACAACTTCAGATAAAGAACTGCTTTTCAAATCATTACTGGAGAAATGCTCTTTTGTACTTTTGTTAAGCTTTAGGGGCAAAAACGTGTGTATATAAGTGAAGAAGCGGCACTTGACTAAACCACTGAGTATTGGGCACATCACATGATTTAGTTCAGTTGAAAAATACTGGGAAATTGAACTTTGTAACTCATATCGGTCAAGGTTCTTCGAAAAGTTGTTGTAAATGCTGATGGCTTTTAGCAGTAAGTTCTGTTGGGAGTAGCAAGCCAGAGAAACACAACTTATTCAAATTGAGTGTTTTTGTTGTTAGTCTGGACTGACGGTTTTGCCTATTTTTCTCTGTTTGAGCCTAATGATTAATGCTTTTGTAGTTCAATTTTGTTAACACAGACTTCCAAAATTGTTTTTGAGTGTTTTATTTATTCATTTTTGATTAGGTCTCACAAGATTAATTTAATTGTGATGAATCGATTATTGAAATAATTGTCAACTTAAGTAATTGATTAATATTACATGGACTGGAAAAGAGGCCATTGGCTGAAAGAAAAACATGTTGAGAGAAGTCATTAAGCCAAAACTTGACAAGTATATAGTTTACTTTTAAGATACAAAAGAAGCTTTTGTCTGTAAATATGTTCCACCCAGTTTATCCGATTAATTGTCAGAATAATCAATATAATAATCGATTACTAAAATAATTTAGTTGCAGCTCTGAGTTGGATATTTAAAATGTCTAGTTGCAGTGTTGAATGTTCTTTAGAAATTAAAGATGGCTGATTTATTGAGATGATGTACTTGCATTATTATGCTATTATCATATTACATGAAAATGGTGTCAAAATGACAATGTTATTGCAATAATTTCTGGGACAATTTATCGTCCAGCAAAATTTGTAATGGTGACAGGCCAACCAACTACATGATGGTTTCAAATTCAGAGGGATTTGCGGGGCGCAGGGTTTTAGACAGTAAGGGATGGACGACAGTTTGACACATGTTGCAGACCCTTCACTGTTACGTCTCCAGTAAAAGGAAGACATGGTATCCGGACAGCATCAGCAGCCTAAGTGGAACTCATTTCTGAAGTACATCTCTTAATCTTGTGACAGCAGTCTAAAGTCACTCCCTCCCCTCTGATGATTAATATGAATCAAATCCCCCAACTCACAATGAGAAATGTGTCTGAGCCGCTTCTCTGCTTTCTGTCGCTGCGTTTATGCCCCTCCCTCTCTCTCTGGAATCCTCTCTACCTCGGTATCCCTCCCACCCCTCACCCTGCAGTCAGTGACTGTCCTAGATTTATAACCCCCCTCTTCCCCACACGCTTCCCCACTCAGTCATTCAGCCACTTAAGCTACTTCTTGTTCTCCCACACTCTTCACCGATGATTTGCATGAGCTGTATACGCTGTTAATCCAAACACAATTGCAAATCAGGGGGACGGGATAAAATAAATGTGAGGTGATATTTGTTTTGTTTCATTGTTTTTCTAAAAAGTGTAATTCTTTGTCTATTAAAATCACTAATACCTCCCATTTATGAACAAAGCACTAGGATATCAAATACTGACACTGTGTGACTTCTGAATGGCTCAAATAATAATGGCAGCTAAAAGCATTGAAACAAATTAGGGCTGCAGCTAACGATTATTTTAGTTATCAGTTAATCTATTAGTTATTCTGACAATTAATCATTTAACCTGGTAACCTCTGTAATTGAAATTTTGTGAATTTGTGTAGTCCAGTTAATAATTCATCAATTACTAAATTAGTTGATTCTTATTTTAAAATGACCTCAAAACAACAATATTATTGTTTATTGCAATAACTTCATAATGATTTATCCTGCAAAGTTTATTGTGACAGACCTATGTAGAAGTGTCTGGAAAGTAAACACGTCAACAAAGTTTATAAGTATCAACAGTGCTCTTTTCATCCTGACCACTGCTCATTTACCCCCTCCTCTCGTTCCCACACTTGGCCACGCCCCTCAGCTCCCTTGGCTCCGCCCATTTTGCTGAAATTTTTCACGATTGTTCAGGAGCGGTATTATGCTTTCACCGTGGGCTAGACAGGTTAACATGCAGCTTGTTCCTCATCAAAGTGTTGTGCATCTGGTTTCTGCTGGCTTGTGACTTTCTGGTGAAATGTGGTCACTTCAGAATGCTCTAAAATTCCAAGTGGTTGAAAAGCCACATTTCCCAGTTTGTACAGACTCGTACTGTAATTCTGAAGGTTTTTAAAGCTCAGTGATACATTTGTCAGCCGTCTTCGAGGTTCAGTCTCTTGCTACTGCTGTGACGCAGTAAGTCCACCTATAAGCTCAATAGAAAATGATATTTATCAAGTGAAAAGCCTTTGGACTGTGAAGAAATGTGCAAACCATGAATCATGTAACAGAACAGTTTTTCAGAACATTCCCTCTCCGCTCTGCGCCCCATGACAACAAGCTCCTCAGTTCGCTTTGAGCTGTGTTTAGTGGTGACAGTCATTATTTAAATATTACTTGGCTGTCTCGACTCGTGCTTCTCAGTCTGTTACGGGCAGAGCTGGCTAACACGGCTGATGCTCTTCTTGCAAATCCATCTGGATTTTTGTCGGCCACATGCCAAATAAAAGTGAAAACTCTGAAGTTGACATTACTTATAGCCCTTCCCTTCTCAGTGAAGACTTTCGGGTATTTAGGTCAGATTCTTGCAGAATGACACTTTTCGCTGGTTAAAACCTCATAATCTTGGAGATAAATCTGCTTACATTTTTTTCTTTAATTCAGGTCTTTTGAATGTTGAATGAAAAAGCTCAAACGCATACAAATGTTTGTTTGTTTGACTTATCCCAGATTAACGGTGGAAGCAGGAGGAAGGAGGTTTAACCCTGCTGTTTAAATTTGCTGTTTGCAACAAGACGCACAATGATTAAATGTGAACTTTTTGGTAATCCTCAGAGGCTTTATTTAAAATAAATACCAGGCAGCATGTTGACTTTGTACACAGAACATTGTTGGATGATTGAACATTTTGTCTTTTGGACATTGTTTAAAAAAAAGATCTTCTCACTTATGTCCTCCTGACTACCAGAAAAAAAAATATTGTCCAATCACCATTTTTGTTTAAATCCCACAGTCTTTGTAAGGTAATAAAAGGTTTTATGCACTTACTTTGTCTCTTCCCATAAAATGTGTTATTACTGGTAAATGTCATTTTTATGAATTAGAAAAAAGATTGTACAAAAGTCCCACCCCTTCACATGTGGTATCATTGAAAAGCCCTAAATGTCCTCTCCAGATACCAAAAGGAATTAATTCAGTAGAATGCAGGGGGTGGGAGATATTCAAGTTTAGAAATGTCCTCTACAGAGGACAAAAATGAACTACTGGTAGTCAGGAGGCTTTATATATTTCTTCTTTATATTTATATGTGTATATATATATATATATATATATATATATATATATATATATATATATATATATATATATATATATATATATATATATATATATGTGTATAAAGAAAACTTCTGAAAACGTCAAGCTTTTCAACAAGATGATTAGAATTTAAAAAAGAATTAGGAATTTCTTCCCCAACATGAATAAATCAGCTAATATTGATTGCAGAAAGTTTGAATTTGGTGTGTTTTCCATGTATGGAAATAAATAAAATGCAGTATTCACAAGTGTTGGAGACTTCAACATCCAGCAAAAATCCACAAGTACCTGAGACCTTGCAATCGCTTGTTTTAATGTTCAAACACCAAATATACATTAATATGCATTAAATGCTCAGTGGAAACCATTTTAGGGCTACAGCAGAAGCTAACATCTACAGTCATTTTTATTTCCACTCTTGGGTTTGAGCCAGTCGGCATCAATGAAAATAAATGCTACTTTGCAAACAATAGCCAATCGTATGTCAAGTAGCGTTGTGCAAAGGTATTTCAGCTTCCCAAGCCAAATATTCTTTTGATTGTTTTGGATACGGTCTACTTAAAAATTCTCGACTAAGTCAATTTTTCTTCTCGACTTGCGTTCCACGGAATATGTTATATTTAAGTTTTTTCGCCATTCCCTAACTGTTGCATCCAACTTTTCCATGTATGAACATCCTTCCTGGATCTGCGCCAGAATTAATGTTAAAGTGTCAGTGAGTCATTTTGCACTGATATTTAAATCTACTGCTTTTAAAGTTGCTTTTGCTTTCTCAGCCATAAAGTTCTTTAGTTTTAATGGCTGCTTCCCCTCAGGATCCCTCAATCTGCCAGCATAAAACATCCAATTAGGCCTTGATTGGCAGCTACCTGCATGTTATGTTTGTTCCAGCCTCTGCTATTTTCAATTACAAACAGAGAAATGCTCCTTTTACCACTGGAAAGATTATTCAGTCATTAAGTGACGTTGCTGTGAAGCATAGAGTGGCTCTCGTTTGCTTAGCTGTCACTCATCTCTCGTTTATGGTACTCGAAGTCGGATTTCTGGTTGAAATGTTATTTTTTGTCGTCTTCTGAGTTTTATTCAGAATAAACGTAACCTTGAACGTGTTTGATATTCAAACTGCACAGTTTTGTAATAAAGTGCAATCTACCATTTCATTAAAAGTTTAAATTTAAAGCTGAAACCATATATTTTCATATGCTGAATAAAAATGCATATTTTCTCATCTGAACTGAAATCAGACTAAACTTTTATGGTTTTAGGTTAATTAGAATTAGCAAAATTATTTCTGTTTGCAAAATACCAGAAAACTTGGCTAAAGCATTTTTTTGGGGGTGAGGTTTTTTTTTAATTATTTTTTTTAAACTTTTTGTATATTGGGGTTAATCATTCATTTTGAGCAGGAGGGTCGTTTACTTTAACAGGATTTGTTTGGATTCCTGTCATTGCAACTAATAATATTCCCTGATGGCTCAATAATTTGGTGATCTCTGTATTTGAAATAAAGGTTGGCTTATATTTTATATGTTTAACAATGTTGTTGAAACTGGGGGATCATTTGTTAAATTATAACAGAAAGCTGAAACTGTGTAATTCTTAGTTCATTTGTATTGTTTTAATCTCCAAAGTTTGGTGCTGGAAAAGTTTGAAAACTTACCTTGAAAATGCTTAAAGGTGCTTACATTTTTACTGTAGGGAAAAATATACAAAGTCTCTCCTCAAGCGCTTGAAATATATATTTTTTTCTTTTTTCTTTATTTATTTTTTAAAATAAATTCTCCTTGGAAGTCTGACAATGGCTGCCAGGCAGCGTCTGGCGTTGGTGAAAGCAACCTAACGTGATTGTGATTGTACGGTGGGCTGCAAATAGAAAAGGGGAAACGGGTTAATTAGCAGAATGTGAAAACGGCCAGGAGTGGAACATGATTTAGCATGGTTAAACAGGCACGGTGAAGCGTGTTCTTCAGGCTTGCTGTGGGGAGTTCGACACGCTGTCCCGTGTTGTGAAACAGAAACCTATCTCAAGAGGCCAGGCTGTTCGCTGCTTTGAAGCTGCGTTTGGACTCAGGGACTCCAGCTTGCATCAAGAAACTGAGATTATACATTAAAGTCACGCCTGAACTGATGAGCTGGACTTGCTTTGCTTTAGTGGAATACATTATCTATGAGTGAGACTCTTTGAAAGCACAGGATAAGAGTCTTGTTTCGCTCTTTAATGCGTCTGAGCGGTGTTAACTTCTTACGGTGTTGGTGTATTTTTAGATGCGCTTGTCACTCACTTTTACAGATTAATACATAGTCTGACATCTGCCATTTGCTAAAATGGGTGAGGATGAGGGTAGAATTTGATGAGAAACCGCTTAAATCGAAATACGGACATAATCTGAGGGACTGACCTTATGCCATCTGCATTAAGACTGCTGAGGATATTCAAGTTGAAACACGTTTTCCTGACATAAAGACACATTTATTTTTATTTCCAAGGATCTTAAAAAAATGCTCTTTGAAAGTGATAAATGGTAAAATGAATGTGGATTCTTTATTGAATCTGCTGATTAAATCGTTTTGTTTCCATTTTCAAAAAAGACCCATACAAAGAGTCGCTTCACGATATTTCCATGGTGATGGAGATGGGTGGAGAGAAATGTATAACATTAAAGTAAAATGAAACGTTCATCCTTGAGCATTCAGGCCTGATTCACTACAGCGTTGCATCCATTGTACCGTCGGCACAAAGAACGCCTCAGACTGAGCTGCCAAGCAAGTACTGCTATCTACACTTAATGTAGGCATTATGTATGCATTAAGGACCAAATGAAGTCATACCGACACTAAAGATCAGCGTTTGACACGGCATGAAAAGTTTGCTGTCTCTTCAAAGCTGAGATTCATTCTGTAGAGCAGGTCACAGAACTCGAATATCTATGTATTTATTCATCTGTTTATTACGAGAAAACACTGATGCTGCTGATTATTCCAGAAAGCATAAATGATTTTCCCATCTTATAGTTTATAACGGCATCAAGTGAACCCCTGGTATGTGCGGAGGTTAGGGACCACAGCCACCTGTAAAATACTCATTATGTTACGGGAATAAAGTTGTATGAGAATAAAGTAAATAATACGAGAATACAGTTGTAGTATTATGACTTTATTCTCAAAATATTACAACTTTATTCTCATGCTATTTTGACTTTGTTTGAAATTCTGACTTCATTCTCATAATTTCATGACTTTATTCCTGTATTTTTCTATCTTAGTGTGGCTCTAATACTGCATCGTATGTTTCTTCTGATTCATTTTGACTTCGGTTTTCAATTCCATTCATTTGCCCTTTAAGCCGCCTGCTTTGTTTTAGTCACAAGTCATATTTAACTTGAGAGTCAACAAGAATCTGATTTAATAGATCTGCTGTACTTTAAGGGTTTAAGGGTGTGTTTACACTGGTTTATTGGTTCCATTTGCATTTTGTTTTTAAACTAACCTGGCTTCAACTAGCTCGTTCAGTATTGAATTGAACTGAACCTGTAATGAAGCCCATTCATCCTGATTCCAGCTCGTTAAAGCGGTGTTATTACCCGCCTCTGTTACTGTCACGTTTATCGAGTGAAAATTCTCAAACCTAAGCTTAGCCAGATCCTCGGTCACCCATTGTTCGAAGCCTCAGGTTGTCGTCAGATTGAACCAGACTATCTACACCTACACCAACAAACAACAAAACAAGACCTGATATGCACTATAACACCAGCCCGCGTACCTCGAGAGTGAAAATTCTCAAACTTAAGTGACAGGAGTGTTGTTAATATTATTTGGCATTCTGTTATTAGAATAAAATGAGTTAATCTGACCGACGTACATGTAAACATCCCTCTTTACTCGCAGCAGTAAACTTCACGCCTCGCTTCCTCTCACTGCTGCCAACTTGGCAGCTTTGTCCTGGATTTTGTGAAATCGCTTAATTTGGGAAAAACGTCAACGGGAATTTGACCATGTTTTTATTTCGTTGTTGAAAAAACACATCATTAGCTATTTTTTTTTATTATAATATATGACAAACAGCCAGCCTGTGACATTGAGTGTACTTTTTATAGGCCCACATTTCTACTTTGGAGTGATGGAGAGGCACAGGCAGCAGCACCTGTTGTTTCCAGGGAGCAGCTGCAGCTCAGGAGGAAGAATAATCGTCTATGTATGGAAAAGAAAAGTAACAGGAAGTGGTATATATGAATGTGGCTTGCATTGCAAATAGTACTCCACTGAGCTGAACCTGAAAAATGTATATTTAAGAGAACATGCATGAAGCTGATTCTTATATGCATAAAGCTTGAATGGCTAATTAAAATCTATATCAGTCGGGCTGAATCTCTGGATCCCTCAAATTGCAGATTCATGTATGAAATGTCGAACTTGTTATATATGGGATTGTGCCAAAAATGGCTACTTATTGGAAAACAGAGGTTCAAGTTGTACTGAATATGCATGCTGTTCGGATATGCTACAGATTAACAGCATGATCATTTGACTTATTGGATCTATTTGTACTACAAGAGCCGTACCTGGTCTTTTTCTCTTTGAATTTATTTTTCTTTTAAATATAAAATAAAAATGAGAACAATTCTGACTTGAATCTCAAAATTCAAGTCAGACTTTTTTAAGAATTCTGATTTATATTTTTATTTTTTTCCGGAATTCTAACTTTAATCTCAGAATTCTGACATTTTTCTCAGAATGTTCTTTTTTAAGTGGCCCTTTATGCAGTGTCTTCTGCATAAACACGGCACATTTAAATGCAGTTTTATCTGAAACTTGTTGCTGTTCTGAATAAAGATTGTCGACTTCAGTTTACAAAAACCCACCAGCGAGAAATGTGCTTCCTGTAATGAAGGAGGCGGCCATGCCACATACAGAGTTAATGTTTACCTCTCTAATGCTACATGATGCTAAGAGCTTCATGGATTACCAAAGCGGCGTGAAGCTTCAGCACTAAGCTTGATAGCATATTGAAGTGCGGAGACATCAGAATGAAGAGTAACTGTGAAGCCACATTGGCCTACTTTATGGATGTGATCCATGTTTAATGTGCCAGGCTCCCTGCTGTTTGTGGAGGCAGAAGGGGCCACTTGCTTTTGTCATGTCATTTATATTTTTGTTTTTTTTGTTGTTGTTTTTTTTAACATTTCTAGAAAATAATACATGAGGAGAAACGTGATGACAAGTTTTCAGTCGGAGCTGGAACTTCCTCTACTCACATCTCCAGTCGGCTGTCATCGCTACAGCCTCCACGACTTCCGCTTGTGTCTGGAGATGGATGAGAACAACACTGAAACATTTCCTAATTAATGCATTCATTTGCTTAATTAGTAACCTCATCGGTGTAAGTGGTTGGGGTGACTGTACATACTGATTATGGAAGAACATCTGCTTGTTGTTAATCAGAATGTTGTTGTAGGAAAGAGAAAACAAATAAATGCTAATTTATTCATATTAACAACATACACCAGGACAGGCGACTAGCATACGTCGTCTACGTATGTTAGTCATTAACATGGCAACAACCGTGTGACGATATTTAATTTAAATTTATAAAAACTGAGCCGCTTGACATCTGAAATGTTTCTCAAATAAAATCAGTTGTTACAACCAATCATCGATCCCTTTCAGAATAGATTTAGCATAACTTGGATAGCACAACCTTTATACAAATCTGCATTTACATTAAGTTATATCGATAAACTAAATGCAAAAAAAAACAGAAATGGCAATTAAAAGCACAAAGTGACCCAGCAATATTACACTGGCATTAAAAAGTGGCTTTTATTTACAGTATCTACAGTGATGCATCAGTAGCTGCTACTTGTGACAAGATGAGTCTAGGCTGCTGCCTATAATGACGACAGTCCTCCAGCTATGTTAGTTGGTGACTTAAAACCTTAATGAGTAAATATCAACCAAAACTGAACGATCTTGCGTAAAACATTCACTAGCTACTTTACTAGAGATCCTGTTCAACTGATTGCTAACACAAATAGTGAATCAGTCAATAAAATGAGCAACGATCCCAGTAAATGGACCTGATTTACTGGGGTTTTTATGTCTAACTACCCCTCAGGTTTATAGAGACTGGCAAGAAAATTAAAGTATCCATTAAGCAGCACAAGTGTGTCACGAATTCTTCGGTCAGAGAAGAATGGGCCGTCTGCTTGGAGGTTATAGGAGGGTAAAGTTGGCGCAATAAAAACTCCGTACACTGAAGGTATGGAGAATACTATCTCTAAACACTCAACATGTCAGGCTTTGAAGCAGCAGAAGATCACACTGGACGTTCCTCCTTCCAGGACAGAAAGCTGTGGCTATAATTAATAAAAGATGGATGATAACAGAATGGGGGTAAAAACATCACCTGATCTGATCAGACCTGATCAGCTGCGACATTCAGATGTTGGGGTTAGAATTTGGTCTAAACAAATTTTTCATTTCATCTTGTGTCCTTTGAGTTGTTGCTGACCATGTGATAAAGGCTTTATCAAACATTGTGGTTTATAGTGTGGCTGCCTCAGACCAGTTTTGAGATGTTATTGTGTGAGACCAATGTAAGCAGTTCTCTGAGTTATATCTCTGGTGCTGTTATCTCTTCTTTTTTGGAAATATATTAATCTCAGCAGGGAATGTTTACTGATTATTACTATGATAACTGTCAGCAATTTATGAGCTGGTTGTCACTGTTCAGTTTTAATGTTGGTTAAAGGATAATTCTTTGTTCATTTGTTAGTAAGAATATATTTGAACCTCAAATCTCTTGTTAAATGTATCTGGTCCATTTAAAGGTGACCCATTATGCTTCTTTAAACAGGTTAGAATAGATCTATGTGATGTACATCTATTCTGTAGCCCATACACAATGTGTAATGTTGGTATATAAAACATGTTCATTACATTTCTTGCACAAATTAATTCTTAGATGGTGAGATTTTAGTCTTGTCAGATCAGATTACTTGGAGCTCCTGTCAGAATGAACATTTTTAGGTCCTCTTGTCACTTTAAAGCCAAATAATCTGCTGCTGCTCAAATCAACGTTTACATTCGCACATGAAAATGGCTGCAAACAGATGCACAATTATACAACCGTACGTCTTTGAGAAGCAGAAGTAGGGCTCCCTGCACAACCAACAACAATGTAGTGAGTGGTTTCTAGATGGTAAATCATCACCAAAACTTTCTTGTCCAGCAGTCATGGTATAGTGAATACAGCAGTAAACCCAGCTGACCAAACATGCTGGAGCTCCCCTTGGCTGCGGATGCTAGGGTTGCTAGGTGTGAGGCAGTGTCTGGCGATCTGTGACTTTGCATTCAGAATGTTTTTGAAACGGTCATTTTCTAAACGCCAAGAAACATTAACTTATTGCCAAAAAACGGTTGAATGTTTATTAAGCACTGAGCTGTTTTTTAGAAGCAGTAAAAACCCAAATAGAAGTATGAAAACTTGAAAAGCAAGAATTTTGCATAATAGGTTTCCTTTAAGCATTTGCTCACCATTAATTGTCAGCATAATTGGTGAGTCACTAGCAGCTCACTGTGTGTAATGTTGGTTGGTTTGTTCAACCATCCATCTATCCATCCATCCATCCATTTTCTGTACACTCTTGTCCCTCAGTGGGGTCGGGAGGGTTACTGGTGCCCATCTCCAGCTGACGTTCCGGGCGAGAGGCGGGGTCACCCTGGACAGGTCGCCAGTTTGTCACAGGGCAACACAGAGACACACAGGACAAACAACCATGCACACACACACTCACACCTAGGGACAATTTAGACAAACCAATTAACCTGACAGTCATGCTTTTGGTAGGTCTGTATGCTTCTAAATCGCTAGTTCATTTGATTATTATAATTTAGTAAATTCATTTTGCTTAATAGTAGGTTGAGTGTAAGACACTTTAGCTTTAAGGGTTTACTTCATCATCTACCAAACCATAAAGAGAAATGCAAGTTTGCCTGAATAGAACCATGATAATGGTAATTTTTACCATTTTTCAGTAAAGAAGACGAATATTATGATCTTGAGTTTTGTGTCCTGGCCGACACCCAGTGGCGATCGTCAAACTGTACAACGGGGAACTGTTATTTAGTTCCTCCATTACAGAGCATGTTCATCCATTTAGGATCACAGTGTTCCCATCCTGTAATGGCTCCTTCCAGGACGATAATGAACCCTGCTGTAAAACTCAGATAATCTCAAACTGTTTTCTTCACATGACGATGAAATCCCTGTCAGCATCCACAGTCACCAGCTCTTCATCCAGCAGTTCAATGATTAAAATTCTGAGGAAAAAAAAATCTCCTCCTTAGCAGCTTTTGCTATGCAGTTATTAAGTTCATTTAGTTTCGGCAGGATGGGCTGAGGTTTTCATATGTTAAAGGTATGTTTTAGCTGCAGATGCATCCTTTGCTACAAATAATCAAGCGTGGAATTCTAAGTTTTTGCATTTTAGGATTGTTTTACATTTAAAAGAAATTCAATTATTTGAATCTTTTGCTGTTTTTCAAATATTGTATATAAAGGCTTACACGATTAAATGAAAAAACTGCAGAATGCTCCAATTTTATCAAATGAATAATCGATTAATTGTCTGAATAAGGAACAGAATAATCAATTATGAATGAAATCAAAATGTGCTGAATGATACAAAGCTTTGTTGGTAAACAGTGTGACCCGTACACAGCAAATCCAGCAGGCCCAAATTAATTCTGTCAGATTTGATTTCAACACTTTAAAGTGTCTATATGGGTCCACACCAGAAAGTGTTAATTGAACTCTTTTTGGAGAGTTGGTACCTTAACTCTAATAAAGTGTCAGATATCAAATATGCTGGAGTTAATAATTTAAGACTTACTAACCCTAACCCTTAGATCTTAATATTAACTCTCACAGATTACTTCTTTAACTTAAGAGAATTTTTAATTAATATTAAATAGGTAGTTTATTGTTTTGAACTTTAATAAATGTTTATTTTCCAAAGAATTTTTAAAAGAGGCAATTATTTTCTCAAATGCATTTATTTCAAAATGTGCACCATAATTACAAAACATATTACAATGTGGAATAATGTGCATGTTTCACATGTCACTTTCATTCACATATGAATGTGAATATTATATATAATATTGTAATAATATAATGTGAATATTGAAAGGTCTGACATATCAGCTGTGCAATACAAAATGCATTATGCTTAATACATTTTTCTTCAATACCATATGCATGAAATTGTTCAAAGTACAAGGTGGAGAAAGTAAAGCCTGTATCAATGCATGCAGTTCATGTAATATAATAGAGTACATTTTCTTTTAACAGGTAGATTGCCAGATATGTACAGTACATAACAGACCAACCTGATATTCAGATCCATTATTTCTTATCCAGTTTCTGTTTCTGTTGATAACAGTTCCTCTCTGACTCCACCAGAGAGATGTCCACTCACTAACAGATTGTCTTCAGGTTGTTGGGCTGATGTGATGTTTGGCCGGAGACACCAACATGCTCCTCTACTGCATCGGACAGTCTTCAGTCTCTGAGTAGGACAGTCAGTGTCGGTCTCTGGATCATAACAAACAAAAAACATAACAATGAGGAATGGAGCGAAGGAATACATTTTTACTACAACTCTAACAACAAGCCTCCATTACAGAAATGTAGAGTTTCAGAGATATTAACACTTACATAATCATTTTTGGAGCTTGAATCTTCGAAGAATCCATGGAGGGATCGGGAGGGGGAGGTTAGGCTGACGACTGGAGATTCATTCTCAACCAGACTGGTTCTACTATACAAAAAGACAATAAAAGGATTAAAACATGCTGCAAAACGTATATAAGAAGACACAGCAGCGGGATTAATGCTCTCAATGTGAAAAAGCCTTTTACATTTTTTCAAAGGATAAAAATCGATCAGAAAGGTTGATAAATCTGACCAATATGCATGTAAACGTTCAATATCATGAAAACACACACTCCAGATTATTACGGATCTGTTCAAGTTAGCCAATAATTTGATTAAATGTTCACCGGCTTGATTTTTTCCAACACTTACACTCCGCTAACATTCGGCATGCTAAGCTAAATATGCCAACACCGAGCCGTGTGGCGAATGTGACGTCAATCATACAGGTTGAGCTCAACTCAAAATAATAGTTATAAATCATCTCAGAAAAAAATGACTTGCCAAGCGCAGTAAATAACTCAGACATGTGGAAAGTAAATAGTCCTGAAATGACTTGGCTTCTGTCGCTTCGCTTAGGTGGGAATCTGTGATTCTGGGGCGGAGTCAGTGAATCAACTCCTTCAGTGTTAAGAGTAGCTGGTGGAGTTCAGAGTTAAGAAGTAAAGAGTTATTGATTCTATTTTAACACCTCTAGATTTGAAACGGGAACACTTTGTTTTAACACTGGATTTTAACTACTAATAATATACTCCCCAGAGTTACATAAACAGAATGTGACTCTATTAGAGTAAAATTAACTCTGCTTTTGCACAAAGTCTACTAACACCAAAACATTGAACACTTTTGAATTTGCTGTGTAGCTTCAACGTAAACTCACTGATAAATATTTCCGCAGCTCTGAATTGTGACAGAAAACTCATTTAATTTCCTGCTTTTGGCCGTTATTGACACTTAACCTCGCTAATGCCGCCATTTGTTTTCTCTGTCCAACTAAATATAATGAATATTGAACTCCTGTTGCAAGTTTTGTCGAAGATTTTTCTGAAGCAAATGGCTTTACTCCCCAGGCAAATAAAGAAATATTAACATGTGCTCTGAACAGCTATGGCCTGACGGCTTACTCTGTTGTACCAAATGGCTGACCACGAGCTCTATTCCCCAGCTGGAGTGATGAGATGAATGGGATCTTTTTAAAATGCTGACATTTTCAGGTGACAAATTCTCCCGACAGAGCCACAGAAGACATTATCCTACTGCTTTGACAGAGTAGCACGCAAATTCATGCAGGTATGGACCTAAATGTCACATGGCAATCTCCTCTCGGAAGCTTAGTCATTCTTTAAGATCTATTTATAGCACATTTAAAAAACACATAACGACACAAGATGGATAATATAGGATCAGTCTGGATCTGATTGGTTCCGACTGGAAAGAAGAACCTTCGAATTGTTTTTTAGTTTTTATTTCATTTTATTTTATTGTAAAAAAACATCTGAACAAGTTTTCATCTAACAGACTCTACCGTCATCTGTTTTAACTTAACTCTTTCGGTTAATCCAAAGAATGAGCAACAAATTAGCCAAATGATCAAGCGTGCAATCAGAAAAAGTTGTGTTGTTGCATTTTACACAATAAAAGGCTTACTTGTTTAAAAAAACGTAGTGAGAGTTTTATAATAAAAAAAAATGTGTTACTGTCTCAATAAGTAACTTAGATTATTTGGTTTTAAAGTGACAAGACGACTTAAAAAGGTTTATTCTGAAAGAAGCTCAAAGTCACCTGATCTGACCAGACTAAAATCTCATCTTCTGAAACATGTTTACATTTGTGATGATGGGACAAAAAAGCCATTTTCTCTGCATGTTTCCAAATAACTTGGCATCTGGCATCTGTTTAGTATGTAATGGTTGCTCGGCACACTTCAATGACCAAGATGTAATTATTTTGTGAAAGAAGAGGGAGACGGCTTCTCATTTAACAGCAAAACTTGTTCAGGTGACCAACATCAAAGGTCAGAGCTCCGTCTGCATCTCGTTAGTATTGATCATTCCACACATGCCAAATTCACTGACCACTGTTTGTCTTTTTTTTCCTCCGAGATTCTTGCTGTAATCCTGGACCTGTTTGCTGTATTTTACCAAAGACGCTGGTGTGTCTTTTGTATGCATATTAAATTTTAGGGAGTTTGTAAAGGCATAAAAGTCTTTTGCAGGAAAAAGAAACCTCGAAAGATATTTAGTTGCTTCTACTCGTGTATCAGGAAAATAAGTTTTACTCATCTAGCGGCAGTGAGAATTTAATAGTTTGTCTTCAGGATTTGCTTCGAACTGTCACCGCCTTATGATCTTTGCTACCAAACTGCTGTAATTAAAGCTGTCTGTGCCGCAGGGTCATTGATCCAACATGTTCACAGAAGCCCACATCTGGCGTCGCTAACCATGTTCCTATTGATCAGTTCTGCTCAAACTGAGCTCAGAAGATTTCTCAGGTGATGGAAAACAAAACAATTGCATCACTGAACAAGCTCCCAATATGACTAGCTGTTGATAAGCAATTTTAGATTATTTAAGAGCACTTTGGAGCTGTAAGGTACAGACAAAAGGTCAAAAACTACAAAAAGGAGAAATGATATTTAATTTTTTCAGAGCTGAAGTGAAAGGGCAGGCTTTTTGCTTATTTTTCTAGCAGCTGCAGTCCTGATTGGGGGGAAAAACCCCATTTAGTAATCATGTCTTCTATCAAATGAACTGATTGGTGTGCTTCATGCCAATTAAACCTTAAGGCTGCGCCTGCCATACTGATCCATGTTATCTATTGTTAATATTGCATATGCATATTATCTAACAAAATATTCAAGGTTTTTTTTTTCAGTTTTTGATCAAGTCTATAACAAACATTAATTATGATAATGCTTCCTTTTGTCCAGTGATGCTCTGCAAAAACACAAAACCTTACCAAGTATTTTTGATCTAGTTTCTAGTAGAAATAGTACACCTGAAATAAGACTAAGCTAGTCTACAAGTAAATGTTAAGCTCAACATTTACTTAATGTTAACTAAATGTTAACATTTACTTAATATTCAGTAAATGTTACTTAATGTTAAATAATGTTTTGGCTCATTGTTTCAAGTCAATAATTCCTTAATACTGATGAACAAGTACTAGCTTTAAGGGAAATAATCTGCCAGTGGAACAAGGCATTTTAACTTATATTGTGGGGAAAATATCTGCTTCAAGTGATAGATTCATCTTATAACTGGCACTTTTATTTATTATTAATATTCTTAAGTTATTTTAAACAACCTAATACTTTGATACTATAAAGTTATCTTTAAGTTACTACACTTAAAGTAAGATGAAACTAAATATTTGCACCAGAAACTAGACCAAAAGTACTAGGTAGGATTTTGTGTTTTTGCACAAAAACGCAAACTAACACATACTAATGCTGTTAGTATGTGTTAGTTTGCGTTTTTGTTTTGTACTACCGGAGTACCGGAAATCTCTTAAAAAGAAATCATATAAGGAATGTTTTTGTTTTTTTAAAGTGACAGTATTATGTATTTTCCAGACACATGGTGCCATTTTATAGCATGATCAAGTAACTTTGATCATGTACAGCATTTATAAAAATGCTGTACGTGATTTGTGTAAAATTTGCAAAGTCAAATTTTACACAAAATTTGACTTTGCAATACCATCGCCTTGAAATTGGGTCTGTGTCTCTTTAAGTAGCTCCTGCTCTTTCCGACAGTTCGCCATCTATACTCTTCCTTATCTCAACTCTTCAAGATTACAGCCAATCTGCAAATCCTTCACATGCTATTGGCTGCTTTGAAAACACCAGCCAATAGCATGTCAAGTAGCATGATGCCTAGGTATTTCAGCTTTTCAAAGCTGTACTTTCATTTTTCACATTTTTAAATGAGTACTTGTCATTTCTCTTCCTGTAGTTATATGATTACAATTTCCCATACAATAAGTTTTTTTATTTCTCTCCAACAGTTGAAGTTAATACTCTAGAGACTCTAGTTTTCCCTTTGAGGCGTTAGTTCATGTTTTATCCTCGTAAGTATTTTTCTGTGAAGAACAGATTCAATATGTTCTCCCTCATCTTAATTGTCGGGGATGTTTGGTGTTTCACCAGCAGTTAGAAGTCAGCTTTGCTGCCGTCCTTCACTGCGAAATCTACAAGTATGGACATGGTGTTTATGCTCTTTATTCCACACTGTCAAATTATCGCAATATATTAGAGAGGGAAATGAAGATGGGGAGTAAAGGATGGCAGAAACGGTGATTTTCTGCTGTTAAAGATTTCAATTTTCCACACCAGAGGAGTGTGGTTCCACATGAAGAGGATGAAAATACTATTGAAAGAGGAAACCAAATCATTTCTAAGCCTTGAGCTTTGAGTACATTTTGCACAATGCACATTTTCAAGCATCAAAGTTTGTGGTTAAATTTGAAGTATTTTGATTAATCAAATAATCATTCAGAAAAGATTGATTAGAAAGAAAGATGGATGCCACACGAGTTGCATAATTTCACCCTTAAAATCTGTAATTTTGGCTTTATATTCTGATCTGATGTCAACTTCCAGCTCCTACCTACCTCATGTTCTAACTCTGCTGCTCTCTTTCAAATATTATCAAATTCAAAACCTTAATGCTGCAGCACACAGCTTCAAAGAGAGTCATAGCTCCAGGGCCTGGTCTCCTTCCTCCATGCTGGTGCAGGCTGGGCTGTTTTTCTGGCCAATGCTCTGGTCATCAATCCTCCTACTGTCGACTTCTCTCTGGCTCATTGGTCTTAAAATGAATGATGTACTGATTTTAGTGTTGAGTGATTGTCTTTGCACTTGCAGTGCCTATAAAAAGTATTCACCCCCTCAGACGGTTTACACTTTTTTATTGATTTTACTCATCAATCATGATCAACTTTGTTTTTTTTTAATTACAAAAGAAATTTAATGTCAACGTGAAAACTAATGTCTTTAAATTGATGGCAATTAAGTAAAAATATGCCACATAGGATAAGTGATTGCATAAATATTCACCCCTTTAAAGTGACTGACCTAATTAAACAGAGGTACAGACAGTTAGTTCTATTGGTCTCACAGGGAGTGGAATAGAAATTGAGTGCAGTGACTGTGTCTCCAGTGATTGTAGTATAAAGACACCTGTGTCTGGACAGTCCATTCAGTGGTTAATCAGTATCCATGGTTACCTTGAACTAGAAAACACTCCATGAAAATCAGAGAAATAGTTATTGGAAACTGTAAGTCAGGTACAAATCCATCCCTAAGACCCTGAATATGCCATGGAGTTCAGTTAAATCTGTCACCAACTTTTGGAAGGAATATTTAAATCTCCATAGATCAGGCTGTAATCACAAGCTTGTGTCATCGGCAAAGTCTTGCATTTTGAATAAACATTTTAGTCCGTTTAATATGCTAATATTTCATGGGTTTTTTGCAACAGTATCCTTTTTTGTTTGTTTTTAGATTTTATCCAAACGCCACCACCAAAGGTTATTCCACATTCTGTATGAAAATTATCGTCGTAATGTGTCCTTGCCCAGTGCTAAAGCCGGCCACATTGAAGAGTTTGTTTCACTTTGGTGGAATGTTCCTCCTGAGTATAATTTTGTTGAAAAGAGAAAAAAACTGGTCAAAAAGACTTGTCCTTCTGTGAAAATATGTAAATATGGTTGAAAATTAAAAGGTCAAAGGCCATCTCATACAAAATATAGAAAATATGTCTGCATGAGTTCTTGGTGTTGGCGTGATTAAATTTGTGCTTTAGAAGTATAACCAAAGTTTAACTTTTAAGGTATTTTCACACCTGATAGCTCAGTATACTCTGTGCAATTGGAGACCAAAACATTTGTTGCATTTTCAGCTTATGCTGCCCAGACCCTTTGAGCTCCCTCACCTGTGGCACGCTGATGTTTGTTTTGGTTGTATTTACCCAGAAAGTGGACTGTGTTATAGTCCACTTTCCACTTTCGGAGCAGTCTCCATTCCACTGGTGTTCCCATATGCATTCAAAATACAATAAAGTTCACTTCAACTGAACCAAAATCTAGGTTTGTAGGTGGACCAGAATTCACTTCTTTGGTCTGCATCAGAGTTCACACCTACCCAAATGAAAATGATTTTCTAACCAGTTTGATTGAAGTGGACTAAACAGGATTGGTGTGAATGCACCCTAAATGTTTTAGTTGTGACTCAATTTTGACACCATTTATAATGTTAACAAAGTCGCATTTCTATTTTGTGTTTCTCAGATGCTTGGGGAAAAAAAAAAAAAAAAAAGGCTTGCCAACTCGAAGTAGCCATAAAAAAACATCCACCATTTAGTGACTTGTATGAACCTGTTGCATGTTTCGTTGAATTTCTTTGGTGCATTGATTTTCAGGTTTCCCCACTGCGGCTCCTCTCTTCTGTTCTAATGCAACTTACTTTGTGGTTGACGACTTTGATGTACATTAAACTTGGCAGGCAAGGAAAAACAATTAAAAGAAGTAACTGAATTATCTCATCAGTTTATTACCCCTCCAACATGGGGCGCTTAAAATATGATTAATTTGATTAAAACTCGAGTCAAACGTCTTCTGTGATTAACTGATGAATCAATTAATCATTGGGAGTTTTATACCAGGCTGAAAATCCTAATTGGAGTCTGTGACTGTGCTTCTCTGCAGGTCTTATCTCTTTTCTTTTTTGGATTGTGTCTAAGGTGTCATGTTCTGTTTTTCTGTCTTTATCAAATGCGACGTGCCGTCAGATTTGTATAGCAAAAGGGGCACATTCATTGCTCATTTATGAACAATTCACGTTTCATATTCCGATTTCTCAAGTTAGAGAAAGTTTTGTAAGAGCTTCCTGTGCCTTGACAAAAACAGTGTGTCCCTCCGATGGGGCATTGGCAGATGGAAACAAAATTGTAAGTCAAGTGATGTAAATAAAAATGAACTAAACTTCCTTCCTCATGCAGTTTTAACCAGTTTCAACCTGTTGAAACTTTTCCTTGAAGGATAAAATAAGTAGGAATTTGGGTGGTGAGTCATTATGCAGATTCACACTGGCTGATTGATTTATTACATAAATCATATGGCAATCTTCTTATGCCTGCCTGGAACAGGCCATAATGCCGTTTTCAGAATAGATGCCATTTCTATCAGACTTAAACATTGGAGACCAGTTGCCTGGGTTTTGGTTTCTTCTTCATTTAGAATCAAAGAGGTTTTTAGGTGAAACTTAACAGAACTGATTGTGTTGCACTAGGAACATCTCACCCAGTCAGGATTTACTAAGAACTGACAAATTAATGACTTTAAGCTTCGCCTTTCTAATTACTTTCTACAATCCCCAATCCACTCTGCCTCTGCACATTTTTCAAAGCATGACTCACCGCTTTCACCTCAAAAGTATAGAAAACCATGAAATGCTAACCTTTTCTTTCTTACATCAATAAAATATTGTGAAAAGTTGATGGTTGATCGGGAAATGGTTGCATAAATTTGGTTTATTTACAAAGTTTTGTCACTTTGAAGTACTTTTATGAGGCTGTATAGGGAGAATAATGGTGGGGACGAGTCTCTCTACTTTAAACAGAGGAGACCAAGTGCCTTTGTGTCCTGATCATAGTGGAATGAAGAGCAGAATGGGTAAATAAATTGGCGTTTTGTCTGCAGAACTGCCCTTAAGCGCTCTGGTGACACGCATCGATTGTTATGTTAAATGTTCTTGATCAGTGATGGCTACTTGGTGGGCAGGTGCAAAAACGCATCTTTTCCTGATCAGTGAACACGCCCTACAGGAGCATTGTGAGGTTACATTACTCTATGTAAAAGTCGTGATTCAGGAAAGAAGACTCAAAGTTGTTGAGATGTTAAAATTGTCAGAGGAAGCAGAAAAGCTTGTGTGTTGGCTGTTCATCCAGGCTGCTCTGACAGCCAGGTTTGAGCAGTGCCGAGGATTTTACTTCTTCTTTACTTCTTGTAGTTTTGCATTTCTGGTCATTTCATATCAGACCTTTGGGTATGAAAACCATCCGTCTGCCTGGATTGAGGGAAACTATTTTAACATGTTCTTACGTGATCACCCTGTGATCCACTGTTTACTATATTAGCTAAAGCTATAACACCATTAGCAGGAGCTAGCGTAAAATCAAAACAACTTGAAAGATTTAAAGTGACAATAAAGCATCTTTATGTCTTTGTAACTTTCTAATATATTTGAGAATGTTTTGAGTTTTTGAGCTAAATTATAAACTGGAGCTTTTCGCAACATACACTCTCATTTTGTGTTAGCATTTCCAAGCAGCAGTCACAAAAACACCAGCTTTTTCAGCCAATTCTCTCCTCTTCATCTGTTTGGTCTTCATCTTCATTTCCTCTTGTCATCTCTGCATTGCCTTCTATTTCAACACCCTGTGGTTCAAACTGAAAAGGCCGGACGTTTCTCATTGCGTAAAAATGACTCTACTGGCTCGTACTTCAGAAACTGGCATACATAATGTTGTCAGGATGCATTGCTGTGCAAAGCAGCTTACTCATGGATCCCTTTAAAGTGATATTTAAATATTTTGTATGCTCTTAATTCTTGTTCCCTTTTGAGAAATCATGGATAATAAAGAATGACGACACAGGAAGTGTTAGGTTCACATAAACTGAACTACTCCGTTTAGACCTATTTTCTTACTGCAGAGATAAAAGCAGCAAACTTTTGATGACCATACTAAGAGCAACAATGTTGCGGTAGATACTGCTGGTATATATTACCATTATATCACCTAAACCCACTCTACAGCTCTCTTTACTGCACTCCAATCCATTACCAAAGAATGTCGGCAGCAGAACATGTTATCCTGTTATAAACTCTGAGCTTTATCTGTTATCTGCTGCAATAAATTGTGCTGCGTTTGAGAGTAAACAGTGCTGGGCTGGCGGGTATGGAAGAACAGAACTCTGTTTATTTGAAGTGAGGGGAAAAAAAGGACAATTGTCTCATCTATTTGTTGGCAAGCGATGCAGGTTTTCAGCATTCTCTTTATAATAAACCAGGTTCTCAGGTGCGTTTGTCGTCATTTGGTTGGAAAGCCTTTTAATCCTGCTTTCCCAGTCTGTTAATGTTTGATGTCAGAGCAGATATCACTTGACTTGTTTGTCTTGGAAGGAAAAAGCCTGGCACTCCACTGGTGGATAATTCTTGCTTCCGATCAGATGAATTTGAAAAAAACAACAACAAAAAAACTCCCGTCTTCCTGGCTCATGGCTGCTTATCGCACAACAGGTGTCCCGTATTTATTATTTGTACTATTTGCCAGCTTGAAGACCAGTGTTGTCAGCATCAGTGAGATTTTCTCCTACCTTTGCTTCGGAAAGAAAAGGGAAATGCATGTTGCATACAAATCACCCTTCAGAAGTCTCCACCATCACGCCTCAGGGTTATGACTGAACGATGGCACCCTAATGTTCCTTGACTGCCATGCTGGGATCATGCATGGATTTCAGTTTTGTTATTTTTTATCTAGCACTAACAGTAGATGAATGCCTCTGCTTGTTGTCTTCGTCGTATTCAAGCCTTTTGCCAAGTTATTTCAAAGAGATCTGCTGGTGTCCCTTTATTTGTCGTAGCAAGTATCTGGAGGTCATCCCTCTGCGATTCTGAGCAAACTCTTGCCTCAAGACATGTGGAATTACAGTTATCTCCCATTCGCAGCTGTATTAGCTAATCTTATCTCAGCCACTCTCTGTTTAGAAAAAGTTTTTTGAAATATTTGTGCTCCCTTTCTGAGAGGCCTTTAGAAGGGTGACGAGATGGTATATAAAAAAGTTTTAGGAATTGGAAAGTGTCTCGTTAGTTCTGTTCACTTGTTACTTGAATAAAATTTTAAAGTTTAAAAAAAAAAATTGAGCAAATACCAAAAAAGACACAGAGGTGCCTACACCTTTGTGAAAAAGTAACTTGCACAGTTAAATCATGAATTAACTGGGACTACCAACAATTTAACTCTGTTTTACAAGCCACACTGATACAGGTCAGGCAGCAGCCTGACCTGTAGGTCTGCAGAATCACCGACAGGAAACATGAAGTAGGCTAAAAGATCCTGAAAACAAGATATCCTTCCCCAGGCCAAAGAAATTTAAAGAGCAGTAATGGTGTTTTCACACCCGGTAGGTTCGATTCAAAACCAAAATTGTGACACCAGTTGAAAAATAATTGAACAATGCTGTGCCAAACAAACCAAAGCCAGTGAAAAACCTTGTCTGTGGTGGCGCCGCATCAAGAACTGCTGAAGGAACTGACATGAAAACCTCTGAAGAGGACACAGAGTGCCACTTCATTCTTCATGAAATGAAAAAATGGAGCGGCATCAGAAATTAGCGGATGTAGGCAGAGGAAGGCAGAATAATGCCTTCTTCAATAGACCGCTTCCTACTTTTGGAGCAGACTGCCGTCCGCTTGGCATACACGTATGTATTAAAACTTTTTGCTGTTTTCGTTTGCATCAGAATTCAATTACACATTCACACCTCTCAAAACAAACCACGCTTTCTACGCAAGTACACTAGAGTTCAATTGAATGTAGATTAAATTGGTTGGGTGTGAATGCACCAGTCTGGAAACCACAGTGAGGGCCATTATCCACAAATGGAGAATAAACGGAACAGTGGTGAATCTTCTCAGAAGTGAAGATTAACCACTTTTTTTATATATATGTACAAAGAAAAGTCATCCAAAGTTCCTCCAAAGGAATGTACTGTGTTTATTCTTGTAGGGTGAAAATAACCAGTAATTGGGTTCAGGGGCAACTGTTTTTGGTTGAAACACCCCGTTACCCTCCTGTTGTCCTCAGGTCAAAATGACCGAGATTTGTATGTGTTTTCCCTATACACAGAAAATGAGGACAACAGGAGGGTTAAGAAATTAGCTGCATTTTGTATTTTTTCTAGGGTAATTTGTAATCTATTCCAGTTTTCCCAACCCTGGTTCTCAAGACATACTGCCCTGAATGTTTTAGACGTTTCCCTGCTTTAACACACTGACAATTGAAATCAAGGAAATGCCTAAAACATGCAAGGCAGTGTCCCTTGAGGACCAGGGTTGGGAAACGCTGATCTGTTCCACAGAAGCTCCACTCCACAACATTGCAGGACATAAAGGTGCCGTAGATTCCACAACGTCCCTTCAGGGCTCTAATGGAGTCAATGCCTCCATTAGAGCATTGGTCTAATGGAGGCAGGTGGACAGAATTTTATGCCTGATCAGTGTATACTTGATGAGGATTTGAAAGTGAAGAGCCTTTAGTAGCTAAAACAATGCTCTCTAACCGGCCTCATTCACATGGAGTCAAGCATTTCTTCAGGGTTAAGCTTCTTAGTCACAATTAAGAAAACAAAAATCCACCAGTTGTTCACAAGCAGTGACTCATTAGGCTGCAAACTGTGAAGTGGGTCCCCTCACAGTGAGTTATGGCCTAATTCTGTGCTTTCTTGTAAATATATTGCTCAGATATGCACAGTGCATAGAGGTTATGCCTCATTTATTTATACTTCACTTCAGACATCTTTGTAAGCTTTTAAAATGTTATGATCAGTAGCTCTCAAGGCAGATGAATTAGAAAAAAGAGCCGAAGCTCAAACAATGACCCAGTGCTGTCATCACATAATGGGCAACTTTATTACTGTCATAAAGACACAATTTGCTCCTGTTTATGTTGATTCAATGAAAAATGGCCTCAACAAGAATATTATCAAGGATATTTTACTAAACACAAAGTGTTGGATCACCCAGGTCTTATTAGGTATTCATTAGAGGTGTGCCGATCGATCGGCCACCGATCATAATCGGCCGATTTTCCGTGAAAAAGTGTGTGATCGGTGATTGCCGATAACGGTCTCTTGTTGCCGATCACACAAACCGATCACCTGCTTCTCATTTCGCAGCCTGCCTGTGCAGCTGGTCTCCTCTTTCCTTCACACTGCGCAAACGCGCAGCAACAAATCCTAAGCGATGTGGAACTATAACGCAATGAGTGAATGGGGAAGTTTGCGTGTTGCGGCGGAAAATTGAAGCACGTGGGGTGAAGCAGGTCAAAATGCATCAACACGACGAATCTAATATGGCATAAAAACAATGCCATACTTGACAGAGTTTGGCTACATCGAGGCTCACTGCAGTAAAAAAGACATATGGAGGATCAGATAGCAGGTAAAGCAGCGCACAGCTACAAACACTCACCCGGATTAGCATGATGGTCAGAAAGCTAAACAAATAACCCGCAAAATTATTTAAGTCTTCGAGCTGCGATGTAAGACGCTGGTTCTGCTCTCGCTGTTGAACCGCTGCTACGCGCTACAGGTAGTAATATTTCACAGATGGAGTGCCGCTTCTGCTCCACCTGGTAGTGACTCTCACACCAAACCTCTGCTTAAAGCTGAAGCATCTAACTTAAAAAAATACATTTTACATGCGTATTAAAACTTTCGTTGTCCTAACATGAGACAGATAATCTCTGAAAAAATAATCGATCGATTTCCCAGTTCTGCATAATTACTCCGCTCAGTCAGAAACAGCCACTCAGAACTAGCAGTAATCAGCTAGCCGCCATGCTATCAGGAAGTTTTCATTCAGTAACTCTGGATTGTTTATTGTAATGGATCCTGTATTTGCCTTTGAATCTTAAGTTTTATAATTGAATTTTTTTTGGCAATGTTGAAAGGTTTTATTTTGGCTCTTTGCATTATTTAGCCTCTTCAGCCTTCATATGTCATCAGTCTGTTAAAGATGGTATTATCAATAGTAGTACAATTTGCAGAGCCTGTTTTGTTTAGTTTTCTTCTTTAATAACTTGGAAAAAGTTATTAAAAACAAGTTTTTGTCTAAATTAAGGTGAATTCATGGTTCCTTTTTTCCACATAATGTAACCGGTAGTGTTTATGATTAAAAAACAAACAAAAAAAAAATATGTGATCGGTATCGGTAGGAAAAAACCTGATCGGCACATCTCTAGTATTCATGGATTTGTCTTATCCTCAACCAGTTGATCCTTAAGACATGTACAACCACTGGAATTGTGCGATACGACAGGTCTAACTAAATTAATACATAATTATTTTGATAATGAATACTTCTAATTTCTAAGTCTGCTAAAAGCCAAACCAAAAACATAAGTATAAAAATATTTTCTCATGATATCAGTGCTTTATACAGCCCAAATGTATTCTTGGCAAACTGCGTCGTTGATTTTAATACATTTATTTTTTTTTACATTTCATGGAATCTTTTTAGCACAGGTAGTGTTTATTGACAATTATTGCACAAGAAATAGGTGAAGACATGCAGTAAAGGTCTCGGCAATCAGAGGACAACTGAATCGAGGACCATAACCTCTACATGCCAGTTCTACCTCCACAAAGACTTTGATCAAACATTTAATTTGGACTAAACGGTTCATTAGTGGAGTTTCTGTAAGTTTCTCTGAAGATCTCTACCAATTATTATTTAACTTAGTTTTGTACTGATTGAGCTGAAAAAAAATTCTACCATCCAGGATTTATGATCCAGTTGAAGTACATCAGTTAGCTGTGGGTCGTTCAAAGACATGACAGCGTAGAGTTGGTGCTTCTTGAGACAGTGGCCAGCCATCATGAGGTAAAGCCTCTAATGGACAATGACTCACATCGTCAGTTCATCCTTTGTGGTGTTGGCACCTCGTCAAATAGATCAGTCTTTGCTTGGTGTTTCAGTTCCTCCTACGCATGGGATTCTTTACCCTTAATCCAGCTAATGTCGGCCATCCAGACACAATGCAGGATGTTGCATGGTGTGGTAATGAGTCTGTTACCTGTGTCCATATGGCAGGGTCAGATGTCCTGGTCTTCCCTAATGCTGGCTGTCTGGGGCAGCCAGGAGCTTCACAAGGTGATTTATGCATCAGGTGTGTCTGAGCATTTTCATCTAGCGACAATCACTCACTATAGACTATATCAGCTTTAATGCCCTCATGGTCCTACCAGCAATTCCCTCTGGTGTTTTGTTCTAAACGTGTCAGTTTACAGTACATCCCCAGTTCACCAAACTGGTTCCAAATCAGTTATTTCTGGTTGTTTGTTGGGGATGGTTTAATATTTTTAGCCACATATCAAGATTCTGTGTAAGTATGTTTTTGATGGATGAACCAGGTTTAGTTTAGTGCTTGCACCACTATCACTTCTCTTGAAGTTAAAACGCTGATCTTGTAAAAGCACCATTCAGCTGGTAACAAATCTCTACAACATTCACCATGACAAGAAGACATGATATACATGTCAAAGGTTTGGTGTCTTACATCCATTTAAACTATTACCAGACCATTCATAACTAAACAATAAGAAAAGACACAAAATTCAAATTTTGTATGTTTTCATAATTCCATTGGGTCTCTGTTCTTAAAAACAGCCCAAACATTTAGCAATAAGTTGTTTTGGATATCTGGAAAATTAACCATTTCAAAATCCTCCTGATTGTTGAATATTTATGGACAGGCACTGCAATATTACTTGGCAACCCTAGCAAAGCCCAGCCCCTTAACTATCAACTGAAGTGGCGCTTCAGCATGTTTAATCAGCTGGTTTTACCGTACGCATTGTACAATGGTTGCTGGAAAAGATGAGCTTTTTTCGTTGACTTACCATCAAGAAACCACTTGCTGCATTCTTGAGGCTCCACTTCTGCTTTTCAAAGATGTACATGTTAGAGGCCATAAAACAGCTCATTCTGAAATTGGCAAAACTGATCAGAGTAAAACCTCAGTATCTAAAAATGATTTTGTGCAATAATATAATGAACATGTTTTGTTGTCCAAAGCCTATTCTAACCTGTTCAAAAATACGTAGATTCCCTGTACAGAAGAGCCACTGTAAAACTACAGTTGGTAAAGTGTAAGAGCAACTGAAATACTCAATAATTACAGTAAAAAAAAGAAAAATCATTATTTTCTCTAAAGTATTCATTGAAACTTTTTCCTTCCAAAGATATATTTGCTTTAACTTGTATTTTTCCCTTTAATATCCCCCCAGTCAACTCTTTGTTGTACAGCTCACCAGGGATCAAGTTTTCCTTTTCGTAACAGCACAGTTTGACCACCGTGCCCTTTGTTATGCTCTTTACTCAACCGTGTGATGATATCAGTGGGCTTGTTTGCATCTCTCCTGATGGTGATTCAAGGCCATTTTTATCTGCTCCCAGAGATAAAACCCTGGAGATGTTTCTTCCAGTTGTTTGTTGCTGAGAACATCTGATGGAGTGCTGCAGGAGAAATGACAAAGGTGTCCCTTTCCGCAAGTTTGTCTTTCACGGGAGAAAAATGCCATGTTCTCCTTAAGTATTTATCATTCATCTACTTTGTGGCTGCAGTTACTGACAACTACATTCTGCTGTGGGTATAGACTCCATCTTTTTGTTTACTGCCGGCGATGCGGCCTGCGAGCGCCCGGCTCGGTAAATATTAGTCTCGCTTGACAAAGATGAAGCAGCAAATGAAGTCGTGGGGTGACTGCACTAAATGTCGCTGTCTGGATTCTGATGAGGATGCAATTAACTTCAGTTCTCAAATGAGTTCAGCAGAGAAAGCGCAAGTTTAAACTCTTTACCCTCCACCTTCCTCCATTTTAATCACATGCATGGCAGGAAGGAGATCCACTTGGAGTTTGTCAGCTGAGAAAAATTAAATTATGATCCCATTTCAGCTGCGTAGTTTTCATTTTGTTTTACTTTCCATTTTCTGAGACGGGTGGTGAATGTAATAGAACTTGTCTGCCTCTCTATTAAACAGAAATCCCAAAACAAAATGATGTTACACTAATATGTTTTGTGTGTTTTTCTTTTAATGATCTCTGTCGATGACTGACAATGTTATGTTTGTTTACATTGTTGATGTAGATGATGTTGGGTAACTTGTCCCAGTCTTTATTCTGCAGCGGTGGCTTAAAGTTTATCCTTTGGTTTATTATGTTTTTAAGACAAATTATGTTCTTCTATTGACAGTAGTTGTTAAAACTGTTAATGCATGACATGTGACATTCGAAGAATTTAAAGGAGTAATGGTAGAGCATGTGAAGTAGGGATGAAAAGTGATAAATGGAGTGAAATAAACATCAACTAATTTAGTTATTTATTAAAACTCCTTCAACAACCAATAAACTTTATTAACATGTTGATGTTGGAAGTATACTTTTTAGCTGCAGATTCATTCTTTCCTACAAATTTTCCAGGATACACCAAACGCATGAAGTAAAATTTATGCAATTAAAAAAAGAATTGAATTCTTTATTTACGTATATTGTATTTTATAAAAGGGTTTATGTGGTTAAAGGAAAACTGTTGAATACGCCCATTTTTTCATCTGATTAATCAATTAATCGTCAGAATATTTGATTACTAAAAGAATCATTAGTTGCAACCCTACCATAAATACACAGCACTCTATCCTCTTTTATGGGCATAATCATCAGAAGCGTCCATTTTACCTTCTAACCGTCCCCATTGCTCACATGTTTTTTTCTTCTTGTGGTGACCAAAAGTACATCTTGCAAATTAAAGTGACTGAGTTTCCTCTGCAGGGAGGCTGGACTCACCCTCAGGGATAATTTTGAGATTGACCTTTTAGGTGGCACTTGGGGTAAAGTTGGTACTTTGTCACATCAGAAGGAATCAGTTGAAGGGGTTTCAACTAAGCCCTCTGGACAGCTTCCTGTGAAGCCACCTGGAGAGAGGGAGGTATGGTGATCTCTGATAACGCTGCTGCCTGATAAACAGCAGAAGATGAGATGGATAGATTTGTAAGCTCAGAGCATCTGGATGGGAAAAATGTTCCTTCTTGGACTAATTTTACCTGGCTTATTTTTGGGGGAAAAAAAGAAGAAAGCTTTTACAAGTAGCCTTACGTCACATTAGTTTTTACTTTTACTTGAGTAATATTATTATGAAATATTGCTACTCTTGCTTCGGTAAAATTTCTGGTCTGAATTTGTTGTTTCAACAAGCGGCCTTGTTTAAGTCTACATGCATCCTGTTAACGCTTAATTGATTAGTAAATTAGTTGACAATTATTTCAATAATTGATTTGTCACGATTAATACGATTAATCGTTTCAGTCCTGTTTATTTGTGTGGATTTTCTCATTATAGTCTTTACTTTGCCAGAATTTGCACTTTAATTTATATTTCTCCAAATGATGACATCAGTTACTCAGTGGCCATTTTACTAAATGCATGTTCATGTCTTTGAGCATAAATATTTTAAAGTAGTGCCACTTGAGTAACAATTTCTGGGGACTCTTCAAGGAGTTGGACCTCATTGATCTAAAGGTGCATCTCCAATATGTTTGAAAAGTTTATTGACTCGAGTCATTGAATTAAACTCAAATTCATTGCATACATAGTGAAATGTTTAGGCCATCCGCTTCAATACAAACTCAATGTTTTTGTCCTCCGTCAAACCCAGACAAGGTCTGCTGATGCTGATTATTAGTCCCAGTTGCAGAAAGATTCAGCCATTCCTTCTGCATGATTATGTTGGCGGTGTCTTTTCTTTGCAGATGTATGTAAATTGGTGTCATGTTTACATGTTTTGCTTTGTTGTTGCCTTTCTTTGCAGAGTATTGTTGCAAACAGCATGTTGTGAAATCAATAAGATGCATATATTTCTGTTTCACAAGTGAAGAGTTCCCTTATGGACAAAGTGTTTTGTTTGTCGCTCCGCTTCTAATTTATTCCTCTTTGTTGTCTTTTTTTTGACAGCAGCAACATTTAGGTCTAGAATAATAGCCCATATAGAAAAAGCATTTCCTCCTTTTGAAGCTACCAGGTCAGACTCGTAAACATAATGAAGAGCAGATCATTACCAGGCGGCTTTAGCCAAACAAGCACAAAGAACGTACATGAAAAAAAGCATTATTACTAATTGATTTCACTTAGACATGGGGAATGATTCAAAGTGCTGGAATGGCACCAGATGTCACCAAATGGGATTTAAGAGTGTTTAATTTCTCAGAGCGCCCGCTTAACTGACTCTTTTTATCTTCCTGTTGACACAGTTTAGCTCATAGGGCAAATCTACAGGATTGCGTGCCGAGTAAGGCTGAAGATCCAAAGGATTCATGTTGACCTTGTGGATTTCTTACGATTACCTGCAGAGGAATGGCCAGATTGGATTTTTTAAAATTATTTTTAAGCATTAGATTTGACTGTTTTGTTGTTTCCGTGACGGTTTTCTGCTTTTCTAAATATGGAAAGTCTTTGTTCCTTCAGGATTCAAAGAAACGTTTACGTGCATCCCTCAATACTTTGGGTCTAATGTATTTATATATTTTTTCTACGTTTTCCTGGAATTGAACTTCCTTAACATTCATATGTTTGAACAGTGAGCAAGTCAGCAGTCCTACTATAGTTATTTGACATTGTGCTGATTCTCCTTTAAGTAGTTGGACACAGATCTGTCATGTTAACACATTTTGCTGGACGATAAATTGTCTAGGTAATTCTTAAACGATTAAAATAGTTGACTTGAAACCATTTTCAATTATTGTATTGACACTGGCATAATAATCCAAGATACGCAAACTCCTTCAACGACCAATAAACTTGAATTTTGTTGAACACTCAACACTAAATTTATTTAAATATCCAAAACAAAAACCCACCAACCAAAAACAATAAATACATCCATCCATTTTCTTTCACCCTTGTCCCTCTGTGGGGTCGGGAGGGTTGCTGGTGCCCATCTCCAGCTAACGTTCCGGGCAAGAGGCGGGGTCACCCTGGACAGTTCGCCAGTCTGTCGCAGGGCAACACAGAGACACACAGGACACACAACCATGCACACACACACTCACACCTAGGGACAATTTAGACAGACCAATTAACCTGACAGTCATGTTTTTGGACTGAGGGAGGAAACCGGAGTACCCGGAGAAAACCCACGCATGCACAGGGAGAACATGCAAACTCCATGCAGAAAACCCCAGGCCGGGAATCGAACCCAGAACCTTCTTGCTGCAAGGCAACAGCTCTACCAACTGCGCCACTGTGCAGCCTGCCACACAATAAATACAAGGGTAATAAAAACACAACAGAAAAATATTTAATTAGTGCTTTACGGTTAGTTGATCTAACTTTTAAATGTTTTATTAAGATTCAACTTTAGATCCAGCTAATACACGTCTCAACTTCAGCTGCTCATGTTTATCTCCACATATTTGCGATGCAACCAGTGGATCATCAAAGTGAAGCGTAAGCCAGAGAAAGCTCAACATATTGATCCAGTGCTGATGTCAGTAATCGATCAAGGCTGCCTTGAAACTCTTGAAGTCCATATTGAATCTTTCTTTATTAATGGTTTCACTATGTTTTTACCAACAAAATCTAAGAAGCGTCTGTTTGCCGTGTTGTTTGGCCACTGCTGGCTTGTTGGTGTCTGATTATGGATAACAGACTCTTCCTCAGGGACAGTGCAGCACATCTCCGGTCTGAGTTACTGCTTATTTTGCCGTTCCTCTATAGTGAGCCGTGCACATTGATCTCCCTGAATTGCTGAAATGATCTCCCCCTTTTGCATTCGCCTCCCTGAAGGCTGGACCTAAATTACCTTTTTCTCTCACAAGTCATCCGTCTGGTTTTGGACTTAAGGCCCCCAAACAGCTCTGGGGACCGGAATAAAACAACAGTTGTCTAGCTGCTTCGTTGTGCTCCTTACACACTGGAAGTGTTTGCGTCATTTAAGCAGTTTTTCCGTCCTGGGGAGGGCAGTGTTGTGGTATAAAATAACACTCTAATGGAGCTGAACCCAGTTTTCTGGTTCTGGACTCATAAATTTATCTAGGTTGCTGTCGAGTCTTTTTTTTAAACATTTTTTCTATTTTTTCTTCTTTCTGCTTTCATCTTCATCCTCTTCGTGATTCTTCCTCCTGCTCATCATTTCCCCTGAATATTCACACTTTGTTATTCTAATTGTGACAGCTACATCAAAAGCAATTGTTTGCATTTCTGGCAAAGAATATTCAACACAGATGTGTGCATTGACCACATTTCATCCAGCATGGCAAAGCTCATGTTTAGCTGTTGTGTGGGTGTGCGAGCGTGTGCGTTTTTTTTCCCACAAAATTATTCACACTTCAAGAAACTTTGATGGTGTACTCATTTCACACAAAGCTAGATTCCCCCATAATATCCATCAATTTCAATTAATTTATTCCACTTCAACAGATTTATAAAGTGGGAGAAAAATAATGCACAATATTTAAAGTATTAGACAAACAAAAGCCTAAAAAGTGCAGAGTACATTTATATTCTGCCCCCTTTTGTCTGGTGCTCTTGCATAAAATCTGGAGTAACAAGTTTCCTTCAGCCTGCTTGTTAAATGTCCATGTATGGCCTTCTGCTAATGTGCTATTAGCAGGGATCATTTTCTGCTTAGCGCTTTAGGGCATTTGCTAACTTTGAACATGCTTATTGCTCTTAGCTTATCATGTATCAATTATTAATTTACTTTGCCGTTTGTAGACTTTCAGTTGAATAAAGTTTGAGCTCTGTTTTGAGGTTTTGGTTATGGGGGAATTTGAGATGTATATATTTGTTTCTCTGTCTCTAGCTGAATATTTATTTAACCAAATAAAAATTAAGCCCTAAGCTACAATACATTTATTTTGATCTTTATTTATTAGAAAGGCCTAGTCAAATTCCAGTCCTAAATAAAGCTTAGAATCTGTTGCAAGATTTGGAAATTACCATTCATAGATGTCATTAAAAATAATAAAGAAAAAAAAATGCTCTTCAATAAAAATGTTGAACACAGACACCAATCCCCCAAATCAAATGTTGATACTGCCATTGTGGTTGTTTCATGATAAAATATGGTGTCTGATGTTCTGAATATGTAGAAGTACATTATATTAGCAGCAGACTTTGTACACTATGATTACAGCATCTGAACCTTAAATTCAGCTTTTTGTTTTTCATCAACAACCGAGTCTCACCGTTTGAAAATCTTGGGCGACCAGCAAATGGGATCCGCTTCATTCTGCCCACTCAGCTGTTGGCGTAATCTCGACGGCACTTAGGTTTAAGTAGCCAGTACTGTATGCGAAAGAGAGAGAGAGAGGGAGAGAGAGAAAGCCTAACAGATGCTGTGCTGTCGGGTCCGTCTGCCAGCCTTAGTGTTTGATGGGCCAATGTTTAGTCAGTCGGTCTATCTTAGCTTTTAATTCGTCGGTGTTTGCTCAGTAGGTCTCAAAATTTAATGTGCCAGTATTTAGTTAGTCTGTTTCAAGCAGACTGAGTGAGTGCTCAAACAGTAAACACGGACATCTGTGTGCTTGGAAGGGGTTTACGTCGAACTCCAAACAGGGGTTAATGTTGGCTTTATTGCAGTGACGCTGTGTTGCATTCAGCAGCTAACTGTGCAGTTGTAAGCTAAGTCAGAGAGCGAGAAGCAGACAGATTATATTTGGCACAACTAATTTCCTTCAAAATTCACAGTATGTTTAAACACTGATTATCATTTAATCAGTTTGTTATTAAATCAATTTGACCTTTAATAACACATGGGAGGACAGGGCAAGAAAAGCCAGAGCTACCTTCATGTAATGTCCAGGTGAAAAGACAACCAGCTATGTAAATGAGGAACGGTGGGTGAAATGGTATATTATGTCATTTGCTCCGCTGATCTGCTTGTTTTTTTGTTGTTTTTTTTTAAGCACACTTCGGCTAAAGCGTTAACAGCAGAGCTAATTTCTCTGCTGTACATCAGCTAACTGAAATTGTTTAGCGCACTTCGCTTTCTTTAAGTTGTGTTTTTTCCAGATAAATTCTAAAGTGCTAATTTACTAAAGGGCTGTTTTGAAAACTTTCAGTTGAATACATTTTGGCATCTGTGTTGAGGTTCTAGTTATCAACTGTAAAGGATTTCTTCAAGTAGTTAGGCGTTTATAGTCACGCTCTTATTTTGAAGTGGGTGAAGTTTACACAGCAGTCGCATCGTCTTTTTTACCTCTATTTCAAGCAAGAAACACACAAACATAGATGACATAAATACAAAGACAATATCTATGTGCATCAGATGACATGTAAATTATGTCAAAATTAAATTGATTCTCGAGGATTGCAGTCTTTATGAGCAGCTGCAATTCAAATTGATGTTTGTGCTTTAACACTGGCTTCCACTAAATACCATGTTGGTATTAGCATAGCTAATGTTTATTAGTGCTTTAGGGTTGGTCCTAGTAACCTTTTTTTTTTTTGAACTTTTTATTTTCAATCCACATTAAAGACATCAAGAATACAAAGACCAGGAACATAATAATAATATTACAAACCAAATTTAAAAAGTACATGAGAGGGAAAAGAAAAAAAAAAAAAAAAAAAAAAAAAAAAAAAAAAAAAAAAAGGAAGTAGGTGTCGAGGTTACATTATGAGTTTAGATATAGTCATCCATCTTGTTTCAAAGGTCTCCATCTTAAGTTGTAGTCGTGATGTTGTTTTTTCCATTATATAGACTTGTTTAATCCTCTCTCGCCACTGTGTAATGGTGGGAGGCTTTGGCCTTAACCAATTATACGTTATACACTTTTTAGCAATCAGAAGCAAAACTCTGATCAGGTACTTTTTCTCTTTATTGATCATGTCAGGGGGTATTATTCCTAATATATAGACAGATATATCCAGATCCAGTTGAATGCCCACAATACTTTTTATATCTGTTTGGACATTTTTCCAGAACTCGACCACTTTCGGGCAATCCCAGAATATATGAGTAAAATCCCCCACCTTTCCACAGTTTCTCCAACAAAGCTGGGATGTTTTAGCATATTTAGATGTGATGATTGGAGAGTTAAAGAAACGCATCTTAACCTTCCAATCAAACTCCCTCCATGTCGGACTATTAGTTAATTTGTGTCCAGAGCTAAATGTTTCTTCCCAATCCTCGTCTGCTATTATTATGTTAGCCTCCAATTCCCATTTCTCCTTAATTTCTTTATTGTTTACATTAGATTCATATTGCAGGCCTTTGTATATTTTTGATATGAGACCTTTTTTAGAATCACCTTTTGCTATTGATAATAGAATCTCTTCCGTCTTTGTCATGTCTGCTGAAAGTTTCTGCCAGTCACTATGATTCTGGATATAATGTCTAATTTGTAAAAATCTATAAAAATCAGTTTTTTGTAGACTAAATTCCTTTCGAATTTGTTCAAAAGATTTCATTGTTGACCCTTTAAAGAGCTGTGCCATAAATACCAGTCCTCCTTTTGTCCATTTTTCAAACCCTGCATCCATAGAAGCTGGGGTAAAATCTGGAATCTTAGCTATTTTTAAAATTTTTGATATAGAGTCAGGAAGGTTAAATTTCTTTGTTATTCCTGACCAGATTTTAATTGTTTCCTTAACCCAATAGTTTTTAATCTTAAGATTTCTTTGAACCATCTTTGTTGTAAAGGGCAGTGTATCTAGTGACATTTTTGGGCAGGCTCTTTGCTCCATATCTACCCATATTGTCTCATGATCCTTTGCTAACCATAGAGCTATGGCTCTCAAATGAGCAGCCCAGTAATAGTTCTTTAATTCAGGTAAACCCAACCCTCCATTACTCTTTGAGGACTTAAGTATTTTAAGTTTAATTCTTACCTTTTTATTTTGCCATACAAACCTTGATATTCTTTTATCCAACTCTTTGAAAAAGGAGTTGGGAATGGAAACTGGGAGTGACTGGAATACAAATAGTAGTCTTGGTAAGATATTCATCCTGATTGTTTCTACCCTTCCCCCAAGGGTTAGTGGTAGAATCTCCCATCTTTCTAGGTCTGTTATAATCTCCCTCTTCAGTTTCTCATAGTTTGCTTTGAATAATTGTGAAATTTGAGGTGTGATAATTATACCTAAGTATCTAAATCCTTTATTGGTCCATTTGAACTTTACTTTTTCTTTTAGCTGCATTGGGCATTCACCTGATAACATCATTGCTACCGACTTACTTTCATTAGTTTTATATCCGGAAATATTCCCATATTCTTTGAGGCTCTCTAGTAGAGCTGGCACTGATTGGAGTGGTTCTGTTAAGAGTACTAATATATCATCAGCAAACAATGATATTTTATGTTCCACCCCTCCTTCATCTTTTATTCCCTGTATTTGTTTATTCTGTCTTATTGTTTCTGCTATTGGTTCAATATTAACCGCGAATAGTAGAGGACTCAGACAGTCTCCCTGTCTGACTCCTCTCTTAAGATCGAAGAATTCTGAACAATAGCCATTAATTCGAATTCGGGATTTGGGATTTTTATAAATTATTTTCACCCAATCAACAAATTGTTGTGAAAATCCAAATCTTAGTAGTGTCTGATATAGAAAGCTCCATTTTACCCTGTCGAAAGCCTTTTGGGCATCCAAGCTAATCAAGAGAGAGGGTTGTACTCTAAATTTTGTATATGATATTACGTTTAGTGTCCTTCTAATGTTGTTTGCTCCCTGTCTGCTCGGAATAAATCCTGTTTGGTCTGGGTTGATCAATTTAGCTATATGTTTTTGCATTCTTTCTGCCATTATACTTGATAATATTTTTAGATCATTGCATAATAAACTCACGGGTCTATATCCTTCACACATAGTTGGGTCTTTGCCCTCTTTATAGATTACGGATATAATGGCTTCAGACCATGTTTTGGGGGGGTCGCCTGTCATTAGTGCATAGTTAAACACCTTACATAATATTGGTGTTAGTTCTTCTTTAAATGTTTTGTAAAACTCCCCTGGCAGTCCGTCTGTCCCCGGGGATTTATTGTTTTTGAGTTTCTTAATAACGTTCAGAATTTCCTGTGAGGTTATAGGTCGGGTCATTTCTAGCGACTCTTCTTGTGACAAAGTTGGGAGGCTAATTCTTTCAAAAAAAGAGGATGTTTCATCATCCTGAGTATTTCTGTCCGAATCATCATATAGCTTTTTATAATAGTCTGCGAATGCTTCAGCTATTTCTTTGGGTTGTGTTTTAGTCTGCATATTTGATGGGTGTTTTATTTTGGGGACGTGTCTATTTGCTTGGGCTTTCCTAAGTTGAAATGCCAAGAGGCGACTCGCCCTGTTGCCCATTTCATAATATCTTTGATTTGTAAAGCGTAGAGCACCTTCTGCTTTAACCGTTAGTATCTCCTCTAGCTTGTCTTTTGTCTTTTTAAGCTCTCCTATTACATTTTTATTTCCTAGTTTGTGCTCCCTTTCCAGATCTTTGATCTTATTTTCCAACTCTTTTTGTTCTTTCATTCTAGCTTTTTTCATTCTGGATGATATTTCTATCATTTTCCCTCTTATCACTGCTTTTCCTCCTTCCCATAATATTGTTGGTGAAACTTCCCCATTGTCATTTATTTCAAAGTATTCCTTAAGTGACTCCTTGATTTCTTTGACCGTATTTTCATTGGACATGACTGAAACATTCAATCTCCAATATCTGAAACAGGGTTCCTTATTTATGTTTAAAGTTAACCATATAGGTGCATGGTCACTTATAGTTATATTTTCTATATTACATTTTAAGACCTTGTGTATATGTAGCTGAGATATATATAGATAATCAATTCGGGAATAGCTTTTGTGTGGGTTTGAGTAAAAAGTGTAATCTCTTTTTTGGGGGTTGATATTTCTCCAAGCATCAACAAGACCAAGCTCTTTAGTAATATTATTCCACATTCTAGATTTTGTTGCTTGTGGCCCGTAATCAGAGGGATATCTATCTAGTATATTGTTTTGAACCATATTAAAGTCTCCCCCCATCAGTATTATTCCATTTGCGTCATTAGTTATTATATTGACTAGTTGTTTCAGAAAACCATCTTTCTCCTCATTTGGGAAATATACATTTATTAATGAAATTGTCATATCACCGATTCGTCCTACAATCATTACATATCTTCCTTCTTTATCCTTGATCTCTTTTTCAACTTCAAATAATATCCCTTTTTTGATTAAAATTGCTACCCCCCTCCTTTTTCCAAATGAAGCATAGAATACTTGACCCACCCAATCCCTTTTCAACTTTTTGTGTTCGTGCTCAGTTAGGTGTGTCTCCTGTAATAAAGCTATTGAGCCCTGTAAGTTTTTTAGTTGAGTCAGAATCTTCTTTCGTTTAATAGGGTGGTTTAGGCCATGAACATTATAAGATACTATATTTAGCCCATTCATATTACTACCATATCTGGGGCTGTGCTGTACCTGACACCTCTTTGACAAGAAAAACATGCTACACAGGACAAAACCTTAACCAAAAATGAAAAACGGAAACATAATATAAACACACTTATTGGAACAAGAACCCAAAAACACTGACTGGAACATGAACAAACGTCTTCCAAGAATCCCCCCATCAGAGAGCTGTGGCCTTCTCTCCGATGAACAAGCACTATGTGCATCAACAACTTTCTAGTAGTTGTCTAAAGCCCTAAAGACTAAAACTCCTCAATCTTACACTCTAGTGAACACGATTTTCTCGTAATCTAATATGTTGTTTTGTAACTAGCGTTTTTTTTTTTTTAATGTTTACGAAAACGGATATCACACTCAATTCTTTGCAAATTATGACAATTACTCTCTCTATAGAGATGCATATATCTACTTACTTATTTTCACCATTGTCACAGTCTCTACTGATTTCTCACTCCAGGAGTGCCCTCAGATCCGCCTCTGTGATCTCCGACTGTCTCTTTTTGCCCCCATGTCTGGTCCCCTTTGCCGTCTCCGTCATCACGTGGTGGATTCTCTCCATTCTGTCCTCCTTCACCTTGATGCCCATCTCCTTCAGCATAGGCGCCGCTTCTTCCACTGAGTTGAATATCTTTGTTCCCGTGTCCAGAAACACTTTGAGTTGGGCCGGATAGGGGGACTGCGCCTTCACATTCCTCTCCTTAAGCTGTTTGATGACTTCTCTCACCTGCTTCCTTTTCTTTTGGACCTCTGTTGTGTAGTCTTGGTTGAAATAGACAGTTTGTCCTTCGTAGCAGATCTTCTGTTTCCAGGCCTGCTTTATCACTTGTTCCTTCGTTTTATAGTCCAAGAAGCGTACGATGATCGCTCTCGGGGGGGCCGAGCTGTCCTTTGGTTTAGTCACCAGTGAGCGGTGAGCTCTTTCAATACACAAGTCCATCCCGGCTGCGATTTGAATCTGAGATTTAATAAATTGTGTTATGAAGTCGATGGTGTCGTTTTTTTCTGCTCCCTCGGGAATGCCATGGATTCTTATGTTATTGCGCCTCATCCTCGACTCCAGGTCATTGCATTTCTCTGATAGCTTAGTAGTTTCCCGAAGCAAAAATGTCGCTGCCCGCTCCATCCGCGTCATCCTGTCTTCGTTGTTTCCCAATCTCTCCTCCATGTCATTTACCTTCTGTTCCAGGGACGTTGTCCTGACCATAAGCTCCCCAATGCTCCCTTCGAGTCGAGTTAGTGCTTTCTTGTTGTCCGATACCGCTTCCGCGTGTTCTCTTCGCAGCCCTCGTAGCTCGAAAAGTATGGCCGAATCACGGTCCTCTTTCGGCGGGTCTGAGTACTCCGCTTCATGGCTCTGTGCTTTCGCCATTCCGGTACTCTTCTCTTTTGCGCTTTTCTCTTCTGTATTTTTTCCTTTCTTAACCATATTTTCCATGAGTGTTCTATATTACTTTAAGAGCGAATTTTCTTTATGTTTTATCGTTTTTACCTTGTTTAAACGCTAGTTTTAATCGTGTTCTGTAGAGCAATCTTTTCTCCTGCCTTTTACAACATGGCGCCACCCGGAAGTCGGTCCTAGTAACCTTTTAGTTAGCAATGTTTTAATAGTAGCTTTTTAAATATATTTTTTAACATGTACAATGACTTTTAAAGCTATTCGTTTCTCGTAAAAATTTCACCATGCTGTGCCTTAAGCCAGGGAGTTGGAAGCAGACACATTTAGCAGGTGACATTTAAAAAGGTGTGTAGTTTTTATAAATATCTCTCATTGCTGAGGCCTCAAATATGTTCCATTCAAAGTGTGATTGTTGCACCTAACCACTGCATTTGTAAGTAGAATTGGGTTTCAGACCTCTGATTTGTCAGTGCAGGTATAAAAGGTGAGGAAGGTAGTCCAAACACCCAAACATGGCACACACATGTTTAATTCATCACTTTAGTGGCCTCTAATTGGTTAATTGGTCAGTAGGAATGAGCAGCACCAGAGGGATGCCACGGTTCTGTGTTTTCAGTGTCAGTTGATTCTGTTATTAATGTTGGCCTTCATCACAGAAGACCAACATTATCAGATGTTATTTTTTCTCAGCAAAAACGGCAGCTTTCATCAGGAGGTGACACTGTCCCGCAAGCAGCTGTCCTAAAATCTGTTGTGCTTTTCATCCATGTAGAGTAAACAACAAATAATAAATATTGAAAAACTGAGCTTCACCCCTCATTTCTTTTGGTAGATAAGACTGTCTCATAGGCTGCTATCCTACACAGAAAGTCAGAAAGATTGGTTTATTTTTTACATTTTTATTTACCTTTTACCTAGTTCTCTACAATACTCTCTGTTTTGGATGAATTATATTTACATTCCTACAGTTTAGACTAATTTAACACAATCTTGTACTTGATAAGTCTTTATTAGTGCGTACTGGACCAGATGTTTGTCAGCCACATTTAATATGTAATGATCCCCAGAGTTAAACAAGTGTTCATTTGCCTCTCTGTGTTGGCATGTAATGGAGCGGTTTGTTTGTAGTTAATGGGCCGGTATTCAGCCGATTTGTGTTTACTTTTTAAACGAGACCGTCCTCATTCTGACACTTATCTCCTCAGTTAATGGCGAACATTTGACTGCTTTAATTTGGCATTTTTTGTCACCTGCGAAATGAAAACAAAAGAACAAAAAAGCTAAATTAAGATATTAGGAGTCATTCAGTACTGCAGCATATTTGAAGTCTCTGTGGTGTGTTTATCAGACTAGAAGAGGTAAGCAGTGATCTCTTCCTGCCTGGGATGTAGGCGTAATGAAAGTGGATTGGTGTTCATGTGTGTAATTCATCCACTGATGTGTGGAGACCTGAGAGGATTCATGAGAATTGATTGACTCTGTCTTCAGTTTCTATGCTTCGCTGCTTGTGTGCCTCGTTTTTCTGTGTGGTTGACTGTAAACGGCAAGGAAGTTAAAATGTGATTCATTCATGGATGGAACATGAATGAATCACACAGATAACACAGTGGTTTAAATTTGCCTTGTAAATACCTCAAAATACATGTTTTATCTGTTCACAAATATGCACTCAGATTAATGGTCAAACAAGGCCACCATAGCTGAAAGTCATCTCTCTTGGAGAAAATGTCGAGGAAATAACCAGAAGTTATTAGAGTGAACTTCTGGTATTTAAGGAACAGAGTTGCCGTGGAATCTGCAAATACTTGAGACCCTCCCGCCTATTAAAAACATAACTGCGAGTGTTAACTGCTCAAATATCAAGTATACCTTCATATGCATTAATAGCACAGTGGAAACCGTCTTGGCGTGACGTTGACGGTCTTCCATAATGCTGCTGTTAGTGGTTCAGCCAATAAGCATCAAGGAAAATGAATGGTACACAAGTTTCTGATTAATTTTATTCAAAGTTTTCAGCTTCTCCTCGCTCTTTGTGCAAATATATTTTCAGATGATCAAATTGGCATTTTCCTAGGTTTAGCTAAATAACCTTCAGACATTGTAGATGTTTGGATCAAAACATTATTAAAGATTCCGAGAAAATATGGCTGCTTGGAAGCAAACTGTCAAACATTTGACCTAATCTCATTTGCTGAATACACCCTAAACCTTCATGGAGTCCTGCAAAGTTTTTGAATTGGCCTAAGGTTGCATTAGATTCATTTTCCCCAGTGATGAAACAATTGACATTAGCTATTAGCTAACTGTTGGCTTACAACAAAATCAATCATAGTTCTTCTAATTGGCATTGTATTCCTCATCATTTAGACACAGTTACCCCTGTCAATTTTTAATTCTCCAACTCATCTCTGGAATATCACAAAAAAAAACCCCAAAAAACACCTTTTGGTTACAGTTTTGGTGCAAATGCATAAAGAGCACCTCAAAACGGCAATCCTTGTCTCTGCAGGGTTGTTTATCAGCGTCTGCTACATGGATTTGATTAGCTGTAATAAAAAAAAAAAGGAAAACTGCTCCCTGTAGCAAATGGCCTAAAATTGTGCGGAATATTCCTAAGCCAAACATCAAAGTGTTTTCACTGATTAGCAGCTACAGAGGAGGGAAGTAATCAGCGAAATGTTGAAGTGCAGTCCTTGACTGGATTGAAATCCTGGGTTGCCGGAGCCCCCTCCATGGTTTTCATTTTTTGAGGCACTTGATTTAAAGACGGCGGTGATGTAATAAACAGGCCTGCTGTCTGGGTCCTGTCAGAGAACTGCGGGAGTCAGCACAGCGCCGAGCCAAGTTAAATATCACAGGACATGTGGCACCCAGCGCTGCACCGCATTTTGAACTGGATCCCAGTACGACTGAACCAGAGCCAGCAGGGAAACGAGGAACTAATTAGTTTACCCAGCTGATAACAAGGACACTTACTGACACCGAAATACTGGGAAAATCCTGCTGCTGCTCTGATAACTGGCTACAGTTAAGATTATTGGAAACTTTAAGTTTAACGTATAACAAAACCCCTTTTTAACTCTGTACAAAAAGAACTGGGTTCAAAAAAATTGGTTGACTGTAATAATAAATCTTTAAATGAAAAAAAAAAACATCTAATATTTTCTGGTAATTGAGTTTATGAGACCAAATTTTAGGTGCAATTCTGGACAACAAACTTAGTTGGAAGCCTCATATTGAATGTATTAGAAATAAATTTGCAAAAATCATTGGAAAGATGTGCCGCCTCCTCACACTCCACCTACTTCCAGTCATCTTCGGCTTTTCTGCCAGATGTTGACCACATGACTTGTGATGCGAAACAAATGTTTCTCTTGCAGTTTTGTGAAATACTCTAATTTTGACACAGCCGAAAAGTGCAAAAAAAAATTTAAAAAATTTTTTCCATCGTAAGACATGTTTTTTTTTAGTTTTTTTTTCAATTGACAAATTTATTTTAATAATTCCAAAGTCAAACAATGTTTTAAAACTACTCTCTCTCTCTCTGAAAAGCAAATAAAAAGCTGATTGTGATTATGTTTTACAGTTTTAGATTTCCTGGATTTACAATCATGATGTGACCTTTAGACTTTAATTTCTTTGATCAATACTTTGTATGTAGCAGTTTTGTATTTTGAATCCAACATCTGTTGCATAATCATCGCTTGCCTGTAAGTTTGTGTTGTTTAGTGGCTCCTCCAGAACTTTTAGTTTTTTAACACTTAACACTTTATTTTCACTGACGGAACCGGCGCTTAAACGTCCCTCATCTGAAATCAGCTCCCAGAATAATTCTCTCCCACGGCCCAGAAGGTGCCAGCGCTGAGTTTGATATATTAGCCAGAGCTGATTGGCTGAACGCAGAGCTCCAGACTGCTAAAGCTGCTTTGCAGCGAGCAAACAAGTAAACAGTGGCGTCACTTAAATCAATAATGAGGTTGGATGTTTCTGCAAATTTACCCGAGTTAAAAGTAAAACTGAGCAGTCTGTTTCCCAAATCGTAGAGCAAGGAAAGATCAGAGAAAATCCTGATATGAGCACACACTTGGGCTTTCTTTCTTTTCATGCTGCTGCTCTTATTCAAGAGTGAGGCACTAAAAAAAAAAAAAAAAAAGAATACCTCAACTGCAGATATGACGATGTTTTGGTTGCTGTCTGGGATCAATAAGCGCTAATTCTGGTTTTTGAATACGCCCTGCGCCTCCTGCCGGTCTGAGGAAAGCTCTGATGGAGCCTCACACGCAGTCCGTCACGTTTCTCATTAATCAGAATTCCTCATTAGATTGAGTTCAGTTCCCCAGAGAAGCGGAGAATGGAGATAACAGCCAAGCAAGCAACCAAGGTTAAGTATGCTGCCACGTCTCCTTTTCTTTCTCTGCCTTTTTCTCGCCTTTCTGTGGACCTTAATCATTATGTGCTGCAGGTTTAATCCTGGAGAAATAGACTTATTCTTGTAGCAGCTCAAGTCACAAGCACACGCTGACCTGACAGTTTATTTTTCAAGAAAAATTTGATCTCCAGTGTGTGCATAATACTGCATCTTTTTTTTTTTTGCATAATCCTATACTTATACGTCTCAAAAAATTTGCATATTGCATAAAAGTGCAATATTTCTTGCCAGTCATCTCAGAAAGTGACAGAGTAATATTTTATTTTTTGCCTTTTTAATGATTATGGCTGTTAGGAAAAGAAAAGCCAAAACTCAGTGCCTCAGAAAAACAAATGTTTTAAGCACAAATGTCATTCTTTATGTATGTACATTTCTAATTGGTCAGTACTTGGTTGGGGCTCCTTTTGCATGAATTACTGCATCAGTGCAGCGTGGCATGGAGGCGATCAGCCTGTGGCTCCATGTAGGTGTAATGGAAACTGCTGCTGCTCTCCCTGGTACTGGTGCACCTTATCCTTTTGCTCTTTTTCCTTCCACTCAATTTTTTTGTGCTTTGATACAGAACTCTGTGAACAACCAGCTTCTTCAGCAATGGCTGTTTATGTCTTGTGAAGGGCATCCTTGACCATCTTCTGGACATCTGCTCAGTCAGCAGTCTTCCCATGACTGTGTAGCTGACTGACCCAGAGTTAGAGCCTGTTAAAAAGCTTAAGAAACCTTTGCAGGTGTTTTGAGTTAATTAGCTGACACCATGAGTTTCCAATAATCACAGTTTTCACAGTATTTTATGGAACAGGAGACGGGCCGAAATTCTGACTTTTGATCTCAGAAGATCAAAGTCTAAATCCTGAGAAAAAATTGAATTCTGAGATTAGACAGAAATCTGAGAAAAAAAGTTAGAACTCTGAAACAGAAGTCAGATTTTTTTTTTGCGGGGGTAGCTGTGATCCTTTTCTATTGTATTCTATGTATTCAAATTGTCTGATACACTGAATTTTGGGTTTTTATTGTGTTTAAGTAAAATTCATCAAAATTACAAGAAACAAAGACTTGGAATATTTTCGTCCATGTGATTTGATACGACTTTCACTTTTTTAGATGACTGGCAAGAAATACTACATTTTACATTTCTGTTGGCAATACATATCTAGCTTATATCAGATGTGCATTGGCACCCATCTCTCTCTGATGATTCAGTTTCTGTTTGGGTTTTGCAGAATGGCAAAACAACGACTGTTGAAAATTGATTCAATATTTCAAAGACGGAAAGAGAACCTAGAAAAAAACTAATCTTAATTGTGTATTTCTAGCGTTCTTCATTATAATACATCTCATCAAGAAGTTTTCATTGTGGACGGAAACATTACAGTGGTGGCAGTTGGAGCAGCCGCTTTGCTAAACTGAGCAGAAGTGGGTCAGAAGGCACTCTGGTGCGTCTCCGCTAATGAACAGATGATAATAACAGAAGTATAAATTAATAACAATTCAGCGCCGTGCTTTTCTTTTATCTCAGCTCGCCTGGCGCGGCACAAACCACCCGGATATGACAAGGGAAGTAATCTGCCTTTTAGATGACATACATGAAGATTTGAGTGAGCCTCATAGCTTCACATCAGTTAGCGGGCCGTGTGGATAAAGAGCCATCTTAATTTTACACGAATCAGCTGTTCCTGCTCCAGACATTTCTAGATGTTAAAAGTTAAAAATGTTGAAACTTGAAGAGCCTTATTAGCGAATAACAGCATTTTAAATTGAATGAAAACACGGCTCTGGTGGTGCTTATTTCTTATTCAGTGCCAGGACATTTTTTATTCAGATGGCCTCACAGGCACAGGTTTAAAAAATGATGCTAGGTATCTCCAGCAGTTCTAAGCCTCAGTCTGCTGTAGAAAGAGTTGCACAGATTTGGTGATATACATGACCAAAATTATGTCTATTAGATAAAAATAGAAAATATTTTTTTAATGATTTATTACGTTTTTTTAAATGTAGAAGTCCACATTCATTGAAGATGTCACATCTGGTCTGCTTTAGATGGATCAGAGTTCGTTTCATCCTTTGGTTCTGGCTTTTTGTGCAGGTGTGAAGTACAATCAAGCGAACCAAACAACCGGGCCGAGACCCGCTTCTTCCACTTCCAAACAAACTCTGGTGTGAATACCGGCCTTGATCTGAACCGAACAAATGTCTTTCTGGACTTCGCGAGTCTCTGTTGCTGAGCATTATGGTAAATTTGAGCCTTTCGGTGTTGCTAACGCTGCTGCTGCATGTGCCGATTGTGCTGAAACTTTACTGGAATCAGGGCTGGAGACAACGACCAAGGCCAAGTTTAGAACTTCAACAAATACTTCAGGAAATTGTTTTTTGTGCATCAGAAATTGCAAAAACTAATTGAAAAATGGTTAATTACTCAACCAAAACTACTGCTGGGTATTAAACGAAGAATTGTCATAAACTGATATTTAACTTATTAAATGCAGAAACATAATTGTTAACCTGAAACAACCTTTTTCCTTATGTAGCAATATGGAATAAGGCCACAATTAGTGTCATCATCTACAATAAAGTGTGTGGTGTACACACTTTATTGTGTGTACACAATCAAGTGGTACACACAATCAAGTGTACACACAATACACTTCTTCCTTGCTTTATTGTAGCAAGGAAGAAGCCATTACAAGACGTGAGCCAGGCTACTTTTTCAAGGTAGCATCCCAGCTGTAAAGTGTGACTGTCGTGTTTGTTTGTGCTCTTCACAAGCTACATGATGTCATAAGGAAATATTGAAGCAACATCTCGAGAGATGAGGCAGTAAATTAAAGCTTTGTACCAAAAGAGCCAAATGGACAATGATGCTAACCGTAGTTATTTTAGAGAAAGACTGGCTTAAGGAATTATGCCTACAAATCTGACTCAGTTACCGAAGTTCAAAATCTGAAATAACCTTTGACAGGAACAGTGATTCTCATTTTTCTGAAAGTGAGCAACTAAGGAAATAATATGATTACTGACATTAAGCAAATATACAAAGAATGGGCATAAAAATTCAGTCTGTTGTTGTGCAAAGATGGTGGAGGCATCCCTGCAGCTAGAAATGCAGCAACAGGTTGCACTACTAAATATTTTTGTTATATCCTCTTCACTATAATCTACTACCTTTAGTTGATCTATGATATACATCATTCCCCCCACAAAAGTTACATTTGTGTTTATAACATGACAGGATGCTTAAAGAACTGGTGTGGATACTTTTGCCAGGCGCTGCACCATTTAGTGGTCTGCAATTATATGTTGTTACTCCAGTATCTCACATGACTGTTATTGTCAGTGAGAGTCTCCATTATTTAATCCCCACAAAACGCTTCTTCCAGTATCCTTTAAAGTAAATGCCCTAAAAGCCAGACTTTGGCAGATGAGAACAAAAGCTGCTTTCTTTTAGCTTTATTTTGTCTTATGAAAGTCAGTTTGTCACAGATTTCATGATAACTGGACCGTCTGAGGCTTCCTGATGCAATTGTGGTGAAATTTAATAACTCCCAGCAGCTGGATAGAAAATGAAAAGCATATTGTTTTAATGCTGCTGTACTTTTGACTCTTGGGGGATTTTGGTTTATCACTGCTGGCCGAGCCTAAATGAGGTGTTGAGCTTCTTTGTTGTTCTTGGAAATATAATTTAAAAAATGTGTATAAATCGCTCTTTTTTTTCTTTCTTTTTTTTTTTTTAAAGCCCAGGGCAGAATTATATGTAATTTCACAGAATTTACTAGTTGAGGATTGAGCATTAATGCCACATTGCATTTAATCAGATTTTTTGATTTTTAGCGGATGCCCTCAACTTTCATTTGGTTGCTTAAAACTTGACCTTTGCATGAGGGACTGGAGAACCTTTCTGGGAAATCCAAAGTCAAGAGATTGATTTGAATTGGGTAGTAATTCATTCCTCTTAATGGGGAAACAAAAACATTGCTGAGTACATGGAAAAAAAATATGTTGAATTAACCAAGAAACCAACAGATATAATGGAGAGAAGAGCATGCATTTCTCCTGAAGCAGTTTCCTCTCCTGCTGCAGAGAGTCATTGTAAAATGTTATTGAAATGGGCAGCACTGACCTTCTGAACATGTCCTTATTGCGCTGGAGCTGAGGAACCTGGGCCTGAGCCTGCTTTGTTGTTTAATTGGTATGTTGCGTGCAGGTTGTACAGCGCTTTCCATTATATTGACAAGCTTGTGAAACACCCTTGATTCTGATGTCGGCTCCAGTGGCTTTACAGCCGTCTGCAGCTCCCAGACAGGCGTCCTTTTCAGGTTCTTTTGGACACTTCTCAATAAGAAAATTACAAATCCCTCCATGAATATAACATAGATGTAAAGTAAGGCTGAAATGACTAACTAGATGTATCTCAATTAATAGTTTATAGAATAAAAGGACAATGTTCATTTACTTGAAACATATACTTATAAAAAATTAAATCACATATATGGTCATATATACATTATTTTTATATGATTTAAAAAAATCTTTTTTTAATCATTTTTAAAAAAGATTAAAAATAGTTTTTATTTTTTATAAATATAATCTGTCTCTCAATCATTACTATAAAATATAAGTTAAAGTAACTTATTGAAGACTATTAATCATTTCAGCCTTAAAATGTTATCAATATAAAAAAAAACCTTGATGCTAAATTATTGCAACTCTACCCTTTTTTTTTTTTAAATCTTTTCTTTTCCTCGTTATAATTGATTCTTCCACCAATGGGAAGCCGTAGCTGTACGTAGTTGAACAGTATTAGTTTTGCAACATTTTTGGTGGCATTTGTTCCCCAACCCTCCAAAGCTCTACTTTCCCAGAAGGTGCATAACAATATCCCGAAGCCTGTAAGTCCTCATCAAAGGTGACTTACTCACTCTCCTTATTTGGGTGGAATGGCGGGAGGGAGGCAAATCGTCACCTTACTGCTTCTCAGCCTATTTGCTAAACTGGTGAATTCATTTGGTGGCCAGTAATCCTTGATTGTGTCTGCGGACTGAAGCGATAGAGAGGGCGCTGCAGAGAGATGAGTTTATCCAGCGTTCATCGATCACACTGTCTGACTGAGATGGGGAGAGAATGCTGAGTGCTTACAAGGTTCTCCAACCAAAAGGAGACGCTGACCTGCTGCTAAACAAAGCAGCGCGGATGTTTAGGGAGTAATATAATGAGTTTCTCATTCCGTCTTTATTTTTTGTCGGTGTTCTTTTTCCTCCTGACCATATATATTTCTTTATGGAAGAGATGGAGCAGGGGTTGCATGAAGCTCTGGGACATTTTGTTGGCAGTAATCAGTCGTGACATGTTGTAGGGAGGGGAATGAGGAAGAAGCTCCGGGGAGAGGTGAGGGGCCAATTTACCGAGGTCCTTGTTGCATGAATAATTTTATCCCCAAACTGCAAATTAAGTCGGCTCGTAAAGAAAGAAAGTTGCAGGGTTGTCGAGTGGGAGAACCCTAACAAGCATTAAGGTGGTACGTCTAAGGAGGGGGGGAATGGAAAACTGTTCTGGTTGGTGGTTTGTGGAGCAAAAAACAGGGAGGAGTAAAACTTTTCTTTAAGCAGACTGATTCTTACATACCTACAGAACTTGTAGTTAGTCCTCAGCTTGACCTTTTCTCGTGCAACATGTTGAGGTTACTCGGAGAAGACATTCACGGTGCGGCTTTTTGCTTTGTGCTGTAGGTCATCGCCCTTCCTGTGGTGCTCCACTGCCAGTTGAAGCTGATTTATTACGATCTCCTCCAGGCCTGTTTTAGCATTTTCTATACTTTCTTCTCACGGATACTGCATTACAAGGACATAGACTTATAGTTTGTAGTCGTGGTCTGTCGACGATGTGGTTTGGGTTTGTCTGACCAATCATCAGGGTCTTCAGGGTTTTTAGAGAAGGTTAACTAAAAAGAGTCATTAATACTTCAAAACTAATTCTGAAGTAACAAATAGATTTTGGTTGACCAGATTTGATGATGATGATGATGATGATCATCATCATCATATCCACTTCAAATTAATCTTTTTAGCAGACAATGTAATCGTCCCTGATCAACTTTTACTGTTTGTGAGAGTTCTAGGCATTTAGTTTTTTCAACTTTCATTCTTCTCACATTTTGGTTGATTTATAGCTGACTTTTGGAAATGCCTGTTTCACACAAGATGTTTTATTCTAACTGTGGATGCTCAGTGCATCGGCATTAACATTATGGCTGATGTTAGTCATTTTTGTACCGTCTTGGTATCTGTCCAAAATAATTTCTTTTATTTCTGTTGTACCGTACTCACTTTATATTTTATCATTTTCACAAAGGTAATAGATCAGATATTCTGATAAAACAATTACTCTGTATTTGATTGTAATTATATTAAATTAATACTTATTTTACTTGAATACAGTTTCTGAGTATGTTTCTTCATTCTGACTCATATTCACTAATAAATGTATTAATGAAATTCTATAAATTAAAGAAATCTGCTTTTAGAGGTTAACTAATTTATTTTGGTGTTTAATCTGATGTAAAAATTTCTCTGATTTCTTCTAGTCGATCAACTATAACAGGGATTAATGTCATAATCGATGCAAATGGGGCATAACAAGACATCTTCAGAAAAGATGACCTAAAATTAATGATTAGAAATTCACCACTGCCTAGAAGAATGAACTGATACAAGAGTTTAGCACTTTGGCAGCAAAAGACTAACACAAATGACATAAAATACTGATGTTTATAGGCTAGTAATATCTGTCGTTGTTAAATTTCAATTAAATATTTTCTGGAGGTTTAAATCAATTTTATTTCGGGGTAAAAAAACCCCACTTACAGTTAGAGTATTTTTGACTGCAAAAATGGACAATTTAGCTTATCTTCTTCATAAAGAGACCAAGCTTTTGCATGTACTCCAAATTGTTCAAGAACAGCAGCTGATTTAATTTGGGTACGCCTTTTCAGCCATGTTTGGTGATTTTGGTCCCACCAGAGAAAATGTATTCAGATATACTTATTTTCTAATATTGCTACATAAAACACTAACCTCGGTGCTCAATGTGCTTCATCCCTTTGCTGATACTGTTTTTCTTCCATTATGCCGTCCTGTTGCAGTTCAAGGTGATCTTCACAGCAGTTTTGGACACATCAATGATAATTTTTATGTATTCTTTCATAGATCTATTAAAGATCAGAGCCTTTTTGATAGATTTAAAAGGATGTGAAAATCGTTAATTTGTAGGTTTAAATTGTTTTATTTATTTATTTTTTTAATCATTTTTCCCAGGGAGAAGTGACAATAGATCATGCAAATGCAAAACAATATTCAGAAATTATTAGAACATTTCCTCTGATATGCACAGGGTCAAAATTAAACAGGCATGTTCAAATGTATCCTTCAATCCATCAAAATCTATTTAATAAGTTGCAATGAAGGTTCTAACACAGACCAAATAATGACGCTAATAGATTGGAGCCATTTTTAAACAAATGCAAATTCCAAGTTAAGTAGTTAAAGCAGTAGCACACAAAACAGTTATTCAGGTGGTTCACCATCATCTGAAAGTACTCAAATGTTTAACCTCGGGTGGAAGGAAATTGATTAGGATGTTCAGACGTAACATAGAGGCTCGAGCTTTTCATGAGCTGAAAACTGCTGGAGCACCAAGTTTCTCTCCACAGGGAAGCTAGTTTGACATCATCATGAACTGAGAGTGTGTAGTGTGTAGAGACAAGCCCCTGCTGCAAAACTCACACCTTCAAATCCGACTGGAGTAAGTAGCTGGATGAAATGTTTGATGGTCAGATGAGAGAAAGATTGAACCGTTTGGCAGCAATTAAAAGAAAACGCTGGGAAACGTGGAGGTGAAGCTTTGAAATGCACAAACACTGGTAACACCTGTTGGGCATGGTGGTGATGGCATCATGCTGTGGAGGTGTTTGTTGGTGGTACTGAAGAAGGTGGTGGAGGACCGGACACAAATTAAGAAAACTTTTCTTAAAATCAACAGCTTAGACCAGTGGTCCCCAAACTACGGCCCGCGGGCCGAATCCGGCCTGCCTCCACATTTGGTCCGGCCCCCTGAACAATACCTGAGAACATTTAGATTTTTTTTCCGGACTATAAGCCGCTGCTTTTTTCCTAAGCTTTGAACTATGCGGTTTATAGCCCGGTGCGGCTTATACGTGGATTTTTCTTCAACCACCAGGGGGCTCTTTAGCAGAAAGTGAATCATTGAAAGTCAAAATTAGAAATAAAAGAAAGTGCCCATTAAAACGGAATTAAGTTTTAATAGGGAATTGAAATTTGACAATGTTGTTGATCAGTTAAATAGCATTGAGGGGAAAAGAAGATTTTTCGTTTTTTAAAATAATACTGGGATCATTATGAGAATTTGAGGTATAGATATTAGGATCCAATAGATGGCAGAAGTGCAACAATAATGGATGCAAGCTGCTGTTGAAATCTAAAGAAGAAGAAGAAAGCGCCCATTTTCATTTAGCACATGCTAGTAGCAACACGAAGGTTCAACACCTTTACTGTTAGTTACCGTTCGGAAACTACTGTAATCAGTTCAGTTAAATCTAAACTTGGCAACTTTTTCTTTTTCAACCGTAATAAATGTGATAGTCAATTGACCTGTTATGACTCAAATTGTGGGTCTCCGCCCTGCTCTGCTGCAAGTTTCGTCTCTTGGAATAAGTCAGGTGATTCTTTCACCCTGCAAAATTGCGGAAAACCTGGAGCGGCAGAAATATCTGCGGCTCATAGCCCGGTGCAGCTTATATATGTATGTTTACTGGTTTTTTTTGTTGTTTTTTTTAACTTTGGGGTTGCGGCTTATAGTCTGGAAAATACGGTATCTATTTCATAAATAGTGTTATTTCCTGGATTTTTTTCTGTGAAGAACCCAGAGAGTGTTATTTAATTATTATTTATTTCATTAAGAGTGTTATTTATTTCCTGACTTTTGTACTGTAAAGAACCCAGAGAGGGTTATTTGATTATGCTTTCTGGAAAACAATACATTTTTACATTTAGGCACTCCTGCAATCGTCACAATTTTTCTGTTACAAATTGACTCCGGCCCAGAAGGGAAAAGTTATGTGGCCCTCACAGGAAAAAGTTTGGGGACCCCTGGTTTAGATGGTTGGCTGTTCAAACAGGAAAATGCTGAATAAAAACCATTGAAGTCAGTCATAAAAAAGTTAAAATGACACTCATGTACAAAGCTGTTTTGCTTGGAAGTGACTGTGTGAAGAATGTTTCCTTCAACTAAGATTTTGGCACTTTCTAAGCATGAAAACAAGGAAAGGATTTGTAATTTGGTGGATCTGTCAAACGGTGTTCAAATTAATTTGGAGAGACTAGAAAATAAACCCAACCAGAAAAATAGAGAATGTTTACCAGTTCTGAATCCTTTCTTGACACGAGGAAATATTCCAGAGCGCTAACGGGAAGTGAGCGTTGCGCCCACTGCTCTGACGGCAGTAAGTGACGCTGAATGGGAACAGCAGGTGTAGTATATGCTCTATCAATAATGTCATGCACAGCGCCTGTTTATTTTGGCTCCAGAAACCCGAAGACACCAGGGTTGCCTTTTTGTTTATCGAGTTTTCCTTCAGGAGCCTTGAAAAGCTCTTCTCTGACAGATCTATTTGGCAGAGGTGAACGCTGCGCCAGTAGCAGATAACTGATGTGTCTCCGAACCCTCTGGCTTCCTTATCACTCATTCACACCCAGACTTTCATTCTTTGCTTTTCCTCTGAACTGTGAGGGACTCTGGGAGGTTTCTCAGTGGTTCTGGCATCTGGACTGTATGACTTTGCATTTCCCCATCCGGCACTCGCTCTCCGTTGATGTAGCTACAGTCGTCTGATTAGCGTGGGTGGCTTGAGATTGATGAGAAGGTCAGAGTTCATTGGCTTCATTGACTCCGCTGCCCATGGATTTTGTTTCTCCTCTCTCTGTTGGGTAATTGATTAGATTGCCAATGCTTATGATTAATAGCCGCTTGCAGTAATGTGTGTGGCTTCTTTATTAAGCACACACTTGCTGTGAACCCTACACTGTTGTTAGTTGCCATTTATTTGCCTCAATTAGTGGTGATATTTGATCTGGCAGGTCAGAAACTTGCAGATGTAAATACAGAATTAGAAGTCTTTATCACCATTAGAAAATACCAGTTAACTAGGACATAAGCAATGACGCGGCGTGTACTTATGAATGGAACTGAAGCAAATTATAGCAGAAGAAGAGGATGTACAATGGCTAAAAATACATCCATACTGCAGATGGCAGATCCCACATTGAAAGAATAAGAAAAATCCAACCTTTGATTTAATTAACAGCCAATGTTACACTTATTCGCACTAGTTCTGGATGACAAAACCATTATAATTTTTTATCAAGGCACAGAATATGATGGTAATAAAGGTAGGCTTTGAGAGTTAAAGCTCTTAACAGAAGAATGTTGAAATTGAAGTTTTAAATGACAACGTAATGAGAGAGAGCATGTAGTAGGTAAATGTATTAAACTTTGGAATGAACAGAACTGAAAGTGCTTTTATTTTTAGATTTTTCTGAATGTAAAATGGTTGAAGCAAGCAGTGAATGCATTACCGCTAGTAGTGCATTTTTTTTTCAAAACTTACTTTGTCTTATCATCTCTCATTGCTGAAAAACTTCAAAATCGATGCATCGACAGCAGCGTCCATCGTTACTTCTGTTAACAACGTGCTGCTGTGTGACGTCTACATTCTTCCTCTGCGCACATGGGTCACTTTGGGGTCATAAACCGTTCTCACAGAAGTCTGATTGCAGTAGCATTTAATTAGTAATATGAACAACTATGCAAAAAAAAAAAAATATTTAAGCAGAATTCAGCAACAAGACCAGCTTTATAAACATAGCTTGAATTGAACATCCTGTTGTAATGTTAAAAAAAAATATCTAAAAACAAAAAACTTTAAAAAACTTTAAATGTTGTGAAAACCTTACAAAGTAACACAATGGCAGTTCAGTCAGGAAAAATGAAACTTTTAGCGAGCTGCTTAATCTTTGGATGATGTTTCCTACATGACATTTCTCTGAGGTTGGACTTCTGATTGGTAGTTGTGGTAGAAGCTAGCAGAAGGACTCAAGTACAGAACCAGGAGTACAAGTCAAGTCTATATGACAAAAGTCTAAGTCGAGTTAAAGCCTTTTATTTTTGTGACTCCAGTCAGAGTCAAGCCTGGTAAACAGTTTGTTTTATTATCTTTTCCATTTCCTTATTATTTGTTGTGCATTTATCTTGTTGTTTGTATACGTTAATATGTTTCACAAATAGATTTGACTCACACATTTGACTAAGTACTGTCTGGTTGTACAGCGTATTATCAGAATCCATCTTAATACCATCTTTATCTTCTTTCTAACCACACCAATAAGATTGAAGGGCAGTGTATCTGAATTTTAATGATGTAAACAACCTTCACTATATTAACAGACAGCAAATCCATCTCTGATTTGATCCTGTCGCTGTTTTCAAGCATGAGCATTTTCTGGTGAAGTGCCCCAATCAGCAGAGCAGCATCATTTCTTTCAGCAAGCCTATGATGGCTATAAATCAACATTTTCTCTCCTGTCACGTCTGGGCTGTGGGATACATTTAGACATGTCAACTACAAGATTGGAAAGGGTAAGCAGCACAACAGCGACAAAAGTTTGCTTTAATGATATAAGAAGTGAACTCCAAGTTAACTTTGAACCCTAGTTGCCCCCAAAACAACAAACATGATCCAATTTGCTATGCTTATTGCTCCAATTTGCAGGGAATGTAAAATGTAAATGTTTGCTTATTATTATTATTATTATTTTAGTTTTTACTAAAAGTGAAGTTTCCTGTGTGCCTAAATCACACTTGCTCATTTTCATTTAGTATCAGATATAGTATGATCAGGCTAATATGATCTATTTTAATGCATAGGAACCTAATAAATCGGCTAAATGTGAACTAAAAAGTACATCTCAAGCCCTAACTTGTTCTTCATAACCTTAACCACAAAGGTAAATTGCCTAAGCTGAGTTTTCATGAAAGTTTCACTGATTAAAAGTTACTACACATAAAAACACAATAATATTCAAGACTTTTAAGGGAGTCTTGGACATGATGGTATACACCAAATTGTTTCAGATTGGTTTCAGTTACGTTTTTCTTAAACAAAAAAGTAAATTAAGATTTCAAATACCTAATGTAGACATTGTAGTGATGACCTATGATCTTCTAGTGGTGATTTTTCATTACTTACTAGCTGCTAATATACTCTTCATTAGAATATGTTAGCTAACTAGTTATCATATGTTGTCTTCTGTACCAATATTCTCTGAGAATATGGCTCACAACTTTGTGAGAAGTACAAAGTTGCAAACAAACAAACCCCAGAAATGTCAGTTTTTGCAACATGTAATGCAACAGGATTCCCCAACCATCCCTTATAAGCCATATTAGTTTTTTTTTTTTTTAATCTTCAATTTCTTTTTTTGCTGAATCCCTGTTATTATAAAGAACTGAGCTACAAACTGGTCTATATTAGACTTTTTTTTTAACAATAAAAAACTTAATATAAGTTCATGAAAACAAAGCTTCCTTTTTTAAAATTGACTGATCTTTAAATGACCGGACCTCCTTTTCATTGCAAACCCTTAATGTGAAAAGCAGCTGCGAACTCATAAGTCATATTTTCTTTTTTTTTTTTTTGCAATAACTTCAGCGCCAAAAGGAGCGGACAACATAAATTTTGAATCAATTCGTATGAAGTTTAAAGTGTTAGCCAGGAGTCTGCTGGCATGCTCACGCACACACATACAGAGGCAAAGTTCCTCCAGAAACTGGAGGGAATTAATAATTCACACACATTTCTGGTTCATCTCATGTGTTCTTCTTTATGACATCTTCTAAGAAACTAAGCCTGTGGGAATAAGGTCCGTGGAAGATGGACCGACTCTGGCCTCGGTTATTGCTACTCTGAGAGCCCCACCTCAACCGTAACATCGGTTCTGCCGAGGGTGAGCGGGACACTAAGGGAGGCATTAGGAGAAAACCGCAGACACAGATGCTAATGAAGGGACTGCTCTTATAACTTATGGCAGCAATGGCATCCCTTCAGATTTCCCTTCGAGAATTTTGCTGTGGACAAAAAGGTTCAAAATATTCATGCAACAGGGCCTCCTCCAAAAAAGACTTGTTTATTACTAGGTATTTATTTATTTGAGGTCTCCATCCGTGCCCACACTGCCATGAAAAAAAGATGAGCAGTGTCCTTTTACCCTCATTAAAAGCTGAGCTGACTCCTGAACATCCTGAGAGCTGTTGCATCCCGGCCTGCTCTCGCTGAGGAAACAGTTGGGGAGGTTTTTCATAAGAGCTCATAAAATCAGTAGTGAAGTGGTAAATTTACTTGATAGCTTATAACATTTTTAGATTCACACTTGGTGCGAGTTTATCCTCCTGAAATAAGATCAGACAGCCCAGCATTGATTTACAGGTTAACTTCACTTGAGCCTTACACTCTGGCTGCTTGTATGTCTGCATCTTTGTGTACTTGGACAATGTACTAAGATGGAGCGTTCAGACAACTAATTTAAGTTGAACTTTTTTTTCTTTTTGTTTAACATACTGAGAAGAAAAACTTTCTTCTAATCTCTTAAGGTAATCTTGGCTTGAGTTCGTCAGGCTTTCTAAAGATCATTCAAAGTTTTCCCCGGACTTCTTTTTCATATATTTCCTACCACAGAATACTTTCCTGCTTTTGCTTAAAAAGAGGCTATGCAAGAAGTTCTTAAAACTGCAGTGTAGAACTTTTACAATAAATCTTTTACATATTCATTAAAATATATTGTCTGAGACGGATAATCTGTGAAAAGATGGATCTCCTCTTGAGTTACTGTTGCTGTCTGAAGAAAATGCATAGCTACTGACCAAAAACAACCAATCAGAGCCAAGGGGGAGGGCCTTAGTACTGTCAATCATCATTGTGTACATGCTGCTGACTCTACTATGAGATCTTTTCCTTCAAATGCAATGGTCAGTAATTTCTTTGACTTGTTTAGTGTGTATTTTAAATATCTCTACAGCTACCCTCATCAGATAACACACACAGAGACATTTGTTTTAGCTGTTGTTTCCTTTTCTGACCATTGATTGGCTTGACAACCGTCTCCCGCAATTACATCTGTCTCCTCTAGCTGGATGCAGGCCACTCAGAACCCACCAGTAGAGAGATCAAAACTGGTCTCATCTTGCACTGCAGTGTCACAGCAGGGCAGTAAATGTATTCACAGCTGCATGTTTTCATTATCGGGAGTTGATTTCATTATTGGATGCTTCTCTGAATGTCACCAAGTACTGCCATCTCCCTGTAGATCATAGTAAGGAGCCTTGGCAGGTACCAATGAGTTCTGCTTGAATGCAAATCCGCACTGCAATAAAAACCGACACCCTGCACTATTTTCCTACAGCAGATGAAAACAGAGAAAATTAAGATACTATTTTAAGAAAGCATTTTGTTAAGGGCTTCAAATCTGGGAAGGCCAAAGGAGAAGAGTAACAGGACAGAAGCATTCCTTTCCTTCATAGACGATTTTCCAGATGTCACAAACACTCAGGAGGAGGGAACATCAGAGAAAATACCTTCGCTCTGGCCTTATAGGGTGTTTTCACACCTGATAGTCCGGTAGTCTCAGTTCAATTGGTGACCAAAATTGCAACATTTGTTCCATTTTCAACTTGTGAGGTTCACTTTCACACTGCACTATTTCAAACCAACCCAAACCTTCTAAAAAAAACCTGGTCCCCTCCTCGCCTGTGGTGGCGCCGCACCAAGAATGCTTTGGATAAAATCTTTGTTTATAAGATTATAATTTATAAGTCGGTATTTACTTAAAAAGACATTTATCAACTTTTTAAAGAAAGTTAACATGGTCATGTGACCATTAAGAAAGTTGTTAAATGTCATGTGGTCAAAAGTTTTGTGGAAAAAAGTTAGTCCTGGTACAAAAAATATATTTTTTTTTCCCTCAGAGAGGGAAAAATTAAGATTCTTGAAACCCGTATCTTTAGGGAGCCAAAACAATCTACCTAACGACAGGAGATGGGGGAAACATTCAGTGAATAAGTCCAAAGGGAGCAGGTCTCTGTTTGTCTATGTTGGAGATAAAAAGTTTGCATTTAGCACTGGCTTGATAACTCCCTCTTTCATGCAGAGAGGCTCCATCTCAATGGGGGCAGCGTTGGATTTGACCGAATATTCCCGAATCACGCCCGTTGAGAGCATTTTCAAGCTTCGATACCTGAAGGCATCAAAGGAGGCTTGCAGTTGGCTCCTATTCATGGAGGCTGCTGCTTCCCCACCGTCGGTGCAGCGTTGCCTCAGCCGTTTTTCCTCTGGGGCTCCTCGTCTTTTCAAACTACTGCTTTGAAAGTATTAATTTTTTAAAGTCAAATCAGATCACAGGCAACTGTTGTTAATGCATTCTGCAGTTGAAACTGATATATTTCCTGAAGAAACTGCCTCTTTATATTTAAAGTGGTGAGTTTGTTGGATGTGCTACTTGTATGGGAGAGGATTAGGGCAACTGGGGGAAAGAAAATATTCTGATTTTAATCTCAGAATTTTGACTGTGATCTCAGAATTCTGATATATCTCAAATCAGAATTTGAGATATATCAGAATTTATCAGACATTTCTAACAAAGAGTCAGAATTTTGATTTCAAACTTACAATTCTGATTAATACACTCAATATTTTGAGAAAAAGCCAGAATTGTCAGAACCTTCTTATAATTTTTGCTTTAATATCAGAATTCTGACATTTTTCCTCATTTTTATCTTTTACCTCAGGACTCTGAGATAAAAGTCAGAACTCTTTAAACTTGGAATTCTGACGTCTTTTTCTCAGGACGTTAAAGTCAGAATTCTCCGGTTAAATTCTTCTTTTCTTTCTTCCAGTGGCTCATATCTTCTTTTGTACATTTGAGTTGAAATCAAAAGTTTATTTCGAGTATTTCCAGCCTTTGCGCTCACTGCAGCCTCCACTGAGCGATGATGCGCGTCCCGTTCGATGACGGCCCGTTGTTATGCGCGGTGGCGTGGTATGTAAATGGAATGAGGTGCAGTTGTTCGACAGCTACAACCTTTTCCCGCAGATCGTTAGTTACCGCGACCTTTCGTCAATAAGGGCATAAAGATTCCCAGCTCAGGTGCAGCTGAACTTTTGCTGGGCCCTTCTCCATCACCACTCCACCCCGACGCATGCCCCTCCCCACCGCTGACCTTTTTAGGCAGATACCATTTGCACGGGAAGTTGGGTAATGTATTCCAGCAGATGTCTGTCGTCCTCCCAACCTGAGCTTGCTCACTTGATTAGAGACATTTCTCTCCACGCCGCGTTGCATACAGAGCGCTTTATTTGCCCAGCTCCTGGTGCATGACAACATGATGATATCCTGTAAGTCAGCAGAATATTCTCACAGAAAGAATATATTAAACCTCGCAGGCTGGCTTTTCAGATAGATGATTTATACGTTGACATGCGTTTTCTCTAGTTGCATTGCTCCGTCTTTGATCTATTCCCTTCTGCTTAAGTTTTTCCAAAAAAACCGCTCATCTTATTCCAACGTTGCAATTAGCAAGAATCAAACTCAGTAAAAGGCTTCCTGCTGTTTCTGTTTAATAGCCCTGAGGTAGTTGCATCACGCTATGTGCGTGTTTGTGTTTTTAATATTGACTCAGTGTTTATGTAGATTAGCTGGTCATCTTCAGGACAAATTCCACAACATCAGCTTGGAATCAAATTAAATATCTAATAATTCTGAACCACCCAGCTCTCTTGTGTTATTGCTGCTAAAGTGCATATTTTTAAGTAAAATGGTTACAAATTCAATTCAGAGATACTTTATTTATCTCAAAGGGAACATAATTGTTGCTGTAACTCATATTATCCAAGTTTCTCCAGAGTTGCTGTAGACACATTTTGTTCAGGTGTTTGAAATCCTTGAAAATAGTTTTCAAGGTTTGGAAAATTGATTTATGTATAAAATGTTTGATATTCAAACTGCAGTTTTGTAGTGAAGTGCAATCTAACATTTGACTAAAAGCCTACATTGGGATAATACAGGAAAAAACAGTTGTATTTTTCTCACTGTTCAGTCAGACTAAACTTTTCTTGTTTTAGGTCTGTTAGAGTTTTCAAAATTATTTCTATTTGCTAAATGCCACAAAACTTAAATATCACTTGATAATTGTGTCATTGGACTATTGGAAGATTCATAACTGAACACCAACTATAAAGCCTTAACAAATGCAAACATAAAAAAAAAAAAAAACTTAAGCAATGCTAAGCCTGGAGGGGGCACAAGTAAAGCCTGGTGACCCACCAGGCTTATAATAGACTGGTGAAAACCCTGTCAGATCAGAGTTCGCTTTTGGTCTTCATCAGAGATCAATTTTGCATTCACACTTCCCCAAATGAACCGGACTTTCCATGGAAATGAACTGGAGTTGGATTAATGTGGACTAAGCAGGGGTTTAGTCTGACTAGAGTTTAGTTTGCTGTTTTTGACACTTGCATCTTATAAAACTTGCATTTTCATTGAACACTTTGGATAAAAGAGAAATTGCTAAAAATGAACCAAAATCTATGTTTATACAGATGACTAAACTTTTTCCCTTTTTGTTTTTCCCTTGCTTCCTCCTGCCGACCTGTCTGGATGTACAAATTAGGTAAGTACAACCAATTGATTTTTATAATTGATGTCACCTTTGTGATATGGAATCAGTAATGTTCCCGTTTGTCCTGGATTTCTACATTTTTAATTTTTTATTGTGTGAATGACTTTGTGATTGTTACTGCTGGGTTTGCATTGGTGACAGGACACAACAAAGCTGCTTATTAAGCTGCATGCAGGCTTGACATCTTTATGTCTGCAACACTTGGAAAGACTTTCTGTAAAATGAAATGAATGAATTGTTTTTCCACCGAACCACTATAGTAATTTCCAGGCTTCGGCTGATGGTCATTACAACAGCAGACATGTCTACATGAAAGAAAATACCTGGGCTGAGAAAGTGAAGAATGATGAAATGAAGATGGCTGGAGATGGTTGATATCCACTGTGTGTTCAGAAATATCTCCGAGTGTCATTCCTGTAATTTTTCTATGATATAAAGATGATTATGTCCTTCTCACTTTAACATTTGGTAGAGACAAAGTTCAGAGTTGAGATGCAACACACAATATTGTCAAGAATTCCTTTGAATCTTGAAAAACTGAAATTTGGTTTCAGTAATTTCCTGGTCTGGATGAAGAGCAGAATAAGAGTTTGGAATAATATTTGTATTTTCTTTCCATTTCCCTCCCTCTATTCAATTCAAGTTGATTTAATAAACTTCAATACAGTACGCGATAAAAAACAATCAGCCGTTGTTTTACATGAAGGCCTTTTAGCCACAGGCTCATTTGCAGACCCACTCCTTGGTTGGACTGTTTTTATTAAACAGCAAAATTAGAAATTAAAGACTCCCAACACACACACACACACACACACACACACACCACACACACACACACACGCACACACACCCCCACACGCATGCACTCCGAAATACTGTAACTATTAAAAAATAGTTGAAAAGGTGTTTTCTTACTTCCTGTCATTTCTCTTTCCTTCCATTTTTCCTGTCTTCCTTATTCCCTACTGTCCTTCCTTCCTGCTGTCCTATCATTTTTCCTTCCTTGTTTCCTTGTATTCCTCCTTCTTCCTTCATGTCCTTCCTTGGTTCCTCACTTTCTTTTCTGACCCTTCATTCAACCAGTGCTTTCACAACTTGCTTGTGTCCTTCCTACCTTCTTTTTTCCTTGTCCTACTTTCCTTTCCCTATGCCCTTCCCTTCTCTTCTCACCTTGCTCCTTTCTTTTGTTGAATCATTTTGTTCATTCTTCCTGTATTCTTTCTTTATTCCTTCCTTCCTTTCTCCCCCTCTTGTCTGCCTTACTTTCTTCTGTCCTTGTCTATCTTTCCTAGCATAATTTCTTCCTCCTCCTTGTCCTCTTTCTTTCATTCATTGCTTCTTGTATTCGCCCTTCCTGCCTTGTATCCTTCTACTCTTCCTTGTGTTTCTGCTCTCTTGTTTTTACCTCTCATTAGTCCTTTCCTTTCTCACTTTCCTCGTTTCCTTTTATTATTTTTTCCTTAGTTGTTCCTCCTTGTTCTTTCCTTCCTTCCCTTCATATCCTTAGTTGCCTTCCTTCCTTGTAGTTTCTGGTCATTATATTTTCTGTATTTGAAATGCTGTGGTTTGCAGCGAACGTTTTGTTTTAAAACAAACGTAATGGGAACCTGCTGCTATCAGTCGCGAAGTTTCCAAATAATCCAGTCCAGGTCCTGAAAAGGCTCTCGGTGGATTGCTTTCATCATCAGTGAAAGAAGTTGGTTTTATGTGTGTTTAAAGATAAACACAATATAAGAAGCTCACCTGCCCATCCGGCTGCTGCTGCTGCTGGAGCTTTTTCCAGAATGCTGCTTTGTGCCAGTTTTCCTGGCAATATAAATCTGGCTGTTGGCCTGCAGAGAGTGAAGAAGGCATGGGGGGAAGAAAAAAAAACAACAAAAAAAAGCTTTTAGACCTGATTGAGAGATGCAGCATCGATGCAGCCTACAGTTGCTTAGATGGGATCAACAATGACGGGAAGTTAAAATATTCAGATCCACACTCTGACGCTGCCTGTTGACCTTCTAGACAACGCCCCAGCAGGGGGGAGAGGGGGAGCGGAAGATGTTTGAAGAGCAGACGCATTCATGTTGCTGTATAGCGACGGGCATGCAAATGTCTCACCCGGTCTTAAAGAGATTTACACGCATATGGTTAATGCATCCGGCCTTAAATCACATCTGGTGGGAAGCGGAGGGCTTTTCGCTGCCGGAGGACCAGCTGTTGCATCGTTTTTGTTTATTCGCCCAACTGGCAACACAAACTCATGGAAACCGAGTCATTTCTGGGAACTGTAGATGGTCATGTGATGTGATAAACATAATAAAATGCATGTGCTAACTGCGCCACCTGTTTGCTATACAAATTGCTATTGAGGCATGGTAATGGAATCTTGTTCCTGCATGTCTAAATTAGGGCTGTTTTATTAATCAATTATTTTGATGATTAATTGATTAATCGGGTGAAAAAAAATGGACATTTTATGTAGATTTTCTATTTAAGCCATTTTATGTAATAAGCAAATAATTAAAATCCTTTTTAAATAAGAAAATAAAAATTTCTTGCTTTAAATGCAATAACATGACATTCCCGTCATGAACATCGGATACAACTGCAGCTAAAAAATATACTTCTAACATCAACATGTGAAAAGCTCAGGTCTTTCTCTTTGAATTAATATCAAAACAGTGTGATGCTGGGTTACTGATTCTTTTTTTTTCATTTATCAAAAATTGGACAGGAAAAAATGCTGATTATGAGTACAGAATTTGAACCAGATGAAGCTAAAACGAAAGGTTTTTTTTAACCCGAAATGCAAATTTTTAATAACTTTTTGTAGATTTTTGGCTTAATTATTGCTCTGACTGGGGTGCACTTTCAAAAAAATAACCCATTTTTCGTCTGTATTCTCCAGTTAATGATTAATCAATCACTAAATTACGATTGACAAGTAATACGATCAATCGTTTCACCCCTAGTCTGTCACATTTTAGAGTAAAAAGATGAACGAAGGTGTTTTCCTTTTGACATGCAGGAATCACCTGCGTGGCATCATTGACTCTGACACCAACTAGTGCCTTTTGAAGCCAGGGAACAGAGCACAGGGTCAACTGACAATCTGATTTCCAGATCCCTCAGCAACCTGCAGTAGCTGTCTCTCCTCCGATGAAAACGTGTCGGGAAGGTCCCCAGAAGGCGAATGGCTGAAAGAAACGGGTCACACAGACCAACCAAATCAAGATTAAGCTGCTGCACCAGCAGCACACGGGCTTAAATGTGCAGACGAGAGCACAAAGCTTTAAAGTCATTTCACAGATTGCGAGAAGTGACTAGAAGTAGGCACTCTGGACTGAGCCCCCCCTTCCTCCTGGTTCGTAGATCGGGGGGGCGTCAGGACTCCCATAATGTCCACAGAGACTCAGCAGGATGCTGATGGTAACAGCTTCTCAAGGTAACTTTGATTAGTTTGCTCTTGTGAGCATTTTACATGTGTGGCATGTCAATGACAGATTACATGCAGCTTATCTGTGGCAGCTGAAGGACACAACACCCTCCAGACAAAAGGATGTGAGATAAATTCATAAATTAAACTTCATCTGAGCTGCTTCAACATTGACAGTTGGAAAAAAAAAACACTAAAACCATTTTCTCTATTTAAGTAGAAAACAAAAGCTATAAAAAGATGGATTTTAAAGAGTAACTAAACCCTAAAGATTTTTCTGTAAAACGCTTTAAGTTCAAACATAAGCCGCCCCCCCCCCTCCCCCCAAAAAACATGATAATTTTGGCTATTAGTGACAAATTCAAATCAATGATGGAAGTACAATGACAGCCTCTAAACAATAAGCCAATTCATTTTTGCTAGATAAACTGCATAAATTGTTTTTCAAGGGTACCATTTTTATGTTTCTGTGCAAATTGACTTTTGTGTAAATCTGTTTAATTCTGCTCTGTTTCGCGTAAAACTCTGTGCTGCCCTCTTTGGGTTGAACGGTGGCTACTGCGGTTATATTTTTCTCACAGGTTACAAATGGTACAGCTTGGTTGCTGTCTAAATAGCAACAAAATTTCTTAGTTTTCAACAGTGCTTTAACAGACACTGTGGCGCAGCCCAAGTGGTCCTTCACCCGTTACCTACCAACCCACGTCCAGCTCCAGCACATTTGATCAGCTGGTTTTACCGCTGTATGCACTGAACAATGGCTGCTGGAAAAGACAAGTGTTTTGTTGTTGGCTTGTCACCCAAGCCAACAACTTGGATGACAAGTTGTTGTCACCCAAGAAACCATTCACTGCGTTCTTGTTGGTTGTGCAGGAGGCTCCACTTCTGCTCTTTGAAGTTGTAAAATTGTGCATCTGTTTGCAGCCATTTTAACGAGCAAATGTTAATGTTGAGTTGAGGCGTGGCCAGCACTTTAGAATTTAAAGTGACAAGAGGTCCTAAAACAACTCAAGGAACGCACGACTGAGCAGACTGAAATCTGACTATCTCAGAATAATTGTGTGCAAAATATGCAACCAATATGCTCTGTATAGTTCATAGACTTATCCTAACCTGTTTGAGGACATCATTTGTCACATTTAATCCCCTCTACGCATCCCAGCACTTGTCTCGTAACTACGCATATTTTTATTTATTTTTTTTACTTAATCAAGAATGAGGTTATGCTCAATGTCTGGTGAGGTATTGAGGTAGTGAGGTCCCAGGCCTTTTAATATGAACCTGAAAACAATCAGTAAAATCAATGTATTCTAAAGCAGAGAGGATTATTGGACCATTCAATCCAACAACAGGCTCGAAATGAACAGGAATCTGTGATGTCACTGATGTTAATACTCTTTCTCAACCAGTAAATCATCATTATCAATAAATCCGATTATCAGTAGCCAACTCATTCTATGTCATGAACATTGAGACACAGTTCAGAAAACCCGGTCGGTACGGCTCCGGCGGGTCCAGCTCCCCGGTGGTTCTCCTCGGTGATTTGTTCACTCGTCATCTCTGTGGAGAGGAACAGGGATGAGGTGTGGTTCCACACAAAACGCCTCGCGCTGCGTTGCGGTTGTCGGCGTCCCCCGTCTGCGGCTTTTACAGGAGTCTTTATTCATCAAAGCCTAACCTGCTTTCCAGACCCTGAGCAGGCGGACCACCTGCTGCGCCAAGTGGATTGGCTCCTTTGATTGCTTCCCTCTCCAAGGATTAGAGACTAAAATCTGAGCTCATTAGCATCATGAGACGTTCAGGTGCGGGACAGAAACGGGGAGTTGTTGAAGTTCAATTAAAAGCTGCACATTTCTCATACAGGTTATAATCCCAGTTCAGGTTTAGTCATGATTACTCAGAGAAACACTTTAGATCTGAAAATTAACCACTTATATTTAGCTCTAATTCCAGTTCTTGCATCAAGGTTTTCCTTGCAGACAAGTTTTCCTCTTGCATTCTCTGAACTAATGTTTTTGTTAGCATTTGTTTTTTTCCCTCCTGCTGTGCTAGTTTTTCTCTCTACCCGTTTGAGGGAAAACCTCTCTAATGTTTTTATTACCCATCTTTTTCCATTTAGTAAGATTTTTGTTTACATTATTCTGTCAGCATACCGACTTTTATGTTGTTTTTTTTTTAAATTAATATTGTCATTTCTCTAGATTCTCACCCATCAGGCTCAGATGTTTAGATTCTGATGAAATTAGTTGTTTTTACCTAATTTCTAATCTTAATTTAAGATGTGCAGCTTCTTGGAGTGCATAACAGCAGAGCTTTTGATTGACAGCAGGAGTCTGCGGGCTGTCTGCTTGTCTCTGGAGAGAGAAGCCAGCCCACAGAGAGGTTAGAAACAGCTAAACCCATAATAATAACAACATTTTGACAGGGTAAAATCAGAATAGTGCTGTCTAAAAGGAAGAAACTGAGAGATGCACTTTTCTGCAGACTGGACAAGCACTTACTTGCTTATTTCTTTTACAAAACTGCTCCAATTGTCTGATATTTTCAATCAATATCCACTCTAATCTGAACAGAGCGAGCATGATATAAATAATATGTAGTAGGAATTTTGACAGATGCACAGAATCCTGACAGTCATTGACTGGCAACAAGTTTGACGTTTGAGTCAACAAATAAATCCTTTGAGCAAATAAATCCTTTGAAGCTGTTATATATTGCAGGACTGCAGAATTTTGTGTAAAAATAAACTCAAGTATTCATATTACAGGCATCAGAAAGCATTAGCAGAAATTAAAGCTACCAGTCAGACTTTCTGGTAAAATCAATTAAACTCGCTTGAGATATTGTTTGTCATGTGTAAAATGTCAGTTTCTCTGTTTGTTTTGTTGGAAAATGTTTTTTTAATCGAGATAAAAATCTTGCCTACCTAAACCAATTTCTATGGACGTGTGACTCTGGTGACATCACAAAAGACATACTGTGACTTATTGGAGTTATTTTTGCTTGTTTTATTGATTTGAATTATTTTTATGTTGTAAATAATTATTATATAGATAAATCAACTTATTTAATCTCTCTCCTGGTCAGACTTCATTTGACCAAAGAAAACGGGAATACAGTAATAACAATGATAATGAACTTAATTTAGATTGCACCTGTAAGCAGATTTATAATCAGCTAAAGCTCTGAAGTCACTGTTAGCTTTAGCTTTACCGTCTATGTCTGCATCCATTTTGGTTTGAAGAAACAAAATGGATGCAGTCTGTCTGAGGACTCAAATTTTGACTCAAATGTGTAAAGCTGAAGCAAATGACATGCATGGTGTAGACATAAAGTGGGCGCCACATATACAGACTTTAGTCTTTGTCGTAACTGACGAGGTTAAATTCCCGACTTTCTGTCTGCCCAGTTTTTTGTCTGAAAGCTGCAAATAAAGGCCAGTAGTCCCACAAAATCTTAGAGGAATACTTTCATATTTACCGTTCACCTATATGTTTGTAAATTATTGCTCAGTGTTTGCTAAAGCTAGCTGACCCTTTTCATTCTAGTGAATTTTGTGATGTTATTAACCGAACTTGCAAACCAAATTACCAATTTTTATTCCTGTCATAAGCTTTGCAAAAACTTTATTTTATGAAAATGCATACCTTACCCAACAGGGGTTATGCTGTGAGTGTACATTTGCTAGTGAAAGAGAAAATTCTCCACTGAATCTCGCCTCTAATGGAGTTGGAGAGGGGTCACAGTTTTCGTTCGCATGAGGCCAGAGGTCACAGTTTTGCTGGACAGAACCAGCGGCTGTCTGAGGGCACCCACATATGTTTTCTAGTGCTCTGTGTGTGACAGGATTATAAAACTCATGTTGTTCATCGGCTCAGGTTTATGCAGCTTTAAGACTGAAAGTGGTGGGGCCTGGGGCCGCTGTGGGGGTCAGAGGTGAACCCTGTATGCATTACAGTACACCATGGTCGCACAGTGTAAATCTTGGCTACGTTGAACAAGTCATGCAATATAAATAAATGGGACTCAGTGTCACTTTAAATCCTCCTCTACTTGCAATCTGATACATGATGAACAACAAATCTTAGGATCCAGTCTGAGTACAACAGTAGAAGCCAGTGAGTAATAACAGTAAACCTGAAGCTTAAGTACAGGGGAGTGATTGCAGAGGCAAGGATCAGGTGGATCCACTTAACATAATGCTTGGCAACTGCATGGGGGAATGTGACTACAAGGTAACTGAGGGAGAATGATAAATGAACACAACATAAACACACAGGGGAAAACAATGATTTCAGGGAGAAAACAGAATGGAGTGATAATAATGATCTACTGGAAAACAAACTGAAAACCAACATGACAGACTGAATCAAATGCAGGGATTATCACAGAATACGCCTCATTATTCCTCAAGGGAACTTATGACTTGATTTTGTAACACCTCTTGTTATCTATGACAGCTGCGGACAGGAAGTGTATCCAATGGAGGTTTGTGCTGCATCACATCTGAGGAAACCTCTTACTGGAAGTACAGTAAGAGCAAACACTGCATGTGGAGGCAGTGTTTTGGTGTGGATAAAAGGCCAAAATGCTTAAAAATGTATTCATTTTAACATTTTGTTAATCCCTATAGAATAAGAACGGGCTATAATCCAAGTTCACACCCATGTAACAGGATGTCTGCACGTTCGTAAAAAGTCTTAAATCCATGCATCTAAAATAAAGCCTTAAAATCTCTTAATTTAAATAGAAAATATGAGTTGGCTTTAAATACCAACTCATATTTAAGGCCATTTTATTGTGGCAGGACTATTTAATCTTGCACATGTTTATTTTTCTCATGGGACTTTGGTTTGAGTCACACACAGATATCTTTATTATCTTCTGTGACTGCTACGATTATTGGCAGATAGCTAGCTGCCAATAATCACTTTCTAGCTAGCTAGTTTGCTTTTTTTTTGCATCTGTTATTTGAAATTGTAAATTACCGGCAGTTGCCTGGACGACATTCGCCTTCGCCACTGTCCGACTTCTGTCACCAACTCACACAACCTTCTGTGCAGTCTGTGCAAAAAAATCCAGGCACTACTCCTATCTAAAATATGTGATTTTACATAGATTTATAGATTTTTATCATGACAGGTATTAAATTTAATTCATAATGGCCTTAAAAAGTCTAGAAAAGTCTTTAAGTTTGACTTGATGAAACATGCAGAGACCCTGGTGTAAGGACAATTCTCAGTAGTCAATGTCAGCTGATATTTGATATTCCATATTATCCTTGAGAACCAACATAAAGAATGGCAGCTGTTTCTTGATGGAAGGATTTTTCTTTTATTCCTTAGAAATAAATTCTATTAATTGTGTTTTTTTGCTGCTGATGAATGCAGAATGCTGCCTAGAAAAAATTCCTTTCCTACAGTCAGGAGACAGATAAGAGCCTTGCACATTAGTGTTTATTCAGGTTGGATTTTGCTGAGGATGCATGCTCCTTTCATTTGGTTCCCTAGTTTATCCGTGGCCTTGCAAAAAAAAAAAAAAAAAAAATACAAATACACTTATGTTTGTTGGTTATTGCTCAGTTATTTCAAATCCCGCACAACAGATGCTGGAGTCGGCTTTCCTGTTTGATTTATTTACTGCAGCGCCGTAGCTGTGCATCATACAGGCCAAAAGTATTACTGGATCTCTTCGGTTTCTTCTAAAGCCATTTAAAAGACTTTTTCCTCCATGTAGAGTCACTGATCTTGCTTCTCTTGTTCTGCTGGTGATGCAGAGATTTCCATAAGACTCTGCAGTGAAGCAGCAGCAGTGAAGGTGTCACTTACCTAGCTGACGTTCTTGACATCTTGGTCCATATCAGCATCTTTTCCACTTTACAGAACTGGCTTTATTGGGAAGGAGGGGTTTGTTTTAAGACCCACAGAAAAAGCTGTGCTGAATGTTTAAGGATGCTAATCAGCTTAAAACCGAGTAATGAGTGTAATTGTAGCAGCTGAAGTTGTCAGGTGGAACAGCCGGCCCATTCTGTTTTCAAACACTGTTTTGATCAGTGATGGGGACGGTTTTGTTTTTAGAGGCCCCCCTCATCTTATCTAATTACTGTCAGTTAGGAAAGCCTGTAATTTTCTCAGTCATTATAATTAACATTGGGAATTTGACTTTTCAAACTGTTGGCGGAGGCGGGGCTAGACAAGAACAGTCAAAATTAGCTTTGTGGTAATATTCATGTTTTTTGATTACTATTTACATGTTCTATATCACACGTTTCTGAAAACAGGGGTGTTAAACTCCAGTCCTTCGATAGCTGATGTTCTATAACCTTTAGATATGAATAAAGTCCCAACTTTGTAACATTTGACTGGACAATCAGAAGTTCATTAGACAGAGACCGGTTCATTCCAAGCATAAAACTCCCAAACACAAACCAAGAGGTGTGTTGGCAAACAAAATTAGATAAAAAAAATAAAATAATAAAATCATTCAGCTTAGACAGGGAAAACAGGCAAACATGACAAGTAGAGCAAGATAACTTGGTACTTTTTGTCAAATGTTTGCAGCATTTCTCTAAATATAAGACTCCTTAAATATGTGATATTAAAGAGGAGGATCTCATTTTAATTTATTATTCAGTTAACTGATTTAATGCTTAGTGTGACAGGCTTAAGTGAAAACAATACGTTACTGGACCAGTTTTCCACTAACGCCAAAGAACAACTAGAACCCCGCTATGTTGAAGAAGATCTGTCTTCTGGGGATTGTTGGGGATGATTTTTAGGATAAAAAGGACCCAAATTTAGCCGAGCTCCAGATCCCAGTCCTACAGAGAATCCATGCTGGCAGCTGGAGCTTTGAGTTAATAAGCCTGAACTTATTTACTGGAGGATCTAGAAGGTTTCTGGACAGAGAAATGTTTGCTATGTGGCTGATTACAAGAAAATATTACACTTTTTTCACTCCAACATTCAAATCAATTTCTAACTTTAATATAATTAGCTTTATTTGTGTTTTTGGTTAATATTTCCTACATTAAAATAAAATGACTATTCTTTGTTTTCCAGTGGTGTTCCCTCCCTGTAGATGTTAATTCCTTGTTAAAATTAAATGGAATACCAAAACTTAATTATGTGACATTAAAGTGTGAGACGCAAAATGTATTTTTCACCAGCTCCCTCAGCAGCATTTAGGTTTATTGTTGCATCAATCATTTCTAAATAATCATTTTCCGTTTGTGTTATTTGCTGTTTTTGTAAGTTGTAAATACAAGAATGTCAGGCATTGTCATTTTTAAAAGAATCATTTCTTTGTGTGTTGAGGTTTTTCTCCACCTAATGAGATATTTAATGGTTATTGTGAGGTTAGCTGTCTTTTCTCCGCTTTCTTGAATTACCACAGAAATCAACAAAAGCACAGCGAATGCAGGTCATAATGTGAAGGCAGAAAATAGAGCTATTGTATAATTGGCTCTGCGGATGCTCTGGTGTTTATTTGAGTGATGGTAATAGCTCTGAAATGTTCTGTTTGCCCCTAATATCCAATAAAGAAACCTCTGAGGGGGTGATGGTATCAGTGAAGGTGAGAGAAATCTGTTTGTTTGAAATAAGTAAGGCATTTTGGAAAAAAGGGAAGCTGATTCATCCCTGAGATGGCAGATTTGGCTCCATCTGAAGCTGGAACTCCTCATTGAGAGCCCAAATCACAGAGTCCTCCTCTCTTGACTCTTTATGCTTTTTTTATCCATCAGAGAGCAGCAAACGAAGCTCCTAACAGAAGTTTTCAATGCCTGCTGACTTAAGTTGGTAGATCAGAACAAAAACCAAATATCTCTTTTGATATGTTTATTTTTCTTTTTAAAACACAAAAGTAAATGTACTGATTTATGCTTTTTTATATATACAACTGTGCACCAGCATAGCACACCATAAGTGGAGTTAGGAGTATAACAGCCAATCTAAAATAATAATAAAAAAAAACTGAAATTGACACAAACAGTAGGTTGACTGCCTTGGTCAAACGTAAAAATAAACTTGAACTAATTTCCTTTAAATGGGTTCAGATAGTGCAATTAGAAAATCTAAATGTAATGTAAAATAAATAAAGTATGATGCTGCTCAGAGCACATAGCATAGAATTAGACTGGATAGATCTACTTCTGATGGATCGGGCACATTGTTGCCAATTCCCGACCTATTCAATATCTGGACTGATACATATATTAATCAATCAATCATCAATCAATCAAATTTTATTTGTATAGCACATTTCAGCAACAAGGCATTTCAAAGTGCTTTACATAATTAAATAAAAACAGCATGTGACATTGAATAAACAGTGAGAAAGAGAGATTTAAAAAAGGATAAAAACATTAAAACCTGAACCCCTTTTAGGACTTCAGTTAAACATCGTTTAACTGGGATTCTAACCCTCTGGGACTTTAGTCAAAAACACAGTTTGACAAGGACTCCAACCTCTAGGCTTTTAGTTGAACGCCGTCAACTGGCGTGGAACTTTAGTTGAACATTGTTTAACTGGAACATTTTCCGGGGGGCTTTACATCATTAAACAATGAGAGAGAAATAAAAAGAAATTAAAAAATAAAGATAAAAACATTTAAAAAAAATTTTAAAAGAAAAAAAAAAGATTAAAAAGGTAAAAACATCAAAGACATCAAAACCCACACTAACCCTAATTTAGCCATAAGCAACTCTAAACAGGTGGGTTTTAAGTTGAGATTTAAAGGCACCCAGTGTTTCAGCTGTTTTACATTTTTCTGGAATTTGTTCCAAATTTGTGGTGCATAGAAGCTGAATGCTGCTTAATATCTGATTGGAGTATCTCTAACTGAGAAATGTTAATCAGAACATACTGGTGGGAAATTTTATGCTTGGAAATTGTGATTATTTGAAGCTAAAAATGTATTTCTAAATGTTTAATCTTAAATGTAGCTGTTTCCCTGCTTCCACAGCTCTTTGTTTACTTGTGGCAAAATTCTTACACGAAAGGTCAAATTCCTGCATGTCTAATACCAACCCTGGCAAATGACGAGTCGTCTCCCTAATGCATCATGATCTGAGGTTTAACGGAGATGGCGGTGGGATAATACTCCTTTTAGTGACTCTGATGTACTTTTGAACGGCCCGGTCTAAGAGCTGCTGCTCTTTAAAGTTTTCCGAGCTGAAAGCAACATTCAGCCATCAGCACCGAAACTATACTTTAGATATGTCTTCTCTTTAAAAGCAAACCCATATATAAACCTGTACCGTCTTTCTCCTACACTCAACTGCAAGGATAGTGTCACAAGGCTGAAATAATTTGTAGTTGCTGCCAGCAGCTTCTTGAGGACAGCGGTGACCTGGGGACCAAGCTAGTGTTTGGGAGCAGCTGGAAAAGCCATGCCAGCACAACCTCCAGCTAAATTACACGCTCTTTCTCCGAACGCATCCCCCGCTGCCCGTCTGGAGCAGGTGCCTTTTTCCCCGGTGTTGTCTGGAAACAACTGAGACCACGCTCTGCTCCTCCACACTGATTGGTGTAGCAGAGTGTGTGATGCTGACTGGCATCCAGTCCTCTGGAGGGACGGTCCAGTACAGAAGGAAACTCGCCCGTCCTGCCAAAAGGAGTCAGGGTTGTGACTCTGTGTCTGGTCCCTGACCTCAGCCCATCATCGGGATGAGGCTCCGCCACGCTTCAGCTGCATTTCCTCAAGTGAATTCTCTTCCTCTAACTTAGTTTTGTACCAGAGCTCAGCTAGTCTGATTTTATATATATTATATTTTGCCTTTTTTCCCACTTTTTTCTGGCTTCTTGGAATTTGTTGGGAAAGGTTGCGAGGCTGAAGACGGAAGGAAAAATATCAGTTTATTTTCTGATACCTAGGAAAAACCTTTTTTAAAAACAGTGGAAAATTGTCACAAAGTGCATAATAGATCATTCATAACCATAAATAAAAATTGTCTTTAGTAATCATATCCTTATGGTGGATAAAAACATTGAATATTAGTTTCATAACTTAGATTTTATTGATGTGAACACAAGTTGAATATAAAGAAATCTGAAGGCATTGAATTAACCCATGTGATCACATTTAATGATTAAATGTAATAAATGATTAGGGATGCAAGTTATTGATCAATGAGGTAATGTGGACTTGATTTTTCTTGTATGAAAAGGGACGACCATCTTTTCTGACATGATGGGCTACATTTTTCATAACATGCTGAATTAAATGAAAAAAAATTGTTAAATTGTGAACAAAACAGAAAATTGTGGTTTTCTCAGATCATGAAGCTTATAATACATAAAAAACAGGAACCTCTTAGTTTGCTGAACAGAAAAGTAAAATATGAAAGTAATAAAATATGAAACATTTAATTCCCCATGAACAGATGTTGTGTATGTGGTTGATCTTAAAGAAATGTAAAAACTTTGCTCCATGAAGTGCATTAACTCACGACAGCCATCGATCTCAGCCTTGCTTATTGGCATCATCATTTTTTCCATTTGTTAGTCATGCAGCTCAGATAAATGGATCTTATTGAGTGCTTATATTTCTAAAACAAATTGCATGAAGTGCATTTTTCTTCCCACACTGGACTTTGTTTGGACCATGTCTCTTTCCTGTTCTGGTATGCCTCCGCCATCTTTGTTTCTGTATCAACTGGCTCCTCTTAAGGATGAATCGATTGGAACTCATTTTACTCTACCAAACCATTAGGCTGTGCTTAATACACATACGTATTGAGTAATTGTAATAATACGCTATTAATATAATAAACATTATATTATTAAAAAACATTCTGTCCAAATATAGTATAACTCTAGTAATATAAAAATTGAGAACTTGGTTTTAAAGCACAGTTCATTTCCTATATAAAGTACTGCAACATTTCTATACATTTAATTCTATTTTCCATTAAAATGGAAATTAAGGTCACTTATTCAAATTTAGAGTTGTCCAACTTTGCACATGGAGTTAAAAAGAATAAATAAGGCTCGCCTTAAATTATCTGTGTTCGAAATATAAAAATGTTGTGGCCATAACAACTAATGAGTCGAGCTTTGAGTTGGAGCCGCGGCTCGGTACATCCAGTCTCTATTCAACATTATCCCTCACATGGTCACCAAGGAAGGCAAACAAGTTGCAAAGCAGCATTTTGTTAACGAGAAATCTGCAAATGGACAGAAATGTCACGGCTTAATTGGGCCATCCATTATCTGCTCAACATTCAAAACCGACAAAAGCAGATCCTCTACGACCAAAACAATGTTCTCTGTCTTTGGCTCGGGATCCGTGGCTGATTTTTGTGAAGAGGAGTCGTTTTCTTCTGGACCCATTTCACTGTGAACCCTCGCTTTTGTTTGAGTGTGCCAACTCATCGTCGCATTTCCATCCGTGGAGATGGAGAGTTTCTGCCAGAATGAAACTGCTTTACGATGATGAGGAAACAGTGAATAATAAAATATTCATGTATTTAGTCTGCAAAGGGTTCGTTGAAACCCATTTCAGTTACCCGCTCATCCATTTCCTGTAGTTGGATAATCCTTGCAGCCATGCTGCAGGGCAGGTGCCTTTTCACAGGGAATCGGTCCATTACAGGGTTCCCATTTTAGGCATTGTAATACATTTATTCAATAAGATGAACTTAATCACACACAAAAAACTGAAAACAAAGTTTACAGCACGATCTAAACACTTCTATTTTTAAACGTCTTACGACATATCAACGTATTTGTCATTTTGGTTTTAACAGACGAGTTAAAATGTGGATGTAAACATGCTTAGTTCACAGAATATTACAATATTTTCTGCTAACATTGAGTTCAAGAAGCTGATATTAGTTGGTTAATTAGTCAGACTATCTGTTCTGATAGAGCTTGCACCAGACATGATACCCTGAGCTAACAGCTGTAGTTTTAACTCAAAGGTAGTTTACATACAACAAAATAAAAATATATATTTTTTTTCTCTCTGTCTACAGTTAAGTCGGACCAAAGCTCTCTTGTTTTAGGTCAGCTCACCAATCACCAAAATGATTTTTTTGCTAAGCGCCACAATAGTGAAGGAAGAAGATGATTGATTTGTTAATGTCTTTAAAATCAGAAGGTTACATACGTGTCCTTACTATTTTGCCTTCAAATTGAATGACTTGGGTCAAACATTTTGCGTTTCCTTCAAGCATCAACAATATTTGCTGGAGTTTTGGCCCATTTCTTCTGACAGATTTGTTGGCCTCCTCCCTACCACGCCTTTTAAAATCTGCCTTCACACCTAATAGTATGATAGTTTGATTGGAGACCAAAATTGCAACATTTGTTACATTCTCAGCTGCTGCGGTTCACTTTCACACTGCACCATGTCAAATGATCCAAACCCCTTAAAAAACCTGTTCACCCTCCTTGCCTGTGGTGGAACTGCACCAAGAACCTCCGAAGGAAATACTTCTTTCTTCACAAAATGTAAACAAAAATAGAGTGGTATCAAATTTTAGCAATTGTGCAATTTCTCTTTTGTCTTTGGTAAAAAAAAATAATAATACAAGCCATTTTTCCCATTAAATGTAATTTCAGACAGTGAGAAAAAAGGTGCGTCTCTTTTTTCCTGTGTATGAAAACATCTAGTTTTGACCGTCCCTTAGTAAGAGTGAAATATGGTGGGACTATAGCCTCCACATCTTGTTCATCAATGTTTTATTTTTCTGGTAATATTTCCAGTGAATTCTAGGACAGTTGTAGACTTCTTTCAACCAGAAGAATCAGCAGTGTGTAGCAACAGATTGGGGAGAGGCAGCGATTAAACACTCATCCTGAATACAGTCTGAGAAAAATCCAATTCTTCTGGCAATTTTTCCATCATACAATTAAAAAAATAAACTTAAAGTATGACTGAAAATGTTTGCATTGTTGAAACGGAATATTTTATAACCTTCATAGATGTTGTCGCTAATCTATCCATCCACAGTAAGGAAAGTCGTTTGTTTTAAAGAATAAAATCCACTCTTAGACTCTATCTTGACCTATAGAATTCAAAACTCACTTTTTCTGAAGTGTGATTTGAAGTGACATCTGACGAGCTTTGCTTCACCTCGTCTGGAGTTGAACTCATGCATCTCACAAGTTCAGCTCTAATCCAGTTAATCTGAATAATTCTAACCCAGATTTACTTTTTTTTTCTCACACCTTAAACTTGCAAAAATACAAAAAAAACTAGATCTTTTTTTTTTTTTCTGCTGCAGCTGTCGAGAACACCTTAGCCAGACTGAAACATTTCATTATTTGGCTAACATGAAGCCATTAGCCATTCCTGTTATAATGAACTAATGCTTGTGTGCTTTTTCACTGTGAATATTCTAATATGGAGCTTCGTCCATTATGGATAATGTATGTAATTAGGGTCTGGAAGACAGAAGGGATATTTCCATCAAATCTCACACTGTCACCATTACCGTTTACCTGGAGCCACCTGCTTTCAGAGATCCACAATGAGAATTTATTTCCTATTATAGTTAACCCTATTTGATGCTTTTTTTTTCTTTTTTTTTTTGTATTTTTCCCAAATCAACATTTAAAGTATACAAAATATGTATTTTTAGGTTGCTGGACATGTGTGACGTAAAATGTAATAAACGTGGGGTTGTATTTCACATTAAGACAGATATGATGTCACCTTAATGTGGATGCCGAGGCAAACATGGAGACCAACTCACATATTTGAGCCAGCAGAGTTTTAATGATTGTCTACAGAAGCGATGAAAGTGCTACCAAGCGGACTATAACCGGAGGTGTGGTTTGTTTTTTTGTTTTTTGTTTTTTCAAAGTGGATACTAACTGAGAGTAGGAGTGTGAACTGCAGCTATTTCATCAAGAGGCTGGGCAAACAAAACCAGAATCAAAAGAGCCTGACTCCTGGATTTGGAACTCATCTCATGAAGTGAATCCTGATGTTAACTCTGTGCTTCTTTAGTTTGCTAAAGCAACATTTATCATGAGTTTGAATGAATTCTATTTTTATTCATATTTTACTTAAGAAAATAAACAGGGCTTCAAACTGTCTGAAGTGTGGGCTAAAGCTGTAGATGTTTAAACTATAATGATTCCTGATGTAGGTTTTGTACGCCACAGTCCTGCAGGTTTTAACTGTTTTTGGTACTTTGGCTTGGATTATTTTATGTCGCTTATTGCCTAGATTGATCAAACAGCTTTTTTTGCTTTTCCTGGCCAAATTTAGAATGTTTTTTTGGGGGGTTTTTATGCTTTGTATCTTTTCCCCAGATTTTTTATATTTATTGTGTCTGAAAACAGATTTGCAATTTGTTGCACAGAGGAGCTTTGGCTTTGTCACTTTTTATTTGCCTGCTCGAGCTGCTCTGTAAATTCTGAATAATGATTCATGCTTGTGACAACCGCTATTGTGAACAGCGGCACACATTTCCTGAATCACAACAGGTAGGCCCGCCTTATTTGGATGAAATATGCCTACTAAGCCTGCGACAGACTGGCAACCTGTCCAGGGTGACCCCACCTCTCGCCCGGAACGTTAGCTGGAGAGGCACCAGGAACCCTCCCGACCCCACTAAGGGACAAGAGTGTCAAAAAAATGGATGGATGGATGGATGTCTACTAAGCTCTCAAAGCAGTGCATTTATTCTTGTTAATCAACCATTTTAAAAGTTTAACACATTCGTTTCGTTGATTTATTTTTATTTTTAAGCATCAGTATACATACCAATTGATAGTTGGGTTTTTAGTTTGCCACTAAGCATTCATCAGCCACGTTTGTTTCCAATTAAAGTCGAGCTGTTTGGTCAGTTTGACCGGCTGCATTAACAATCATCACAGCTTTGACTTTGGATCAGAAAAGGACCTCCTGTGGTCACTTGCAAGAATCTCAGTGGGTTTTTTTTTTAAGTGAGGCCATGTGTCTTTAAGTGTTTATACATCATGCTTTCAGTCAGTAGAAGCAGGAAGAAGTTTTATTTCACATAATGCTCATTTGAAAAAGATCTCTTCAAATCCAGGCTTGTCCGGGGGCAGAAATGAGAAAAAGTGGCACAATTTTTTTATCTGTTTGAGTAGATGATGGTAAAATCTGTTTGACCAGGTCATCAGGGCTAAGCTTTTTTTAATAGCCTTTAAAAGCACCATATCTCAAATTTTTAATGTGATGCCCATCAGGAGAGCAATGAAAAACGCTTATGTGACACAACCCACGGCTGATCAGCTGCCGGATGCATGTCAAAGCCACCAGGAAATGTAGAGAGGAAGTAAATCACTGAGACACAAAATGTGACACAACAAAATCCACCATATAACATCTGTTTTTGATATGTAAGCTGTTTTAATGTCAAAAATTCAGCCTCCTGTCCCTGTTCTGAACTTGCCCATAATTAATTCACTCCAAACTGAACAAGTTGTGAACACCAGTAAAATATGGCAAAAATACCAACATTTTACTATATTCCTAAACCAAGAGATGTAAACAAAAATAACACATTGAATGGTCTAATTGGTTTGATGGCAAAACAGAAATGCACATTTTATTGCTGTTGTTGTAATATCACATATTATTGATTATCCTACATATAGTAATGTCTATCATAGTTATCATGTGAAGCACGCACTATTGATGCAATCATGGTTGAAGTTTGAAACTTTTACCCTAAATGAACCCACAGAAACGAGCAGATCTATCCGAGATGCACATGGTCAAGTTCTCCATTGGTTTGTGAAGCTTCCCCCCCTGAAAGGACTCAAAAGACCAAAAACAGTCATCTTCTGTTATTTCCCATTCATTTATCAGTATGTTGGTAAATTAGTTGTCTTTGCAGTTGGTCTGGAATTAGTTTACAATCTTTAAACAATGCAAAAAGAAAAAATAAACGCATAAATAAATATGTTTAAGTTTCACAGAAATTATGTTTATTCTGACAACAAATAAACATTAAGCAAACCACTGTGAGTCTCAGCCCACAAAGGACCTTAAAGGGTCACGGGGGAGTTATTAGAAGACTTGACGTAGAAGGTTTTTTACCTTTCATATTAACATGTATTTTAAATAGTTTGAAGATGGTTCTGATGGTCTGCTGCAGCAGAATATCGTGTTCGCTCCACATGACGGCGGAGACTGTTTCAGGCGGAAGAGCCTAAATATCTTGGGATCTGACAGGAAATGGACCGTGACATTGTCCGTATGTTTGGTGCTCCCTGTGCTGGAGTGCAGCCACTGTAACGCAGCTATGAAGCGAATGCCACTGAGAAACCAGGTCCGAGCTGTTACTAGTCAGACCACGTCCCTTCACTCACCTGCAGAGCTGAACTTTGACGACCAGAAGGACCAAGATCAAGAAAACCAATCACTGCGGGATTTTTTTTTTTTTAAGTTTAGATGAGAAGTTTGTTTATTCAGGGCGGGGGTTCAGTGATGTTGAAGAGCCTACATGGGGTTTTTGTTTCCTTTTAGGCACTTATCAGAGACAGACAGCTGGACAGAGGCCTAGCTGCTGACCTGCAAGCTTGCTGGAGGGATTGAATTTCCCAGCTGGCCTGGGTGGAGGTGGAGATTCCCCAGGAGGAGACACAGGAAGTTAATGGAATAAGGGAGGTTTAGGTGTCTGTTGTTACTGCTGGGACCAATAAATAAGCTCTATGCATCGGGGTAAAAAAAAAACGCCTTTTCAAGTTCACTTCTTTATGTTTACTTTTGGGATGAAGATGAATCATGAGCACTCGTGAATAAATTGGCGTTCAGATGAAAATGTCATGGTGGAAGTGAAATAAAAAGGACAAAGCTCAAAAAATAGAAGTGCACTCGTGCAGAAATAAAGCGTTACATTGTGAAAATAAATAATAAATCAAACATAAAGTCAGCACAAAGTCCCAGGCACGTTTCTCCCCATGTTACTGTGAATATTAGTGTGCAAAGCTGCAAGCATGCATGCCTCTGAGAGCCAAAACTTGCTTTCATATTTGTTTTGTGTGCGCTGCTCCCCCTCGAGCTTGTTGGCAGCATGCAGAGTGAGCGGCCATTGTACCCCCACCTCTCTGGATCTCTATAAAGAGCACACGGCTCCCCAGCTGCATGTTAATGCAATCATTATTTTAGTCTTTCTTTTGCTGATATTACGTTGACCTTCAGTGTGTTTCCAGGGCTCATTTTTCTCCAGAGGGGTAAAATTGGCTCCGCGACTTCGATGCATTCCGACCAGCAAAGCTCTTCCGACCACTCGCCCGTTTTCAAGAAAATGAAAGTGAAAATCATAGGGGATTGCTTCGGCGTTTTGGCAACAAAGTGAGGTGCAGGCTGAATTATACATGCTAACAAGACCAACCGCTGAGAGTCTGAGGGATGCTGCTGCGTTGTGACTCGGATACACATGCTGGCGCGATCCGCCACGGTGTTCGACACGATCGTCGGCGAAATTTGACGGCTTTCCTTGTCGCACAAAATCGCACTCACCGAGGATTTTCACACAGGCTTTGTCGTAAAGATTTAGTCGTCACTCTCTGTCGATCTAAATAAAGCGCCGATTATCATGCAGCTGGTCAGATATGTAAGACTCTTTTATCTCTGATGAAGCAGAATCGTAAAGAAGGATCAAAAGTCAATCTAAAAACCGATAACCTCTGAAAAGGAATCAGATTTTCCTCGGTTTCTGAACACAGACTCTGTAATATCTATGCTTGTTTATGCAGAAACATGAACAGTTGCATTGATGCTGACCTTGTTGACTTTTAATCTGCTGTCGAATGCCACAGCCTGAGGAAGAAAATTCTTCAAGGACAACCAAAGAGTACTTCTGCCATGAAATATCATCTGTACGCGCAGGCCACCTGATGACGGAAACTCAACATAATGAAGGTTTTGACCTCTGCCAGCTTTTGTTTTGCATCAGAATAGCTGGGTTAATTCCTTCTTTCAGGACCGTCTAGTTAGTTTAGTATTTAGATCTCACACACTTAGCCCTTTGACCCGTCTACCTCCGCCATTTCCTGCTTTGTTCAGATCGTAGAAGCTTGTTTTTTTTCTTTTTTTGAGGAAAAAAATTTTTATTTTCTCCTTATTACTCAAACTGCAGAAGTGAGGCTACAGCATAGTGACTCATACGCTGTAATTTGAGCCTTCGGCAAATAAACCTGAGTCACTTTTTTTCTGGAGTGCTGTGTGAAGCCAGCTCCAAATCCGGTCTGTGCAGCAAACATGCTGGAAAAGTAGCGTGTGGCCTTTGAATCTTCAGCGTGCTCCCTGCAGGAAGCTCCGTGGGAGAGTAAGAATGCCTAAGTAGCTTAAAATGAAGCATCATATCCTGGAGGTGTCAACATTCACACACACAGAGACAGACAGACTGATAGAAACTTGAAGTGCACTTATCAAATTCAGAGGATACAGCTTCCTCTGAAGCTCGAGAAAACCCAAACATCTGAGGATATTTTTCAACATTTCCACAGAGAAAATGCCTCATCCTGAGACATCGCTGCATCACAGTTTCGGAAACCTCACAAATTATGAACAAGTTGAATGTTTTCATTTTTAATGAAAAAAACTATTGCTAAACAAGGTCCAGTGGGATGAAATGTAGAACGAAGACTTAGAATTTTTCCATGGCTTTCACGTGTTAATGTCGTCTTTGAGGGGCAAGTCCAAGTCAAGCATCAAGTCTATAACTACTGAAATACATATGTTCTCATTCTCTAGGTTACCTGTAACCCTATGTCGCTGTCAGGAAGCCGTACCTGAACTGTTTCTTCTTGGTTATCTTTTAAACATTTTACATTTAATTCAGCATGAAAAAACCCTGCTAAAAATGGATTTATTAATTTGAGAATTTGGCATTTCTGCTATTCCACTCTTAGCTGAACCATTTTCCATTTAAAACCTTTGTTTTTAATCTAACCGGTAAGGACACTAAAGGGTATAAATTACAGCACAATTAACGAGGCAAAGTGTGGTGAGTTATGGTTAAATTTCTGAATACACAGAACAGTAAGTGCTTCTGTTTTGATATTTTTAGCCACAGGTGTCTTAGCTATGTTGCAGCTAGATTAGCAGTGAGAGAATATCGGGTATAAGCTACTTTTATTTGGTTTCTGAATGATTTAACACAGAACAGAGTTGGAGAGACATTCATGTGGTCATTATGAAGCTACAGCTAACACCCATAGATTATGAGCCATTAGCATCCCATAATAATCAGCCAAAGTTGATGATAAAGCTAGTCCTTTCACTGTAACCACGTGCAGACGACGGGTCACATACCGACTTCCTTGGGATGAGGAAAAGATGAGGACATACACTATACCACAAAGGAAGTTACATATTTTGTTGTTGATTCAAAAGAAAGTCTAATTGTTTACTTTGTTTTGTAAAAACCTTCTTTACTCAACAGAACGAACAGGTTTTCTAGTCAGCTGCCTGAACAGAGAGCTCACAACGAAGCGTTCCATCTTTATGACCGATCTCCTTTTCTAGTGTGAACCTTCTGTCAGCACCTTTCACATCTTTTGACTTCCCAGGAGTGGAGTGATTTGTCCAGCAGTCTCCATTTAGTCTCCATGGTTACCAGCTCTTGCACTGACGGATGGATGTGTGGGCAGTTCAGTTTATTTAAATGAAAAAAAATATTAATCACAAAGAGAAAATAAATGCTGTCGTAACTCAACTCATTAAAGAATCTTCAAAGCGTTGTCCTGGATAGTGATGCTCTGGGTTAAATAGGCCTCTGACTGAAAACTTACTAACTAGGCCTATGATGATTACAAACGTTTCTGGACAATACATTTCCCATAAATTATTGTGATAAACAATAATATTTTGCTTTTGAAAGAATTTTCAAGTAACATAATAATTGGCATAGTAATGCAAGTTGACCCTCTTCAAAGACCAATAAACTTTAATTTCTAAAAAAACACTCAACACAGTGTTTTTTAGACACTGTGTTGTCTAAAAACACAGTGTTTTTAGACAACATGTATCCAAAATACATATTTTGGATATGTATTTTGTACATATCCAAAATAAATAAAACAACCAAGAACAGAAAATAAAATGGGAATAAAAAACAAACACAACCAAAACTATAAATAGATTGACTGTGAAGTCTGTAAACAACATTGCCCTTCAAAAATATTAATCATTAAGCTCAGACAAGTAAAACAGTTGGGACTTTTGTGATCACAGATGGTGTTTCACAGTAACATGTTCTGAATGACACTAAATTCTACTGCTAATCCACCTCATTAGCTTTGGCCACTCCTCTTTTAATCCCTGCATGGCCGCATCGTCAGAAAGATGTTTGAGTAGGGGATACTGTCCTTGCCCCTCCATGGAAGAGATGATTTGAACTTCCTCCATCTGTCTCGGGGGTTGTAGTTCAGGTGTTGTTGGGCTTTTGAGTTGCTAATCAGCTGATCCCAGTTGTAAAAACAGTACCTTGTTGCCATGGTTACACATCAAAGCAACTTTATAAAAGTAAAAAAGTTGGGGCACAAAACCAAAGTGGATACTTGTTCAAATATCGCCTCAACCAAAAAAATGATGAACAAAACATGACATCGGTGATGATTATGGCTCAACTATTTGGATAAAAGAATTGATAAGAATTTAATTTTATCAATATAACAAACTCTAAAACTTCCAGTACAGTTGGGATTTTTGCGTTTTATATTTATGCTACTCATTTATGCTTCATATGTCATATGAACCTCTATGAATCAAGCAATCAATAAAATGTATGTGTATAACAAATTTCTGCACCAAGGCACTTCAATGTGCTTTACACTGCAAAACCAAAAACACATCATAAACAGAGACATCATATAGCCAACAGCTGTGAAAACCAATAACAACCATTACATTTTGTCAAGTTTCATCATTGGAATCATCAATGCACACCAAATATGATGGTCATTTTTCCACTTAATATGGTTCAAAAGCAACTGTGGTACGGTTGTTTTAGTCTTGACTTAAAGGAACTCAGCATTTCAGCTCATTAGCACTTTGGTAAATGGATTAAATATACTTACAAATGTAAATAAATGAAATTTTCTGTCATGTGAGTTTATTCCTGCTTCATTCTGCAGGGTTCTTAGTCGAATTGTTCCCAAACAGCAAACCTTTTAGTAAAGTTTAAAAGTGACATTATTTATTGCCGTATTTCTAAAAATGTCTTGCCAATTTTCGTTTCATCATAAATATTTAGTAGATAACGTCGAACTTTGCTCGTGTTCACTTTGTGTTAAGCCCTTGGATTGTTTTTCTGGCCGCACTTTTTACTTTGTCATGAAATGAGTGTAGCGACCTCATGAAAGCCGCCTGAAACTTCCATCAAATATCCTGCTGACTGTAATCCGTGTCAATCTAAAGCCGTAATCCATCAGTGAGAGCTTTCCTTTTTTTTTTCTCTCTCTTCCTTGCCTGCACAGAAAAATGATTTCTCCGCTGCATCTTTTCACTCCTGAACATCCATTAGCTCAGTCAGCTGAGGCACAGAAATCTGAAAGTCTGTTCAAGGACGGCCACATTTGGGTTTAAATGAAGTGATTCAATCAGATGTGTTTTTTATGAAAGTTGGGGGAGGAATATCACCTGGAGACGTATCAGCAAAATATTTGACCCATGTAAAAACGCCTGCATCGTTGGTCGGCTGCTGTCTTAAACTGCTGAAGAGGACGTTTCTGTCGTTGTAATGTCTTAAACCACGTTTAGGATGAAAGTATATTTCTTAAAGGTGCATTAAGCAGCTCATGAGCTTTGTCAGCTTCTATCAGCCACTGGTACACAATATGAATAGAGTAGAGAGCCGTCCACAGTGAGAGATGTGTAAACAGGCTTAAAATTAATAGATCTCTTATTGCAGTCGCATTGTCTGAAATGTGAAAAAAAAATCTAATTTTAAGTTGAGAATTTTTTTTTTTACTTGAGGAAAAATTAGAAACACCCAATTCAGCAATTCCTGAGAATAAATGTCTAAATTATGGGTTTACTCACTTTTGTTGATAGTGGCTTAAACATCATCAGCTGTGTTGACTTATTTTGAGGCGACAACAAATGAACATATCCTTCATGTTGTCATGTGAAAAGATAAAACACAACTTGATGAGGTTTTTAATCCCAGTGGGATCTTACTGGGGGAAAAAAATTACAAAATGTTTCAAACAAATGCTTAAATGTGGAAACCTTTCAGATAATTATTCACATAATGTAACTGGATGATAATTATGTTGACTGAAACATCAACTTGTTAAAATGTTGCCTTGACTTTACTAAAGAAACTGTGTATTATTAAACATGAAAAACATGGTTGTTGTAGTGAATTCTAGATTAATCTGTTTATTTTTCTCACATATAGTCTTATTAGTTTTTCTGCTTCGAACGCCTTAATGTTTCTAAGAAAGTGCAAAGTGAATTTTATTTTATATAGTCCATTTTTTTCCCTTTGTGTCTGCCTTTGCGTATAGTTTGAAAACTATTTCTCCAGTTTTGTATGATGTAAATACATACGGAGATTTACAGAAGAGTTTCCACTGCAGACGTGCTCTTGGTTATTCTTTAAAACCGGCAAAATTGGAGAACATGTAGATGGTTTTGATTATCAAAAAGCTGCATGAAAATATCTTGCTTTCCCAAAGTTAGCCAAATTTACAGAGCAACAGTTAGATGTTAAAACTGAAACTGAACTGTTGGAGAACTGCAGCACTTTCTTCAGTGTTGATCTGCATGTAAAAGATGAGAGGAAACAAAGAGCTTTCATGTTAAATTTTAGTGTTTGTGACATCCGTGTGTTTCAACAGCTTTATCTGAGTCGTTTTATTAAAAATAAGCCACTGTGCCTGTGAATTAATGGAACCTTTCAGCTGCTAATCAGTATTTTCCACTGCTGGTTTAACTTCTGATTGATTAATACGAGAGTTTATTAAGTCAAGTAAGCTGAGGAGCACCTAGAGGCCTCTAGAGGCTCCATTATGGAGCTTATTGTGCAAATACATCATAACTTGGCTGAACTAGCAACATTTTGCAACTGATTGTTAGAATAAACGTGTTTAATGTGTAACCCAGGAGTTGCATCTGTTATAGGCTAACAAAGCAGCGTCTCCCTTAGACCCAGGCTGACCATGAGGTCCTCTGCTTAAACTGTTGTCCCTTTCACAGATGGATGGATACATTTTGGTTGAATTAAAAACAATAAAATCCTGGGGGATAATCTCATTTATGCCTCCTAAATCAATGAAATCCCTGTCAGCCCATTGCACAGTTATCTATTTACCTGTTTTAAGTGATTTATGCTGTGTGGAAACACATGGACCAGACTAATGAAATGCAGACTGATGGAAATGTCAGAATTTTTTCTCATGTTTTTTAAAATGACTCGATGTTACAAACCTTTTTGTTCCTGAATGTAGCCCGTTATGAACTCATTTGCATAGCAGCAACATGTGAACATGGCAGCAAAGTTGAAACAATTATTGTTAAACGGTTAATGAAAGTTTTCTGTTGCTTCTCCTAACCCCTAACCCTAAACTGTAAAAACAAGTACCTTGACCTGTTGCTATGGAGATCAGTTGCTGTTTCAATATGCATGATGCTGTACCGTCTGTTTTTCTTTTTAATAAATAAACCTTTCTGAAATTGATGAAACATATCGGAAGTTTAATTAAAAGTGAACTAATTAATTAGCCTTAATCTTAAAGCATTAAGTTTTCCAAACGTCAGTCGAACCTTCAGCATCCCTTTTGGCTCGGCTCAGCTCTGCGGTCAGGAGCCTGAGCTGCTGCTGCTGCTGCTGTCCTCTGCACCTGCTGACCGTTAGAGACCAGTTTCACTTCTTTGACAAAGTAGCTTTGAATTTAAAACTAAAATATTCAACAAATATTTGTTTGCAAATTAATATTATGTCACATTTTTCTTTTATTGTTGAAATTCTTCATCCCTGGTTGGTGTAACTGTCTGACCCTCGACTAGCATCTCACCTCCTGTCCTCTAAAGCCTCAGGCTTTGGCAGCTCTGTCATTTTCAACCCCATGAATGATAAAATAAGCAGATACATCGGCTAACCTCAGCATCTTTGTACGGCTGAGAGAATAAGGACACTTCCCAAAATGTCAGATCTCTTTTTAAACACTCAGTTAAACATTCATTTATGACCTTTAGAAACGGCAGCGAAGAACACTAAACTACTAGCTGCTTTTCTAGAAATAATTTGTATTTGTGCAAAGAAAGCAGACATCTCCTGCAAGACTTCACGTGAATCTCTTGTGGGAGTGCAGATCCTGGAGCTCTACATGTGTTTTTGGCCTTAGATTCCTCTGTAGTTTTTCCTTTTTCTCTCTCTCTCGCTATATAGGTGTATATATTCCATCTCCCACCTACATCTGCAGTCAAAAGAGTTTGTTGTACATGTCCTGTAGAGAACTTCAGAAGAAGTAGCTGGGGAAAAAAAAAAAAGAAGCTGCGATGCTTTGCACTTAACAACATGTTGAAGAATCAAAAGACACACGCTGAGTTGTGTTTCTTTGGTGTTCGCCGTAGTGAGATCCACACGGAAAACCATCAGAGGACACGTCTTTCTGTCCCGATCTACATCAAGGGTATCTTTGAAGGCCCTGACTCACAAATGGTTCGGGGTTTCATCAACCGCTGGTGTCATCATTAAAAAAAAAAAAAAAAAAAGTCTGTAAAAACGTATTAAAATGTGAAAATGTAATAATCAGCCCTACTATTTACAACATGCAGGTCATGGACAGAAATGCTGTAAACCTTTTGCCATTAGCAATTAATCGTTAAGTTAAAATGAGCTTGATCATTTCCTTGATTACTAGTTTTTTGAAGGGCAAATTTGCTTACACAGACGTCACAATCCTTTTTATTTATGGTTTTGGTTATGTGCAAGTTTTATTGCCTTTTTATTTATTGTTTTGGACAAAAATGTCTTCCAGTTGAAATGTTAAGTTTTTTCAAAAGGAAAATGTTTGGTATCGCAGCTTCTGTTTTAGAGGGAGAATTTGCATTTTTTTCCTATTTGTATATTACTTGAAAATGGGCTCAAAACAACAACACTATTTCACAATAATTTCTGGGTTAATTTATTGTCCAGTAAAATTTGTAATCATGACAGGCCTAGTTTACCAGAGGAACACAAAACTAAACTCAGCTAGGTACTTTGACATATTTTTACTCAAGTAAGAGGAAAAAAGTAGCTATCCATGAAATCTTTCTAGAAAAAAGTAATTGATTTAAATTCTGCTTAACTACTGAGAAACTGTTTAATCACAACACCCGATAATATTAAAAAAATGTGTAATCAGACTAATAAATACCTGAAAATTCTGGTATTTTAAGGGCTAAATTAATACCAGTAAATTACATGAATACAAAATGACAAATTCAAGTAGGAAAAATAATTTTCAAAACAATTTTTCAATAAAAAACTTATGAAAATAATACTTTCAGTAGGTAATATATATATGCAATCTACTGGAGTTCCTTTAGAAATGTTTTAAACTCTAAATTATTAATTGAGCATACTGTACTGTTAACTACAAATAATTCAGTTATGTGCAGAGCAACATGTGCACCTCATTGATGTTGTGAAATGCATACGTTGACATAAAGCTTTGATTTGGTCCATCTATCTTTCTTTGTAACTGCAAGAGAAACTTTGATGTTCTTAAATGGAGTCTGTCTTGTCTTGGTGTTACCAGTAAGTTAGGAAACGCAACTGAACTTCTCTCTTCTGTCTTGGCAAACGTCTGAGAGGAACCAGTTTGCAAAAAGTTTGGAAACCACTGTTTTAGCCCGAGAGGAAATATTCACATGGTGTTGAAGTCTTAAGTTGTCAAAAAGTAACACGTCTGTCAGCAGCCTGCACTGGTTTCACATGGACTCACCTGCAGAGAGGCGAGTCCAGATCATATCAGTGAAGTTTTAAAGAGTTTTATTGCTTTAAATGAGGGAAAGTACCAGATAGATAAATGGTTTGAACATATTTCATGTCTTCGGTCTTCATAACTGAAGCTGTTTCTTCTTCTTTTTTTTTTATTCTAATATTTGAATTCATGCAAATCAGAGAAATAACATTCGGCTAACAATGACAGAGACTAAACCAGTTAGAGTACAAGCTCACACTCTTCTTCGAGGTTGGACTTGCACAACCTGACAACCATCATCTATCACAGTTTCTTATCTTGCAGCTCTGTCAACAGGCTTCTTTAAAACCTGATGAAACAGCTCTCAGATCCAGGTACTATCAGTATTTGGAGGAGCCTTTTCTTCAACATTAATAAGACACTCACAATGTGAAAAGGGAGAAATACCAAAGCAGCAGAGGCAGAGATGGAGTGGTTAACTTCATCCAATGACACCCAGCATGTCCACAAGTCAGCGTGTCCTTGGGAAAAAAATACAGAAATCATATCTTCATGTGTAATTTCAGAGAAAAGGTCTTATCTATAGATTGCTTAAATGATTTATGTAGCAATCTGCTGTATTACTGAGTAAATATATATCTTGATACATAATAGAAATAGACCTTTATTTATTTATATATGAAAACTATTACTGTAAGAAGAATTAAGTGATTTATTTTGACCTATTTATATGGAGTATTTTCCTAGTGAGCAAACCTCCAGCTGGTTCTTTTTAGACTCAAACCTTAGTTATAAACTTAACTAAAAGTGAAATTTGATGCACAATGTAAATGTCAAACTACACTTCAAAAGCTAAAACAAACCTTGTTTCAGCTTATCAATAATTATATATATATATATATATATATATGTGCAATTATCGATAAATTATTTTTTTAATACTGAATATTGGAAAAAATCACTTGGATTTTTGATCCTAACAGGTTAATGAATGATCATCTTAACACTCCATTAGTTGATTAGCTAATCGGAACACCTGCTCTACTGATGATCTGTCAAAGTGGGTGTGCTGGTCATTTTATTTTAGTGTTAACTGAACCGGAACACACTGAATCCCACAGCACAAGTACATGTTGATTGTCATAGTCAAGCTTGCAACACTAACCTGCTTCCCTCTTCTTGCTATTTTTCAAAAAGTTGACTTGTGAAATTTGATAGCCCTGAACCTTGTTTCCCAGTTGTTTTAGTGCTGACATTTAATAGTAAAACATTGTCTTTTTTTCATATTGTTTGCCTGATTGTCATTTTCCCAACAACCAATATTACATTACAAATGTGCGGAAAACCTTTGTCCAATTTCTACTAATGTCAGAACAATTTAATTTTGCAATTGTAGTGTTTTCATTAAATAAGAAATGAAATGAAAATCACATGAACAAGCTGTTCACATAAGTCATTAAAAAATCAAGGCAGCAATGGATGTAAACGGTTTCATAAAATATGTTCATACTTCAGACGTGGCGCTGGCGCTCGTCATCCATCAGCCATCAGAGGATGCAGCGTTTTGGGGAAACTACAGAAGAGTTGTGGATTCAAAACGTTTGAATGCCACACAACTTATTTATGTGTGATGCTGACAGAACTCTGGTGAACCTAGCTGCACATTCTCCGGAAAAAATAAAAACCACTCATCTTCATACCTTCCTTTTGTCGTCTTTGTCGTTTCCACCGGTACTAACATCCGGTTGTTGATCATGTGACTCTTGTGATGCTACATGTTTCATTTGCATTTTTTTGCGAAATACATCTATTTTGATCCAGCAAAAAAGCCCACCTCATCCAAGTGGAAAAAAGTCTTTAATCAAAAAAGTGAGATTTTTTTAAATTGGTATTTCCTTTAAGGACATTTATTTTCGGCTTTTTAAATTGGCTAATTTTTATGCCTAATGAAAACACAGTAATTGATAGGCCCTGGCTTTTTTCCTGGACATGTTGCCTTGGATCAGATACAAATTACAGGCCTAAAATGTCAGAATGTAAAGATCTGTTGATCATCTGTCAAAAATCACAGCGCCTGGGTTTAAACAGAACTGTTGTGTGGAAATAGCAGGAAGCTCTCTGTAACTTGCTGAACACACAGCTTTGATCCAGTTAGAGTGCAGAAAGGAGAAGGCAGCATTTCACTGAACATATGGAAAGTGACCTGCCATAAAAGAGCTTCTTAAGGCGAAGAAATGGAGTCTTCTTAAAAGGCCGAGACTGTCACCTCATCTCAACCCGTCTGAGCGTGCTGTTCACTTACCGGGGATCAAAGTGGAGGCTGAGAGGCCAGCAAACATGCAGTGAATGTTGGTAGCTGCAGAGTCTGCCTGACTGAGGGAGAACGGCTGCAAGACGTCAGCTGCTGATTGAAGTCTGAAGTGGAGAAATTTCAATCTAATTATGGAAGTTAGGTCTCAATCCTGGATATATAAAAATAGCAAATCTGTTCATGTTCAGAGGCCACAGTTTCTGCGTAATGGTGTTCAAATTAGTGGTGACATATTATTTAATCCACTGATTTAAAAAATAAAAAGTCCAAAAGTCTTGCCTTTAATGAGGGTTTGAGTAAAATAATAAAATCCAGGAAGGTTCTGCTAAAAGAAAGCCGACAGAGTGCTTAAAATGAAACAGACTAACCCTATTTAATGCATGAGTGGAATCTGGCAATTTCACTGTAATCTGCCTAAAGGAAAGCTCATCAGATGTCCAGAATTGTTCTGTGTCCTTGAGTGGGGTGCAGGACTTCACGGTGGACAGGTAATATTTCTGGTCCACTCAGCAGATGTTGGCAGGAGAGAAAATGTAAATGGATTTCTGAAATGAGGAGAACTCCTCTCAGCAGCGGCAAAATTACCTCACCAAAAGTTAGCTCACTGGAAGAAAGTGAGGAAACTTTTATGAAGCTTTTGTCCATCATAATCTGAGGCGGGAAACTCATCTAGGACGTCTTCCTGCAAAGAGAAATTAGAATAACACTCTCAAATATGCATTATGAGATTAACGTTTAAAAAATGGGCGATTTGAGTTGCAAATGTATATTTGAACACATAAAGTTACTTTACAGAAACACATTACAATGGAAGCAAATTTCCTAAGATTAATATTTTCTTCTTCTTTTACCTTTTCACACTAAAAGTACACACATTTCTAGAGTTGGGTACTGGGAGGTTTTGCTGTGCAAGAATCACTTTGTGTGTGTGAACTTTTTCACAGCTCCAGATGGAGACAAACAAAAAAAAAAAAAAACGCAAAAAGTTGCTCGATTTAAACTCTCACTCGTGATAACAATATTTACAAGAAACTGGAAAAAAAGAACCAGCAAATAACAGCATGGATGTAAACACTTATTGAGCTTGTTGGAAGCAAAGCAGCTTCTGGGGGGAAGGATCTATAGTACTGTGACTTTGTGCACTTAGGATGCCACATTCTGTCACCAGCTATGTTTCAGTTAACCATAGAAATTACGGTAATTAATTTGTTTAATGAAAACATGCCAATTTTGAAAAAAAAAAAAATTTTTTTTTTTTGCATTAGTAGAATATCGAGACAAATTTGCACACATTTGTAATAGAAATGCATCCACTGAAGGAGTATTAGTTCAGCAACAGACTCCTTCTAACCAGCTTATATACCCTGGTGTGTAATATCTCTATTCAGGAACAGATAACAGAAGTTTGGAGTAACAGCAGGTTGTTTTTATTGTAAAATTTAGGCTAATTTTGCAACATGCACACTGTGAAAAGAAAAAGCATCCTAAAGGTATTTGCAAAGTGCTAGACTTTTTCAAATTGTTGACATTTGTTTTGCTACAATAGTGTCTTTTTGCACTGACACTGTTTATTCCCCATTTAAGTGGGGCATTATGCATGCATTTAGGGAGAAACACAGACTATATTTCCATGAATTACAGTCAGAGCAAATGACTTTAGACCCTGAAAGACCAGAGCTGTTTGCATTACAGAGGTCGCAAGGAAGAAAAAATATCTGCTTAGAAATCGAGGTAATTATGGAAAAGAAAAAGTAAACTGCCTTAAAAAGTGTTGCTGGCCTTATGAAAAATGTATCAACGCCACAATATAAAAACCTTACTTTAATGGTGAATAAAACATAACAGAAACATTCTTTAATTTTGGGGAAAATTCAGGTGTAATACAAATAAAACTGTCATGTTATTAAAAACAGGATACTTGGATAAAAGTATCCTGCTACATAGCAGCGTTGCTGCCATGTAGCAGCAGCAATGTTGGTAATTTAAAGAAAGAAATCCAACATGTTTTTACTTGTTTAACTTTTGGAAAATGTTAAAGTGTTTCGAAATTTGCTATAAATGGTTGCTTTTTGAAATAACTCTGATAATGTAACATTATTTTGTTGTGTGTTGGAAGCATTATTATGTGGTGCTCAGAGACCGACCGGTAAAGCCAGGGCATTAGAACGATAACGCGTGTTTTCTCTGCCGAGGCAAGTTGTTAAAGTGTGCCATCAATCCACATAATGCAGCGCCCTGTCTGGAACACTGTAATCGCTTTAACATTTGAGATGGGATTTAACAAGGAAGCATGCAGACGGATAAAGTCCAGGAACATATTGTGATAATGCAACTCATAATATAATAATGTTTAAATCTTGAATATATCTCATAGACATCAATGCAAACAAGAAGCAGATGACTTAACAAACTGATGTAAAAGCTGCTTATGGGTCCACATATCCATAACAGAGCCGGAGCAGCTTGTTTTTAATGTGATTCCAGATGAAGCACAACAATGCCAACGGCTTTGTTATCTGAATGGGACGCTCCAAAGGTTTAAGGTTGAGCAAATGAATTTGAGGCCCAGAATGTGCGTATCTGCAGCTTTTCTCTGGTCCATTTTCTTTATTAAGTGAGCCACCAGTGTGTGTGTGTGTGTCTGATGTTCGGCATTGTTAGTTGTTAGAAACCATCAATATGTGGGCGTCCTTCATTAGAACCACTCAAGTTTCTTTTATCTAAAACCAAAGACATGATTGATCCAAAAAGGTGATTTGAACCAAGTATTTTCTCTTGAATTAATGGAAAAATAATTTAGCAATTTTCTGCTCTCCTGATAATTTCCAGATTAGGAATCAGGCATATTCAAGTGAGCCTTGTGTGCAATGAATGTTCCAGTTCACGCCAACTCATCTAGATAACAAAGTTTCTGACTCACTTTTATTCTACTTTTTAATTTTAGGGGAAAGGCAGAGAGTTCAATCAGTTCTCACAGCATGACTCAGCTACTCTGACTCTTATGCTGGCACAATTAATTTGCCTTAAGAGTACACTTAATTGACTTTAAGAGCTGCACTACTTTTATGTTAAGTGTAACTAAATTATAGGCAACATTTTTTAATTACCTTTTTCTTAAATGTGTAAAAGACTTGTATTTCGAAGTTGGGGAGAGGGTGTTGAATAAAGAATTATTATTCACCTCTGAAACATTAAGAAGCCCCTAGGCAACAAATCTAACAGACTGCCTGAAGTGAGCAAAAAAACCTTAAACTTTGCTTATATCTATAAATGTATGGTTACTTTAATAAACTGTTGAAATACAGCAAAATAAATGTTTTGCAAATGTTCCTAAGACGGTTTGCAGTTCCTAAGACATGAAAATATAGATCAAATCAGTTTATATATTATTGACGAACAAGTCACTATAATTATACTTCCAAACAGAACATGGATTTAAATTATACCACAATAATTTTTATTGTTACACCTTTAACTTTATTTTGTAGTTTTTACGTCAACAAAGTGCTGCAGAACTGTTTCTTTTGCTTCTTGGATTTGGACAGTAATCTTTTTCTGAAAATGTATTTTATCTGTTGATGTTGTTCAAGGATGTTTCCATGCAGTTCTCCAGCCACCTCTCTGGCTCCGGGAGTTTATTTTTACTGCTCTCAAAGTTTGTGTTTTTTTTCATGTTTTTTCATCCATTCCTCCATTTTTCAATCCTTTGGTTCATCTTTGGGTCCATTGGTCCATCCATCCATTGGTCAATCTGTTCAACCATTGGTCCATTCATCCTGCATCCAGATACTTGTCATCTGTTTATGAAACCATTTCTGTTTCTTTGCATTGTTTTTTTCAGGGACTATATTCTAAGTCTAACTACAGCAAAAATGGAGAATGTCACAAATTGTAAACTTTAGTATACTATACATTTCAAAAACTGAGAACTCAGGAGTTTGGAATTTTGGAAAATGTAACATTTTGACATTAAAACTACATAGAAATCCTTCAGTGAATCTCAAGCCGTCCCTCTAGCTGTGAGCCGCCGTTGCTTAGTTGTAGGTCACACAATGAGCCCACAGAGGGAACTGTGTTTGAGGGATTGTGTGATCTGTTGGGCTTCACCGTTGGGACATTGTAACGCTCCCTGATTGACAGGCGTTGCTCTCTTCGTCCTTGTCATCATCACAGTGAGGCCATCAGAATGACTGTCCTTCCTGAAGGCTGGTAACCTCTGAGAGTTGAATAAGCTGACGTATCCGGAAGCGTGAAGAGTTGCAGATGCTTCACGAACTCTCTGTAAACATCTAGGTGGAGAAAGCTTTTCACCTAACAACATTAGAGATGTATATTGTTACAGATAAACAATAACTCTGGCACCATTTTTGGATATTTGGTTTTCTGCTTATGCCAATTTTTTGCTTCTGCTCGATATAAACAAGCTGAGGTTGCAGGTTTGCATATCCTATGACATTTAGACAACTCACTGGAAAAGGTCCTGAAAATATTTTTTTAATATTTATGCACTGTATTGCTTACCTCAAGACACCTTTGACATTTAAAGTATTGCTTCTCTTGTTCTTGAAGTATATCTGAAGGATCAATGACCGACACTTAACTGTTGAACATCTAAAGGCCAGCAATAAAAGAACAGTCGTCCATGATTCAGTATCCACTCATATCTAGTTCTATGAATAGTCTGAGTCATCTTTATACCAGCAGGGCCAAAACCATTTAAAGTCTGACTTTTAAACCAATTAATTATTATTATTATTATTTTAAACAGAATGAGAAGAGTTAGGTGCTCAAGTCCAGGGGTGAAAGTAAGGGGGTATGGCAGGGTACTGCGTACCCCTAAAAGATTTAGTGGGTACGCAGTACCTGCAAGAGAGGGGAGCGGCTGTCTGCTGTAAAAAATCATTGGGTTCACTGTGCAGTCGCGAGTACACCCACTAATTAGCCATGACTGATTAGTTTTTCAAGAACAATCTAAAACACGACTTAATTAATAACTTTTTTCCCATTCCATATTGTTTCTCAACTGTTCGTGCTTTGCTAGAGCAGGGCTGCAATACTTCGATCATGGTAAGTCGATCTCGGCATTAGGTGACAAACTGAACGCCTCCAGGACGCTGAGAGCAGCACGTCCTCCTCTGGCTCCTTATCAAAAACGTTCGTAACTTTATTAAACAACAACAAAATCAACTAAACGTGTTCAAATTAATGACCCAACAACAATAATAATCTGTGATTATTGTTTCAACAAGGTGTTGCGCAATTCTGTGCGTTTCAGTTACATTACCAAAATAACGAGCAGAGCAGGAGTTTAAAATTAACTAATCAACCAAAGCTGTGTTCGGGGGAGCGCTTATTAATGATCGCTAAATAAATATCAAGTCTGCAAACCTAATATTGTAACGTACTGAATGTTATGTTTTTGACGTAATCTCTGGTTGGCTTGTGGAGCGCAGGAGGTTGCCATAGCAACGGGTGTGCTTAAATGACAGAGACGGAGAGTAAAAAGGTGCGAGTGGTTTAGAGTTGATCACCTGTTCGGGTTGTTTTACCTTTGCTGTTGCTCGTCACAGCCGCTGTAGATTCTGAACGTTCAATAAACGACAGACTTGGACTAATTACCTCGTTCTTTGTGAGTATAAGTCATTTACAACAAACATCAAACACGGTAAATATGTTTCACTAAGTATTTAACAAACAAATGGGCTCTACCGCAATAATTATGTGAAATTAAATGAATTGTCTAATATAAAAAATAGTTTGGTGCTGTCGGGCTCAGAGTCTGAGAGGCTTTTCCTTTTTTTTTTTTTTTTTTTTTTTTGCCTCTTGGAAATATTGATGTTGATGAGACATTCTCCAAAATAATAACCTTTTTCAACCTGTATAGCTCCACTGTTGAAAATGAGGCAAAAATGAGGCATTCACAAATGACATTAAAATAAGATCCAGACCAACATCTGGTTTGAGGTGATTTTCTGGAACCAGTTGGAGGAAAAATATCCCAACTTTAGAAGATGAGCTTTAACCTAACAGAACTCTGTGGTTCCTCCTATCAGTATGAGAGTCAGGGTGAGGAGGCGCCATGTTAGGAAGAGAAGTGGAAGCTGCAGGATCTTCAGAACAAACAGGTCATGATGCTGAGCTACTGATTATCCCTCTGTCTGGACACAGGCTCAATATAACCAGTTTAAAAGATAAAATGAATGGTTATATGCCAGACATGGAAAACTGGGATGCACTCCATGCCAAGATGTTCAGGATTTAGGTTTCATGGCATCTCAAGGTGTCAACATTGCAGCCAGTGGGCTGAAGGAGGAAATACATCTACCCAATTTATATATATATTTTTTGTCATAATACCCACGAGTATTTAAAACTACTTTCACCCCTATTTCACCCCAATTTAGACTAAATTGTTTCATTTAAACCTAATAATAAAAATAAATCAATGAAAGTGAAAGTCTTTTCTTCATTCTCAAATGCATTTCACATTTCAAAACCACAAACATATAGTCACCAATCAGTTGACAGGAGTAGGAGGGGGCATTTATCATATCATTTCTTTTATTTGGATAAATTTCTTGTCATGATATGAATTTTGATTTATTGTTGTCATGATGAATTCCAATTGATTACGTTTAAACTGTCCATATTGTCAGGATTATTAGTTTTACTATCTTCTCCACAGTTTGTTCAATGAGAGTATCAATAGATATCAATACAATTGAAAATATGATCAAAAGCAATTGTCATGTGCAGTTTAGTGACGCAAATCGCTTTTTTCTTTGTGATCAGTGTCCTAAAGAACCATATTAAAATGGGAATGTTTTTGTGTTGGACAGTCACAACCACACAGCTACCTAAAAACAATTGTAATAAATAGTTATTGTCACGTTTATTGTTATCACAACAGCACTATAAAATATCATGATAAAAGTTTACGTACCTGTTGTCTAGTCTAGAGAAAGACATAAATGTCGCCGATTCATAACAGATTTTTGTTCCTCTGCCATCAGTTACTGTTTGAGCTGTACCCCTGCTAAAGATTCTCTGCTTACCATATGAACCTTAGAGAAACGATATGCTGCCACTACACTCGCTCAGACCCACTAAGGACCCAGATATGCTGCTACCAAGACAAGAAACCAACAAAACCTCCCGATTGGAAGCACTTTGCTCTGAACATTTGGGGAAATCTTACATGCTGTCTGCCCACAAAACACATCCCAAGACCCCTGCAAAGCCCATCCACGTTCTGGCTGATTTTTAACACCGTATTTTGGTCCTAATCCAGTGTAAACCCCTGAAAATAAGTGGATTTCTACTTGTCAAATCTCTTGCCTCTCTTGGGCTGTTGTTTACCATTTTACAGCACACTCGGGAAGTAATCTAACATCAATCCCAAGCATCACCTTGAAGAGAACTACTCAATCAATACTTGATAATACTTGAGTTTGACTGGCTATTCTCATATTTTCAGCCTATCACCTGGCAGTATGCCAGAGGATGTGAGGAGTCGGCATTAATACACCAGAGCGGTGTGATAAGGCATTACGACAGTCCCCACCAACCGCTGCAGTCCCGACCAGAGCTGATGAAGAGAGATTGCCGATGCTCTCAAACCTTGAAAAAGATAACTTGATATCCACTCTCCTCATGGCTGATGCGTAATGATCCTGCGTGACTGAAACACACACTTGTACACAAAACGCTGATAGTCGTTCTCTCTATGCTGCCTTTAATCACACTCACGGCGAGCTTTATTGCCAATAGTCCAGATCTCCTATCACCCTGGCTTTGCAGGAAAAAAAAGAATTAAATTACAATGTTGGCGGTGACATTTTTTTTTCTTCTATTGTGTACTGATGGTAGATATCAGAGGCACCCTGGCTTTTAGCTGAGATTAAAAGCACGCTCATTCAGTGTCGAAGCCTGCGGGGAATATTAATCAATACGCATTATCCCCCAAAAAAATCACATTAATGCTTTTTACTTATAGTTACCCCACAGTGTTATCACTCAATGTTGCAGCATGTCATCACGGCAGCCTTGAGAGGACTGATACCAAGCCATGTTTTTGTGCTCCGGACTGGTACTTGTTAAAATTATGAGTCTGAAAAATATAAATTTGTTTCACTTGTGTGACAGACTTTAATTCATGATGCAGATATCTGCCATCACCGTAGAAAAAGACACATAGCTGCATTTCCATTAACCGAATTGTGCAAAATGGAATTATGAAAATACGTTTATGCACTGGGAGGAGGTGGTTTATTGGCTGTATTGAAATTAATTTATTGTATTTTGATGAGCTGCAATGGAAACACTTGTCACTACTGAAGGAAAAGATGAAGAAGAGGTGTAAATTATTCTCATAGCATTGTCTGGTTCTCATGGTTTAATTCACAATTTTCAGTTAAATGCAATCAGACTTCTGAGTCAACGGTTTACGACCCCAAAACGACACATTTGCAGAAGAATTACAACTTTCAGCCATTGGTTATCTCCAGATTTACCATGTCTGGTTTCTTCTGGTGCAGAATTACGATGCATGTCAATGACATAAAAGTCTAAGTAAGATTTATGGATGACTGTTCTAAGACTGTCTCAATAAGCAGTAAATCGCATCGTAAATTAAAACAAGCCTGATAATCAACTAGCCCCTCTTTAAGTGCTTACAGAGACACTTATTTGTTGTCTCAGGTGTTTTGTTTATTTATTTTGTACATTTAAAATCCAAAATGGAAATTAAAGTTTATTTATCTTTGAGAGGGTGTACCAGCGTTATTATGCTATTACCACTATATTATTTGAAAATTATCTCAAAACACTAATATTATTGTTTCTTGCAATAACTTAGGCCTAGTTCAGACACTTTGAAAATAATTTGATACAAATCTAATTTAGTGCCACAAATGGGAAGTGAAACAAATCAGAATTTTAGGGGGATCTGAAAAAGTTGGAATGGGGCCATCAGACTGCTAAAAGTTGTTGCTACCAAATATTAAGACAGATCAGAAAAAGGGTCTCTTGATACTGTGTAAACTTCTAGCTTAAACTTTACATAGAGCTGAAAATAAACACAATCAATAGAGTTGAATAAAATTAGTGTCCCAGATGAAGATCTTCACCTCATGTTGTGTCTGCCATCTTTTTGCTCCTGGCACTGTGTGATGAAACTCTGAGCAGCCGTGGAGCGAAGCACCTCAGGGCACGCTGAAAGGGCCACATTGTGTTTCAGGTATGTCACACGGATTTCTAAAAGCCTTATTTGAAAGTAAGATCAGGCGCTGAAAAATGTTTCACTCCATAAAACGCATTATAGTTCTGTTTTCCTCTTTGTCCTGAACTCAAATGTTTACTTTCCGTCACAGCAGAGTCACATTTAACGCTTTCCTTTATAGGAAGAGTTTACGTGAGCAGCTTTAAAGTAGAATTTTTTATTTTTTTTCATTGTGCCTTCAAACATCTTGTGTGCTCGTGGTTCAATGTGTCACATTGGGGCTATAAATGCAGGGAAAGGTCGATAATTTCCTTGTTTCCGTCACAACATACCCGTCATAATTTGACTAGTCATGCATTATGCCTGTCTGCACAACTACAATACAGTTTACATAAGAAATACTTGACAGAAACCCACAAATGTTGTGTATTGTTGGTTTTCCTCTATGACACAAGGAGTTTAGCTTTTTTTGTCATTAAAAACAATAAAACCTAAATCGAATTATTCCTCTTTCAGTCTTCGTACAAAACTAGAAAACAATCACAATTATTAAGTCTGTAAAGATTTAGTTAAAATCAATTCAAATCTGCTGTCATCCCACTAGGATATGATGCCACAGATCTGTTGAGTTCTCAGTGAGAAGCATTTGGACTCCCAGGTCAGGAGAACATGGCTGCCATGCTTGTAACTCCCACAGCAATTAGAGTTCAATGATTCCCACGCAGCGCTGAGCTGCTGCCGGGCACACAACATCCACAGTGGGCCTAATCCCATTGTCTGGTACAGATTAGATGAACGCCGTGTTCGGCTGTTTATCATTCAGGCTACATAACTAACATGAGGCTGTAGCGATCTGGGTAGGGGCTAAATATAACAGCAATTTGCATATTTTGGTAAATTTAGTTTTGCTCTCTACGGAAAAGAATAAATCTGAAGCAGCTGGGTTTGTGTTAGGAGGTTTAAAAACGTTCTTTTTTAATTATAGATGAAAATCGATACTCTTTAGGAAAGAGTGCAAGCCGTGGCTCAACACAAGTTACTGTCAACAAATGTAGGTTTTGTTTTGTTTTTTTCCTACAATGTTTCCATTGATTTTTGACGAAGAATGACACTAAAGGAAACAGTAAATAGGCTTTACAGATCTGTTTCTTCATATTATGTTGTAATCTATGTGCTTTTTTTTAGTCAACACAATTTAACATCCTGCAGGGGGAAAAAAAAGTCCTTTTTACATTTAAAATTTTATGTTTGTCTTTATGTTAAATCCTAAAAATAGAGATACAATTATGGTGCTTTAAAATAAAAGAAAGTAGATATTTATCTAAATTTAAAACTGTGTTTTCCAGAAATGTGACATTTGCAGCTCTAAACGTTTTTTTTTTTTTGGATGGATGGCTATTCAGCGCTGTAGATTTTCTTACTCTCAGCTCTATATACAGTTTAAACCACATGTTTACATACACTGTGTAAAGACAGCCTTTTGAATTATGAGTAAAGTTTTTTTTTTTACTTCTTTTTTTATATATGTACCAAAAATGTTTTCAGGTATGTAAGCTTTGCTTTTTTTACTTCCAGTATAACTGTTAGGAAGCCCACACAATTTATGCTTAATTTATGGCTCAAAGGATTATGATTTAGTGTCTTTAATGTAAGTTTAAAATGTCTTACATTATTGAACTCCTTGCATTTTTTCAAATGTCCCTTGAATGCACCACAAGTGTGCAACAGGCAGTTTCTGCCAATTCTTTTCCCTTTGGTGCAGTAATGAAAAGAACATGTTTACATGTGTTCCTTCTGTTCACCTTTAAATGCTAGTAGGTGAGTTTTAATATCTGTACTATGTAATTTAAGCACCGCAGAGTGTATTTGTTTTATTGTGAATGCACTGAAGTTCTTCTACGTTATGTTCAACAGTTAAACACCAATCATTCATGATCCTGAAACTTAGAATTATATCATTTTCTGGGTTTCAGTGGGAGAAACATGTCAAGGAAAGTGAAAAGTAAAAAAAATAAAATGAAATCAAACCGTTTTCATTCCATCCAACTTGTTTAATTAAAAAAGCTTTACAAAAATAATTATTCAGTGTTGGATAAATCACAGAGTGATTTAACCTCACTAAGCATTTGCTTTATTTTCCCGCAGCGGCCCTGGTGTGAGTGCAGCTTAAAGAAATTGAATATGTTCTCAGTCTCTTCTCATTTCATCATTCCTTCTTTGTGTTAATTGATTCATGTGCTAATTGATTTTCCTCTCCTCATTCAGTTAAAACAAATCTCTGGGATAAAGTACCTCTGCCCTTTTTGCAGTGCAGCATATATCTAATAAATCTAGTAAACAATCCTGTTTCTAAATGTTCATCATGGCTTTGGAAGTAAACTATCAAACTGAAGATGTACAGAGTTGAAAACCTTAGGTCAGGGGTGTCCAAACTTTTTGTGACTTGTTCAAAAATTGCTGACGGAAATGTATTTGTGAACCAAAAAGATTTTTAAAAAACCTGACAACAATCAGCTATATAGTAGACAATTATTCTTGTCGGAAAGGGGCGTGCAAATAATTTTAGATATTTTCATGGAGAAGCCTGTCCAAAGTCACATCAGATTGTTTTTTGAAGTGGGAATTAACTAGAGAAGTTGCTTTGTTGTCCATCGCTGTTGTTTGCGAATGTCACTTGTTCATTCGATTTACGCGCATACCAGAAACACACGAGCTCAAACGTTTCAGACGGAGAATGCGATTAATTACATGAACATCTTTAATGTGTAAAACTAGATTTATTTAATCTAAATAAATGCATTGAAGTCATAGTTGTAGAAAAATGTTTTATTAAATTTGTATTCTCACCAATAAGAACTGATTTGAGTCACTTTATCTCTGAATACTCTTCCTATATTCACGCTAGCTTAATAAATAAATGAAAACCAGATTTTGGTTGCGTCAAACTTCTCAGTAAAAGTTACTGGATAGATGTGGTTCTGTTAGTTATAAAATTAAAGAGCCAGCAGAAAGCCTGGGTGCTACAACACAAATATTTCATGTTGTACCTACCATTTTCCATTGTAGGAAAATTTTTATTTACCAGACACAAAAATAAAAAGTCTCCATCTGCATCAACCACTAGCAAGCCAAATGCAACTCAGGATGCGTAAAAACTCAGTCCAGAAGTTGTAAATGTTCCCCGAGTCGCAACTTAGAGTTCTGGACACAAACATCAGTCTGGGTTATTTTTTAATCTTCCAGCCTTTGTGTCTCGTCCTGCACCAAGACAGTCCTCAGACACTGCGACTGACCCTACAACCCGTCAGATTAGCTCTGCATTGGAGTTCATAATAAATGTTTGATTGAGGAAAGATAAGGGGATCTGGGCAGCCAAGGGAAGACCTCAACAAGATGGCCGCCGGCCAGAGAGATGTGTGGATTGGTGGCGTTGATAGAACCAGGGTGCTGTCTGTTTCTCAGAACGATGCAGGTGCTTCTGCTGAGCTGATGCTATTAGATTCAGTTTCTAGACTCAATAGTTTAGTTTGCATCAGTGAACTTGTTCAGAGACTTGTGACTGAGCCCCAGTAAACTTCTTCTGCCTTTTCTGTAGTGGGTTTGTATAATTATCCCAAAGGTAAACATTGAAACTGTTTTAAAGACATCTACTCAGTTTATTTCACCCTCATGACATGGATCAGCAGTTTTATAAAGAAACAAATCTACTGAACATTGTGTGAGTTGAGGCTCCTTTTTGTACAGGTAACATTACTAGGAGCAGATATGGAACCGTTTTTGCACGAATGAGCTTAAATTCACTGCAAGGATTTGTCTTATGGTTCTCTATGCTGATCATGATGTAATTCAGCTTCTCAAGACAGTTTATTAAATGTATAAAGTGCAAATCAATACATTTAATAAACCATATTATAAATTTGGTGTTTGAGCGATTAAAACAGGCCATTATGTGCGTTTGTTTTTTTCTCATATAGAAAGATATTTTCCTATGTTATAGGTGAAATAATATGCCAGTGAAGCTGGTATTTTTTTTAATCAGTATTCAATAACTATTGACTGAAATCAAGCTCCTATATCTTGTTGAAAATGTCCTTGTCAGTTTTGTCTTGTTTCCAGTATACTACTTGTAATACTTAGTATTTTTGCAGTGCAGTGAGTAATGCCTCGGGGTTCCAACACATTTCTACTTTCTTTGCGCTGCACAGTAGTGGAAATGTGCACTGCGGAAAAAAGAAAAGCGTGAATTCCATCCGTCACCTGCATGAACTACAGCGCATTTCTGAGGGTAACACAAAACAGCAGAAGGTTATGCAATTACAGACAGTTGAGCTCCAGCATGGCTCATGATGAAGATGAGGATTTACAACATCCTGGACAATCATCGGTGTTTGTTTCCCCCACACAATGCTCAAGTAGCAGCCATTCCTCTCTTGTTGTAGCTAAACATGGACGCTGACTCCCGTCTTCATCCTTTACCCTCTGCATATAGATAGAAAACTTTTTATGATCGTATGAAATGAACCGTACATTTTCCCTGATATTAACCTGCTGCTTATAGATGAGGACCTTCATGTCTTCATTTTCACTTTTTTTTTTTTTTTAATGAAACCACAAAGCTGTGAACAGCTATTAGAACATAAAAATGGTTCAACGAATGGAGCCTGACGATGCGTCATTACCCATCCATTCAGTCACACTTCATTGACTCTCCCTATTCTTCATGTAATTATGTGATAAAGTTGGCCCACTTCTTTCATGTGTTTCTTGTCATGCTTTTCATGAAAATACTTTTTTTTTTATCTTAAGTTTTGTTGGCCGTAATGTGGTTTTCTTGTTTTCTTTTTGAAACGGTTTCTTTCCTCTTCAAGCGTCAAAAGGTTAAATTGTCATAAAAGTCTTTATTCTCAGAGTGTATATTGGCCATTTTACATCAGTTAATCTGGACAGTGGTGCTTTGTTTTCATAAACTCTTCTAAATCTGTAACTAGTCAAGTGCAGGAACATGTTTTAGAAATGCAAAATAAAGGGTGATTCTGTCAAATAAGACTGCCATTATGACACCATCAATTGTCTTCAATGACAGCAGGTAGTTGAGGCAGGCATTGCTGTATTTAGGTGTTGATCAGATACCAAGTACAGAGCCCGTATCGCCGATAACAATACTGATACCAATACTTTATAAAAATATTTGATAGAACATCACATTTTTTGAACAGTTTCATCCTTTGAAATATTTTTGTTCAATCCCTGAGTAGATTTTAGATTATGTTTATAGCTGTCTACAAAATAGTAACATATTAAGATAATTTGGTGCATTTTTCCTCAAACAAAGGGGCAAACAGTTATAATTTGAAAACAAATCGGAACAAAACTTCTCCTGAGTAAGAGTTGAGAAACTACACAACAAAAATAAAATATCAGGTGGCAATCTGAAACTAAAGAATCAGTCTTAACAAAGTAGTATTGATTAGATATGGATAAGAACTTGGTATCAATAAGATTAATAATTTGATTTGATCTGCCCATCTACAGCTGGTAGATTTGTATAAACATAAAAAGACACACATGTTTTTCTCAGTGTCAGACCAAACTTCTCTTTCAGGTCAGTTAAAATACAATTTTATAAAACCTCTGATGCAAGAGATTTGTTTATTAATGGATATCTTCATTTGCAAGACAATCTCTTACATGTTCTATCATTAAGACATTTAGCAAAAAATAAAAAATCTTGGTGATTCTGACCTAAAATGAGAAAGTTTGGTCTGATTTACTTTTGAGAGAAAATGAGGTTCCAGCCGTTAATGACAAATTCAGTCTTTTCATAAAATAACGGGTGAACACACAAACGCACCGTCCTGATCCATCAAGTCATAAAATTATTACTGCTGTTCAAACACAGCTCTACTGTGTGTTTTAATATATCGAGATCAAAAATGAACTGATCAAACTTTATTTTTCTGCCTGAGGAAAAACGATGATTGAAGTGCAACAGTCAGCTCTGCTGTTTATTTTTGCTCAAACGAAGGCGGCACGCTGATAAAGTTTGACAGATTTAATTTGCAGGTTTGCCTGGACAATGATGTAAAACTGCTGGCATAGATAAAAAAAAAGTTCCTTCTTTTTAACTTTTGAACATAAAGACTATGGTGTCTTTATATTCATGCAGGATGAAATCCATTAATAGAGACGGGTTGGTTGATCAGGAAAGCCATTTAATCACCAGATGTTTTTTAGGATCCTTTTTTTTTTATTTTTTTATTCAGCATGTTTCCACTGGCGTGAAAAAAATCTAATCCATCGTCTCCTGAGGGATGACCGTTGTAGCAGAAGCCTTTCCACCTTGCCTTAGCTTCTCCTGTATCCTCCCACGACTCTGCAGATTCTCTAAAGTGTGAGTAGACGTCGTCTTCCACAGCAGCCTGGACACATGCAATTCAGCCAAAAATAATGGTGCTAAATTGCTGTGCATGTTGGTACAAATATGAGCACGTCCTATTATGGTTGCCCATTAGTTGCAAATGTGCAGACAGTGCTGCTGTAAATATGCTGCGGTCAACCCTCATTGACTTTCATCTGAATGGAAAAGAACATGTTGGCACTCTGTGTTGCCTTGCAGCCCTCGGATAGTTTCAATTGCATCACTACACTCTTCCATCCCATATGTTAAACCTTGGAGAAGGATGATTACTTTTTATTTTAGCGCGTTGTTAGTCAGGTGGCCATGAGCAGCTGCAGGAAAGCTTAAAAAGAACCCTTTTATCGCGCTATCATCGCAGTCTGAGCGGTCACTGCAGGCGAATGCTGCAGATGTTGATAAGCTACAGTTTGTATTAGGGTGTCCTTCTTTCAAAATGAGCATAGCAATGGCAAGTGTAAATATGTTTGAGGCAATTAGTTTAGCCTCTGGCACTTTCAGCCAGCAGGAAGTGCCTGTTTGCATATTAATTGGTGTAGCCCCGCGAGGCTGAGTGTGCACGCCGCCGACCGGCTCGGTCACACTGCGCTTCCTTTTCTAGGACCACAATGTGTCAAATAGCAGATGTATGATTCAAAATGGAACTTGAGCAGAATTCATTATGAAGTGCTTGTTAGTGCAAACATAAAGAGGAAAGTTTTAGAAGAAGAACATGTTGCAGTTTCGTAATATTTAAGTAAAACTTTGTGTCAAGAAAATGTCAGAAATATAATCCTTAAGTAGTGTATAAATGTACTATTGTATTGTTTCTATTTGAAAACAGACATGAAATTACTATGCTGCTGCTAAAAGCAACATAATTTATATAACACTAATTATTCAATCTAATTTTACTTTTACTTCAGTTCCAGTTATTGATCCTAATACAAAGAGTGTTAGCCACGTGTGACAACAGCCAACAGGTTGCTCAGTCCAGGTCCACTACTGGTTCAAAATACACAATTATTTTTTTATTACTTCAGTTCTCAATTAAATAATATTCCCTTCTGAAGTTGGCATCTAATTCACATTTTTCTCTCAGGATTAAACTAAAGCACATCTGACTGACCAACATCTCTTAACACAAAACACAAGAAGTTAAAATGCCTGAATGAATAATTTAATATTTTTTCCCATGTAAGCCTTCCACATTTTCCTTAGTTGTGTAAATCTGTGAAGCAACACAACCTCGGGATCTTTTAATTACTTCAGCTCATTACCACACAGTCAAACAAAGAGTTCGGGGTTGCACTTGCCTCATTTCACTTCTGGACCGGCAAATTCAGAAGCAATTACACAAACCGGTGTGGCGCTGCTGGGCTTCACAGCATCTGCATCGTGTTTACAAATATGGATGACGGAGCAAACGGAGAAGTAGTGCCACATGTGGGGTCTCCTCCCACTGGGGTGTAGAGTTGGTACCCCGGTCCACCTGATTGGAAGAGTAGGCTGTACTGATTAATGGGGGAACTCAATATCCCTTTAATGTAGAACAATCAAAGAATAAAAGTAATGTAAAAAAAAAATGTACACAAAAAAATACAATAAATAATAATGGAAAAATTACACAAAAAGAACAAAAACTGCATAATGCCATAAAGTACTTCAAAAGTAGATCAAATATAAAACTTAAATGATAAATTCTTTAACCTTGTTTTTGGAAATCTGCACTAAACAGATTTTTATTTTTGATTAAAAGGAGCCATCAGTTAGAAGTGGACAGACTGATTCTAAATATCTCAGATATCGGTATCAGCATCGGATCGATACCAGCATGTACGATCAGTACTTCAGTTTCAGATTGCTTCTTGAAGTTTTATTTTTCAATTGTAGTTTCGTAGGCCTGACCTAATAAGCAGCAAATAAATTGCATGATAAATGAAAAAGAGCCAAAAAATGTCCATTTCTGTGATTTACCGTTTTTCTCTCTTTTCTCTCCCTTTCTAACACAAACTGGATGACAAAAGTCTCCACTTTTTTCCAAGGACAATTATGCTTACAGAGACTTTTCATCGCAATTCACTTTGTTTTTGTTGTTTTATTTATTTTGGGTGTTTAAAATGTAAATCTAAAGATTAAATGTAAGTGGCCTAAGAATACATACTTAAGGAACTCCACCTATAATCTTTACTTAGTCAGATCGGTAATTGGCAAATAACGTTGTTATTGTTTTCTAAATGGTCTAAATCTCATCACTGAGATTTAAGATGCACATATTTGAACTTCTCTGTTCACAATGTATCTGTTATTAATAGTTGAATTAAGCTTTGTGTTGAAGCAGCTAAAGCAGATCGTAACTTTGAAGAAGAGGTCAATGGTATGAAAACCTGACAAAGCCAATCTGGTTTTCAATTTATACAAAAAGGAATATTTTTGTCTTTTATTACTCACAGTGAGGATTTGTAGCTTTTTTCTACTCTACGTTCCACAGTGAAATATGTTCTTTTTAATTTCCAATGTATTTTCTTTTTCATACTCTCCATTTATCCTCAGTGTAACTTGCAGCCAGACTTTGGAAGATCCAAATAATGAGTTGATATCATTAGACAACCTCAGTTTTTGCCTGGTTACCCCTTCCTTCACATCTCTGCTCCCATCCCATGCATAAACATATTCAAACTGTGTTTTATGATTTTGGACGCCTCAGTAGTTATTTGGAAAAGGACCCAGACTTATTTTATACTGAATTTTGCTGAGATACTTAATGTTACTAATGGCTCCTGGGCCCACTCAGGCACTCCTGGAATTGGTGTTCAAAGGATCCAGAGCAAAAATAAACTGATGTAAGAGTTTAAGAGCAGCATCATACGTGCCTGTTTTAACATTTCAAACACAAAACATACATTATTATACACTAATACACAGAGAAAACAGTATTAGCACTACAGCAGAAGCTAATATCTACAGTCTTCTTCATTTCTGCTATTTGGGAATCATCCCATGTAAGTGAATGGAGCTCCCTGATTGGCTGCTTTGAAAACATCAGCCAGTAGCATTATGTAGCATAATGCCCAGCTTAGCTCAGTTTCCCAAAATTTATTTAGCTATGATTTTAAATTAAATATTGTTAATTTTTTTAATTATTTTTTTAAATTGACATTTTTTTCATTTCCTATTAATATTTTTGTGATTGTTGGTAAATTTAAGACTAATCTATATATTTTAGAATCTATCCTTTTTAGATTTTTGAGCAATTCTAATGTTTTGTCGTCATAATTTTTTTGAATAAATGTTCTGTTCTTCGAACTAAAGTCAAAGAACAGACTTTCTTCAACTTTAGTCGACTAAAGTCAAAAAATGACTGTTTTCAAAATGACTGTTTTCAAAATGACTGTTTTCAAGATAAAAACAGTCACCTTGACTGTTTTCTTCTCATGCTCTTGCCTTGTTCAGCTAATTATCCTCATTGTCTCATTTTCTTTAGCTCCTGTTTTCATTTTAGTTAAAACACTTTTTGTCCACATGCTCTAAAAGTGATGACTAAATGTTGACTTGAGTTTAGTTCCTCATATTTAAAGAGCAAACAGAAGTTTCTCTGTGTTGCTAGCTCCCATTTTTGATGTAAAATCTAATTTTGAAATTGAATAGAATCTTAAACCTGCTCTAAAAATGCACAGGAATAAATTGATATTTTTCTTAAAGTTGTTTTGAAGTGATACTCAGTGAAACTGTACAGATATGCATAAAACTTTGGTCTAATGTTATGCAGATGAAAATACATTGCAGGGTCAGTTGAAACAGGATGAGCTAAAACTGAAATCTCCGGTAGATTGTTCAGGATGTATGAAAGCACAGCTGTGGTCTCAAGAAAGGGATGTAAATTAAGATTAAACTGCCTAATTGTTACACAGACTTTATTTTAATGACCAACTGCTTGAAAAGTATATAAATTTAATGGGGGGGAAAGTAATCTTTCCAAGATTTTCATTTTCAAATAAAGTTTTACTATCTCTCCTGAATAAAACTGCAGTAAAATACAATTACAGTAAATCTGCTGTTGCTGCAGCAGAGGGAACTGTAAAAAGTTTGGACACAATCATCTGGGGTGCAGATATTTGACTGTTTATGTTTGAAGAGTCAATAAAAGATATAAACATACACTGCTGGGTTCTGTACATCTGCCGCACTCAGAGTAAATTTCTACTAAGACAAAGAACAGATTCATTCATTTAAGGCTGCAGCTAACAATTACATCAGTAAGCAATTAATCTATCAATTATTCTGACATTTAATAAATGAATTGGCTAAGAAACTGATCCGTTCTGCAGATTTCATGTAACCATTCCATTATTGAACAGTTTTGGGATAATTACTGCTCTGTATATGTTGTTCTTTTAACAAATTGTCTTTTTTCAGTTTGCTTACTCCAGTTAAGTTAATCGATTACTGAATTAGTTGAAAATTATTTCAATAACAGATTCATCACAATTAATCAGATTAATAGTTTCAGTCAAGTTTTGTACGTTTCCATTTGAGTCTCTGGCGCTTCTAGAAATGGCCTAAGTTCAAAGACAGAATCTTGGTGTTGATCAGTGAAAAGTGAAAGAAAATGGACTGATCTCTTATTTTAGTCCACATTCTTAATGATCTTCTGCTTTTCAGATTATTAGCCTCTCAGATTAGTAGTCTATCATCCACAAAGGGCTGGATGATTTATAATAATTTTCTTTTCTTCGAGTTCTGATTTCAATAGATTTTTTTTTGTTAGCTTTCTTTTCTAAAAAAAATTCATTATAACTAGGAGTAAATAGAAGCTGTAAAACACGCCTGTCAAACCAGATGACATCACTCTGAACTATGGAAACAGATGGAGTGCATTGAGGAAAGAAATCCAGATCTTCCAAAAACTACAAATTTGATTAATCGATAAAATGGGTCTATTGCCCTTCATGCACATGTTTCCTCCTACTTTTTTTGACTGAACATCAAAATGTAATTCAGCCAACAAATCCTGGTTATTATGTGACGAGGCGTCAGCAGCAGCCTGTTCAAAGTCACTTCCAACCTGCTGCAGTGTCTTATCACATATATTAGCCCCCCCTCCATTCTCTGTATGCCCTCCTTTTAGTCTTTACTCTTATCTAATTTCTGAAACACTTACCTGTATATTAGGCTCCTGCTCTTCCGCCGTTATTGAATCTAATTTTTGTAAACGGCGTCACTCTTCTTTATCAAATCTGCACATGTAGCCTGTCTGCTCTGCCCGGCGCTCACTCATCCTGGTGTCGTTTCGTAAACATGTCCTCTGTGAGTGCTCTTCTTCTTGTTTGTCAGTAAACATCTTCGGCCTGCCAGCTCCGCTCACGAAGCCAGTCCATGAAACACGGAGGAAGGCCCGCTGCCTGATGGCCGACCGGCTCATTTTCTGTTCGGCTGCGTTTCTCAGTGGCTCTCTGCTTTCTGCCACCAGCTGCCATCAATTACATTTAAGGTTTTAATCTAAGAAATCCTCTTTGTATCATTTTCTTCTTCTGAAGCCGAGTCCAGTAAGTGCATTTGTGAAGTAGGAGGAACATTTTATGATTCCTCTTCAGACCATACATCAACGGAGGAGGGTGAGCACCAGTGGAATTGATGTCTCTGCCTTTTCGAAGTACACTTGGTTAAGCTCTAAGTGGAAAAACAAAAAAACTGGGACAGAAACGGCTCCCGCTGCATCTCATGTGGGGAGACTTGGCCCAGGGCGAACAGGACCAGGCGGAGGGTTCGTTCCTGAAGAAAATTCCCTCAAACTAACCAGCCGTGCTTCAAATGGAAGCCTTTGTCTCAAAAACATTTTACAATTTGACTGCATTTATTTTTTGTCCTCTAATCACAAAGCTTCAAGGTATATATGTTTTTTCACTTTTATTCAATTTAAGCTGTTAAATAAGTGAGGAGTGGGTCTATAAAGTAGAGACACTCCAATCAGATTTGTCAGTATCTAATCCTGGTTTTCTTTTAAGTATGATTTGCTGTGAAGGATAGGTTAGTCATGTATGGCTTCCATTTAGCAATCTGCTTTAACTGGATAAAGCTTTTTTATAGAAAAGAGCTAATTTGTTAGAACAAAAATGGAGCGGTGCTGTGGTGGTGCAGGGGCCAAGCAGCAGACCGTAGTCGTGTCGCAGGTTTCAGTCCCATCCTGATGATTTTGCTGCCTGTTTTCTCCTCTCTCATTACCCACCTTCCTGTCTGACCTCTCTCAAATAAAGCCTTTTTTTAAATGTCACGTAAAACTATGTTTGCACAATATATCGCATTAATATCGGTATCTGTTTTAGCATATCAGTCCAACAAGTTAAACTGGGATTGATGTAAAAAGTCGATGTTCATTCTAGTGGTGGGATTCGATACAATTTTTAATCAGATGTATTACAGTGTATTTAAATAGTTCATTGCATTTTAACCCAAATGCAATTAAACAACATTTTCAATTCAAAAACATTTTTTACTGCTAAATTATTGAATAAATATGAGGCAACTGAAATAATATATCGGCTATTGAGATTGGTCCTAGTTTTCACATCTGTGCATCCCTGTTTAAAACAATATTTAAAAACAATTGCATATCAGTAGTGTCTGTCTAAAAGACTAAATGGTAGAAAATATTTAGTAAGGGTTAGTTATTGTGATAGACATTAGAAATATAGCGGCTTTTTTCGCTAGAAGGAGCGATTCAAGTCACAGCAGGGAAATGTCCTTATAGAGACGCCTGTATGTTTGTATTTCTTCCAAAAATCATTGCGGAGGATTTGATTTTCTAATAAAAACAGAGGGGAAGCGGGTGGAGGGGCGGGCTGCTGGGCTTCAGGCAGGAAGAGCAACAGATCTAGATTCAAATTAAACAGCAGGTTTCTAATTTGTTTCAGGTTTTGCTTCTTTTTCACTTTGCTGCTGTTTTTAATGTTTGGGCCAATTTTATTTTTTCCATATTCAGCTGCCAACAACTTCAGGAAGTCACGCCTGAAGGTTCTGATTGATCCTGGCCTGTTTCTGGATGTTTATTCGACTCCTTTCAAGAGTGACAGGCGTCTTTGATCATCCCTTGTTCGTGCCAAGATTAATCTTCATCAACATGAAAGAACCGGGTTGCCAATTATCTGTAAACATCGTCCTTTTTTTCCTTGTTCTTGTTCCCTCAATGGTTCTGTCTCAAAGTTTCCTCTAAGTGGATGAATTTGTGCGTTGCACTCCAACGTAAACATCACCTTTGTGTTGCTGTGGGTAAAATAATAGCTGCGATTTCCCCGCCTCTTCCTCCCCGTCGCTATAGGAGATGTTTTCTATTTGTCAGGCTGCTCAGGCCTCCAGAGCTGTCAGCCTACCTCAACGGACTCATAAAATTTGGCTGAAGGTACAACACCCACCGTTGTGCACTCTGGTGTTGTCACTGTTTGACTTCTTAATGTTATGAACGGATCTGGCAGGGTCGCAGATTGTAATTACTGTTGTGAGTCATTCCTAAATCATTTTTGGAGAGCCTCAAAGTGGCTGAGAGGAGGAGGGAGATGAACAACGTCCCGTGGAGAAGCATTTAAATGAAGCTTTTATGTTTGGTAATTTATATAAAGGAAATAAGATTAGAGAACAGACAGCAGGGATCGCCAACATGCCACAGGGACAATGCTTAATTTCTGAGAAGTTCTGGCTTAAAGAAATGTCCTTGACTCACCTTGTCTCTTGTATTTTGCACGATTCTCATATTTGGTGTTCACAATTGAATGATGCTGCTGTGACGGTTTTCTCTTCAAAGTAAAGTAAAACCTCCAAAACGGGATGATGAGAGGTGAAGTCAGAGACATAAAACAAGTGAGAAGTGTACATTTTGAGAACCATGTTGCAGGTAACAATTATTTTAGTAATTTATTTGGACGATTAATCAAGCGATTTGATTTTTTTTTTTTTATTTAAACTTTTTCAGATTTTTCATTGAACCTTTTTTAAACAATATTTGAGAAAAAACATTAAAAGATGCAAATAAATTATCTAGTTCATTACAAACAGCAGGTTTCTAAAGGAAATAAGAAACGGTGTTAAGAGTTCTTCTGTACATTTTCATGCAACATCTGCAGAGAGGGTCTACAACAAAGGAAGGAAAAAATCCTCTTCCATCCAGTTTTCCTGATACCTGATCTCAAGTAGGCAGAAGGATGGAAACCTTGACAAAAATCCCTGGAACAAATCCTAAATTCATTCTTTATCAGCTGATGGGAATGCTGAATAGTTCATGTGCAAGAACCTGATGCTGCTCTGAGAAAACCAGCAACCTGCCAGGTTGTTTTTTGGTGGAAAATGGTCTCCAACTTCCAGCCATCTGTAAAACTATAGACAGATGCTGCCAGTAGTTTTCCTGTTGTGACTGATCCATGTGTTATCAAACTGCTGACTCAAAGCCTGTTATTGACTTCATAATTGCCTGGACCAGTAAAATGTAACAAGATCCTTTCATGTCTCATTAAGCTTTGTGTGCGTCTACGTCAGGAATGAAGACATTACGATCCTTCACTCCCAGCTTGAACCCGCTGACTGTAATGGCCTCACCAAGGACAAGTGGCTCCCAGCTGGAGGTGTGCGCTGTTTCAGAAAATGTCTCGCTCTTCCCAGCCGTCCTGCTCGTGATTGCACACATCAGTAAATGTAAATGTCGTTCGTCATTCGGTGGCCCCGCAAAGCGTCCCGTTGTAGGAGCACTGATGTGCGTCACGCCGAGCTGCATCTGTGCCTCGTTTTGATGGTTTCCTGTAACGTACACGGGAACATCAAAGCTGCACCACTGGGTTGAAGCAGAAAGCAAACAGCAAATCACACAGCTAGTGGAGTGAGATGGGGAAAGCTGAATTCAGATCAGGAAACTCTGAGGAATGACGGGGGGTTTCTGCAGATGAAGGGTGAGTTAGAAAGGACGGCCAGTAAAGATGTGACCATGCATGCAATGGTGCTGGAGAAATTTGTCCGAAAAATACAATTTTAGATGCTTTTTTCCTGCAGATCCAACACTCCATATCCTTTGGTTTAAATGACCGTTACTGGGTCATTTGTGGTCCCTGGGGTCTCAATTCAAGAATAGATTAAATCAGTTTGGACAAACTTACAACTTTTAAATTAAAATCTACTTATAAAAATGTTAGGCACAACACCAAGTGATCATCTTTTCCAAGCTTTATGGTTTCCTTGTATTTTCATAGGACAGCATATACTTGACTTTTGCTACAAATTATACCTTGTGCACTCAAATTTGCTTGTTTTTAAATGAAGACTGACCTAAATTGTGTTTTTATCGCTGAGAGTAGATAACATATTTTGTTTAGTTTTCTTTGATCAAGCCCAAAATAAGAAGAAAACTGGTTGCCTTTCATTTAACAAGGAAATCATGCAAAAAATAAAACATACGAGGTTCTGGATCCACAATCTAGTTTCTTTTAAAAAAAATCTAATTACTTTCTTTTACTAAAATAATGAATGCAGTTAATTGTTGTATAGGTTTAACCCCCCCTCCAATATTTTAGATAATGTTAGTTTATTAAAAATAATTTTTTTCTTAAAGCACTTGCATTGTTTTTAGAACCAGTAGAGACCCAGATGGTCCCATTGTTGGCAGACGAAGAACAGAAGATGAGCTAACTCAAAGTACTCAAACACTGAATGCAGCAAAAGCCTTTCTCTGTGTCACCTTCACCATCTTGCCAATTTATCACACAAACATGAAGTACTAAACCCTAATATGATGCTGTTTAACATGTTTGTTTATTTCCCTTAAACTAAATCTATTTTTCTACAAATTGCTTTCATGTGTCCACACAAAGCCAGATGCAGCAGATTAATCATATGTAGTCAAGACAACAACTTAATATCTTGATATTTTGTCTCTTGATAGTAGCATGCATCATGATAGTCCTATTTTAGGCAGATCTTCCACAGCATACCTGTTTCTACATGCGTCACCTTGACAGCCAACTTCTGATCTGCTCCACTTCACTCCCAATGATTCTGTTATGCTGTTTGAAGGTGTCGCTGGTGTTATCAGGTAAATCAAGTTTGTTTCTTTATTCCACTCCGTCACGTTGGCAGAGGCCAATTAAATGCAAAGCTAAAGGGAACATGCTGATTAATGGCCGCCACCTTCAGCTCCACAGACGGAAGATGACGACTCCTAGGTCTGCCGGGACACGAGCAAGAACTCTTGCTGTTTCTTCCAGTTGTTGTTTTCAGGTTCATGACGTATTGTTTAACAGCTGGGGGTAAATCAGTTGCGGAGCACTTTAAAATGAGACACTGACATTTGATCACATGTGCTAATGTCTCCGTCAGCTCATCTCCCATCTGTGGGAGCAGATTGTTCTGCTCAAAGGAATCGTAGAGGCTTGAAACTAGTTTCAGACTAACGGGTTCTTCATGCTGCAGTTTGTTTATGAAAAATCCTTCACTTCAGTCAGATTGGGAATTTGTCGATGGGCTGTAACTTACGGTGGCCCAAAAGGATCAACAAAACCGCAAAACTCACAGTTTAACAAAACGACACCAAAACAAAAAGCATGTTACAACAAAGCCAAATCCACAGCACAACATAAAAAGATCACCACACCAAAAAGTGACAATACAGCACTAAAATCAGACAATAACAAAAAGCCACACCACATCATAACAATAAATCCACAATGTAACACAAAAAGTCACAATACCAAAAAGCCACAAAAAAATGCAACAATAAAAAATTATTTTTGTACCACCTTATGTGTTTTAGAGACTTTTCTTTTCCTTAGTGTTATTGGGAAGTTTCACTGGATTAGGAAACAATGTAGTCCAAATCCAAAGGTACAAATAATCTCTAGTATGCAGTTAATAAACACAGCATGAAAACAAATGTGGAAATTTCAGAGACAAGTTATTGTTATAAAATCAGTAAAAAGTTATTTCTTATAATAAATATTAAGCTAGCTTACATGAATCTGTTGTTGTTACCCAGTAGTAGCCCGTTCTCCATCACTGTCCACAGTAACCAAATCAAATTCACCCTTTAACGAGAATCTGCAGCCAACATCTGATTTGCCTGCTGCAAATTCTTGACCAATTGTAGCAGTCGATGAAAAAACAACAACCTGGAGACGACCTTTAATTTACTTTACTGGCTCTTGAGAAGAAACATTACTAAAACCTCACATTGCATGTTATGTTGCTATGACAACTATTCAATTGCATTTACTATAGAGGTTAAGTTCTAACATTAATCTTTTGCTGAAATTATATGTACTTACCGGGCTACATAATGTATAGAGGTAAGAGAAATACTTCACCTCATACCCTGAGGTGAAGTATTTCTCTAGTTTGCTTGCGATCATGAAACAGCACAGTAAGAAAAAAAACCCTACAACTTATTTATGGATTTTTGTTTATGAATTCTGTTGTCATAAAATAAATTGAAATCTTCTTTCCCACTTTTCCTTTCCTGAATGGCCCTAACATCATGGTGGCGGATGGCTGTGGCATCCAGAATCATCGGTCTGTGATTCCCATTTCCTTTTTCATACTCTTGCTATCTGAAGATCCAACTGTCAAGTGCGCACCCTTTAAAAAGCAAACAACATCATGCAAATCATCACAAACACTGAAGAGTGCTTAAATTTTAATGCAAATACGTGGGTAACTACAAAGCAGCAGTGCAAAAATCAGCAGGATGCGCAGCCTTCAGGGAAATGTCAGAGCTGTAGCAGAGGCTTGTGAGTTCATAGCTCAGAGCACTACAAACAAATATTCATAAATAGCTATTCCAAATGCAATTTTTCAGATGGCATAAATTAACCAAAGAACAAATGTTCCAGCAATGTGTCCAAGCTGTAAGTCATGCTGCAGTTCACCGATTGAAGGTACAAATACGTTGACTAATAGAATTTTCTTGAGCTCCGAAATACAATGTGATTAAGCTTAAGAGATTTCATGAAGATGGTAATAATATTTTCCTGTTTTTACATCTATTCAAGCTTGTTTAATCAACACTTGCATGTGACAACTGAATATCATTTAAAATAGCTGGCACTGGTAAACCATGTATTATAAAATGTCACACAGCTTTTAAAGCAAAGGCTGTTTTATTGAAACTTTGAGTTTTCTTATCCCATAAAGAACTTCAGGACTAATGCTAACTTGTATGTAATCAGGGATAAGTGGAGATTTAGTTTCATCTGTATTATTTTTATTTGACCTATTAGAATATCAAGCTATGAATATATCATAATGTTGCAAATATTTTTAAGCTTATGAAAACTGTAACCTACTACTTTCCTGTATTTGTTGGTGGTGTTGCAGCATTAATGCTATTGTGTATGTAAACCAGAATAACAGGTAGAACCCTTCAGTTCTTGTTTTTAACCCTTCTCTGTTGCAACAAAGCAAACAAAACATGATATAATAGAACTGTTAAATAGAAGTGTTAACGTAATATATTATCAATATTTTTAATCCTTTCACTTACAGCACGTACCAAAACACAGTAAAACACGTTGTCAAGGTGGAGATGGATTAAACAATATCTATATTTCCAGTCTGTGTTTATCTAATGTCTCGACCAGCAACCAGAAACCTCTGAGTCTTAAGATACTACATTGAGGATCTGAGTAACAACAAAACAATAATATAAATAATATGTGTTTTTATTAAGTTGTTTTTTGCCAATACTGCATGAAAAATAAACTTTTTCTTTTTACCAAATTATTCAAGTATTAAATTTTTCATGCATTCATTGATTATCTTCTGATCAATCTGGAGTCAGAATAACAAATGCTGCAGTTTTAGTTCCCAATCGAACCATAATCTACTGGACTATCAGGTGTGAAACACCCCTACTCTCCCCAATTAACCCCAAGTTGCCTACCAATCTGTGTATGTGTGTTTAACTGTGTGTGTGTGTGTGTGTGTGATGGTGAGTGTGAATGGGTGAATGTGACTCCAGTGTAAAGTGCTTTGAGTGGTTTTGTCAGGGTTGTAAAGGTTGAGATTAAATGCTCAATTTCTACATAGAAACAAAAGCTCTTCCAAACCTATTTCACTTAAAATATAAATATGTGTGCATATTGTTCCAGGTTCTGGTTCCAACTGTCCATGAGGCATTCTGAATAAAAAAACAAGATATTTTGTGTATTTTCCAATTTTAACTTTTTTGTGCTTTCAACACACCGTCCTGTTCTAACTTCCCAATTTCTCCTTAATGTCTGCAGTTTGGTGGCGTTATCAGTCTTCTTTTACAACAAAGCAGAGTGAAATAAAGCAACAAGACGTGGCTTCGTTTGGTTGAAGTATCTCTCCAGCGCATGTGAAGCCAGAACACCAGTGTGTGAAGGGACTGCAAAATGACTTTCAGAGAAACCAACAATGAAAACTAGCATAAAAGAAAAAAAGCTTTGAATTTCGATTGCATTGGAGAAAAAGCTCAACTATGGAGCACTTTGGCTGTAAAAAGGTTTAGATCTCAGAACAGACAAGAAAGTAGAGAAATTCAAGTAAAACATCGAATTCCTGGAACAACAACCTGAAAGGAAAGCCTGGCTTAGTAAAATAGGTTTGCTGAATGTAGTCAGATTTTGGGGTTTTCCAATCTCTTTAGAGAGAGCAGACAGGAAATGGGGGCTCTGTGTGGTGGACATTGGATCAGTATATTTATAGGAGGTGGAGGTAAGGTTGGAGGAGGGGGGTGGAGTGGGCGGGGCAGGGTGTTGCTGCATCACCTATGGTCAGTTCTGCTCAACATGGATCCAACTGGTTTGGTTCAAGGGTTAAGATCCATCCATCCATCCATCCATCCATCCATCCATCCATCCATCCATCCATCCATCCATCCATCCATCCATCCATCCATCCATCCATCCATCCATCCATCCATCCATCCATCCATCCATCCATCCATCCATCCATCCATCCATCCATCCATCCATCCATCCATCCATCCATCCATCCGCAGCATATCACTACTTTTACAGCTGGTTGTTGCTCTATCAGTTCAGTGACTGTGAATCCATTTCTAAGCACCAATCAATACCAGTGTGTGTTTGTATATTTGTGGCTATTTATGATAAAAAAAAACGTCAGTGAGTTGTCCATCTTTTTTTTTTAATAAACCAGATTATAGAGTCATAGACAGACTGACTCCAAGATTGGTTTATTTGGATTTTAAGTGATTTTAATGTGACATTTAAAAAAAAGATACAAAACATTTTTGATTTTCTGCATTATACCCATAATGCTTCCCCTGCTGTTGGATTTGCTCCTTCAGCGTGCCATGGGCCAGCTGCTGGATAGGGACTGAGAAATATGTATTTGTCAACTTGTTCATTCTCTAACCCTGGTAAACAACAGAAGGCATCTTTGTTAGCTCTGTTTAGCTTCGGCTTGATTAAGTTGTATAAAATTAAGGAAATTGCAGGACACAGTTGGCTTTTTATTCATCTAATTTTATGAAAGGACAGGAAGCATATCCCGAGATAAGTGCAGCTGCTGCTATGATTTGTTATTTCCAAAGTGGCGCGCTGCCAAAGACTGGAGTACCTGACAGAGAGAGAGAGAGAGGAGCTTCTAGCTGCTGTGCTCCAAACCATATATTTACTGCTGGGTGCAGAAGCAGCCTTTGACAGTTTTATGCACTTACCAAGGTCAAACTCTGGATCTCATTTGAGGACTGTGCTTACTTTAGCTATCCCTGCAGATTACAGATTAACTCAAAGATTAAGACTCTGGAAATGGAGAATTGTGGCAAATTAGTAAAAGAAGGTGAAAGAGTAGATTAAGGTTTTCACACCAGTGTGCCTTTACTCAATGATTTAAAGATGTATCTTTATTTTTTCTGGCTTTGCATAAATATTAAACGACTAAGGTTGTACAGAAAACCCTGGAGCCGATGGCAGCGCCTCTGACCAGGCATGAGGCTGCTATTTCTAACGAGTGAGCAGAGGTTAGCAAACGGCTGAGGAGTCACTGATCTTAGCGATGTGGACACACCTATCCAGGAGAAACGAGGTCCAGACACTTCTTTGGCTGCATGGCTGTGCATATAGCTCTGCTCTTTAGCTCATGCATTAGCTGGCACTCTTTGATTCATTTTATTAGGTCTTCATCATGAGTCTGCCAGGAGGTCTTTGTGTCTGAGAGCTGAAGTGATCTTTGATTTCTCTTAAATTAGGAAGAAAGTGAACCAGCGAAATGACGAGGTTGGGAGTGTCCAACTCTTTATTGTGTCTTTCTTTTTTGTTTTTGATTGTTTTATTTATTTATAAAAAAATTTTGATGGTCCATTATAAACTTAGATTTGGCTCTTTCAAGCCAGTTAGATGAATTTATACAACTTATACCAAGCAGTATACATTGCAACCCTCACCAACCAGATTCTGGATTAAAACAGGTGGAATGAGCTTCTCAACCTTCTTCAGCTACTTTAACTAGAGCATAAAGTTGCAGTTTTAGTTTGTTTGGACATGTAGTCAGCATCTGTGTTTCTGTCATTTAAATATCAACCTAAAAATTTTTCTTGTTAAATATTCAAATGCAACCTGATTCTGATTATTTCTTTTTTTGTGGTCCTGTAACCCATGTTCTGACTAGGGATGCACCGATTGCAGTTTTCTGGCTGATCGCTGATTCCTGATCTTAAAAAAAAAACCTGACCTGTTGATTTTGATCTTGGCCGATACCAATTTAATTTTTTTTGTCTGAAATGTAGCTAAATATTTCAAGAAAGTAGCGCAGTGGTGGCACTATTGTTACCTGCAAATGTGCAGACATGACCAGGTGGGTTGATTTTTAGACCTTTGCTGAAGCAGCTAAGATCAGGACATAAAGGCAGCTTCATAAAAGTATTGGCCGATCACCGATCTCCCAAAATTAAGGAAATCGGCACCGATAAATCAGATGGTGTGTGGTGTTTGTGTTCTTCTGTGCTTCGAGTCGCTTTGGGATCATAAACTTTTCACACAGAAATCTGATTGTGGTTGTTTTGATAAGTAGCATGAACAACCACGTGGGAAAAGAAACTTATGTCCGCAAAAATCTGAACTAAACGTAGCCAGTGTGTCAGTTAAACAGTTCTGAAAGCAAATGAGTGTCCAGGGTGATGCTAACAGGAAGTAGCGAGTGTAAACGATCACTGCAAAAAGAAGCAATTCTTTAAAAGCGGCTGGGTTGATTCTTTTTTTTGAAGAGTCATGTTTTTCAACTTTTGACAATTTTACTTATTTACCAAATATGTGTTTGGGTGCTTGGTGTGTTTTGTTTTTTACACTTGAATTTGATTTTGAATTTTAATAGAAGGTGTACTTTCTTTTTGCTATGACTGTAGTAACAAAAAAAATAAAATACTACTGCCTCGCTGACCAGTAAACTCCAGAGAATGAGTGAAAACTTTATTCCAACCATCATCTTTCACACCTGGAACATGTCTGACTTAAACTGGTGAATGAGTGACAATCAATATATTATTGATTGTAAACTTTTGAGGCAGTAGATGCAGTCAGGTGGGGGGCAGGACGGTGTATTTGCAGGGTTAGTCTGGCATTAAAGCCTTTTCAAGAAATATATCTGCATTCAAACCAAAAACTGCACATTTAGTGCAACTTCAGGGACTTTAGTTTTATAACCTATAGGATAAAATATCTTTTCTGCTAGCTCCCTCCCTCATTGGCTGCCGTATGCTCCTCCATCACCCATTGTTACACCTTTTGCTATGGTGGTTAGTGAGGCGCAGCACCAATTACGGCCTGCCTCACCCACCACAGGATTCTCGGCTCACTCCCCTCTCGCCTGCATTGTCTCGGAGAAAAAAAGCTTTTTGGAACTTAATTCCTCCTTCAGAGGAGCAGGAATTAGGACTCCTCCACAGGCTCTTACAGCGCACAAATGACAAGATGTCTTCCCCTGTGATCACAAAGGCATCAACTAGTGCAAAGGAACCCTGGGAAAGCGGGGTTATTAGTAGATGTCATATTTCAGGCGGTAAGTGGGACAGAAAGGTGTTGAGCTAAATTTGCAAGACGGGAAGCTAACCTTATTAGTTTGAATGACGGGGGGTGGTGGTGGGGAGGGGGGTCTTGCACACTTTTAGGTAATCGGTATCAAATCATTTTGCTTTGGCAGATTTATTTGTCAAACATCTCAGCCGAAGTAAGAGCGTTATTTATGATTGAGCTGCTGCAGATCTCAGGTTTCAATTGTGTACTCCGCCAGCAGGAAGTAGCATTGTGCACCTTTCTTAGCTCTTTAGCAGGTAATCGGGATACAGAAAATACTAAAAACATACAAAAGTGTATTTTAAAATTGTGGATTGACATCAATAACAAACTGAATCACCAGGACAGTTTCTTGACTCCAATCTTTCTTCCTCTTTCTGTTGGGTTCAACTATGAGCTGATGAATTCAGTCTAGAGATCGTCTATCAATGTGTTGCTGCATTTAGAAACTTCAGTATTAGTTTTGGATTTTGTACAAAAAGTAACAATTCTTTAAAATATCAGTCCATTGCTAACTGGGACTCCATGCAGCAATATTAAATTTGTGGGTTTTAGTCCACAGAGGCTGATGATTATACAAACAGGCCAAGTAATATATACTCACAATAACTTAAATGTCTTAATAGACAAAGTTAAAGGTCATCACACCAGAAAATTTTGTCGGAAAATTTCCCATTTTACGCAACTTGGTTAATGTCTTTGAAAGCCATTTCTAAACAAGTACAGACTCCAAATGTCTAAGATGTGAAATAAAACACCAAATGCCCGTTAGATGAATATAAGCTGGTCAAATTGGACACGTTAACTGGACTAAAATCTGCATCTGCCCAAAGGGTTAGTCAAATCTAGTCAAATGGAGCAAAGGCTGGGCTCTTTTTGTCATAAAGCTCACTGTTATTACTGAAGAAAAGTGTGAAGTTTCACAAACCAGACCTGTACAAATCTGACATCATTCAAGCTTTCTAAATGTCAAAAATCAACAGGAGCTCAGTAATACACAGGAGGGTTTAACCAAGCAGGAGGTAGTGGTAAATAGGAGGGTAAAACAGTCCAAGAAGTACATTTGATTTAAGCAAAACCTTAAAGCTTCTGAATTGAGATCTTTGTTTAATAGCACAGAAGCTACTAGCATTGTAATCGCATCAGTCTGGGATATTAGGAGCAATGACTCTGGTGATTAAACAGGGCCTATTTTGGTCCTAATAGCTTTATTAGCAAGGCCATTTATGCAAGGTCAATCTCACACTGGCTTTATTACCCCATAACTAGAAACACTGCCTCCAGCATGGACGTCACCGCAGCTCAGTTCCAGCATCTTGCTCTCTCCATTTGCCCATTCATGTTTTTGTATCTTCTAAAACAACCAAAAAGATCTTAAAGTTGATGTAAAAACCTTGAAGTTTTTCATTCCTCGTGTTCAGTTCAAAAATATTAGAGGGCAATGAAATGTTGGAACTCTACGGAGCCCTCCAGGGGGACATGGGGAATTTTTTTTCTTTTGCGTTCCCTCGCAAAACTTTTGCGTTCCCTCGCAATAATCTACTGATCAGTTCATGCAGCATAATTGAATACTGTAAGCCTTTTTTACGGTGGTCGCCATAATTTCTGTTATAATACAAGCGTATGTAAGTTTTTTTCATGCACTATTTCTGAGTTATTATCTCGGGGTAATCAGTCATCTGATTGTGTCTATTGTGTTCATCTGAATGGTTTAAAGGGCTGCTTTCAGTGCCGTTCCATCTTAACCTTAACATATATAAACATGCAGTAAATAAATCGATTTTCAATCAGTTTTCTGCACCAAAGAGTTAATAATAATAAACACGTTTTCACTGAGGCTCTGTAAGAGCCATATGAATTAAATAAGTAATTATTGATATGACAGGAGCAGCAGCTTTGACACCTGGTGGTGGGCGTGTCGATGTGGGCGTGACGTCATCAAGTATGAATGGGAAGGTTACTGGCTGCTGGCTCTGTGTGGATGAGGAAGCGGGTGACCGGGGTGGTCAGTCCTCGCAAAGTTTGGAGCATGATGATCAAAATTAAATATATCGATAATTGTGACAGAACAAAGAGGAGGTTTGGAGTTGATTGATACACGGACAGATGAGATTCCCAGAGTTAACCCAATGCTGCCCTCTACCACCATTCGGTTTGCTGTGTTTTATAATAATAAAACGTGTTTATTATTATTAACGCTTTGGTGCAAAAAACCGATAGAAAATCGATTTATTTACTGCGTGTTTATGTCTGTTAAGGCTAAGATGGAACGGCACTGAATCAGCCATTCAAACAATTCAGACAAACACAACAGAGACACAATCAGATGACTGATTACCTCACGACAATAACTCAATTAGACCATGGAAAAACCTTATTAGCTTGTATTAAAGCAGAAATTACGGCGGCTACCGTACGAAAGGCTTACAGTATTCAATTATGCTGCATGAACTGATCAGTAGATTATTGCGAGGGAACGCAAAAAAAAAAAGTTCCCCTGTTCCCTGGAGGGCTCCGTAGTAACTCATAACATCCAAGTCTATGAAAACAAAATGTCAATAAAATAAAATTTTGCATGTTTAATAAAAAAATGTTTGTGGCTCACGGGTTCTTTCAACTACCATTGCGTCGTATGCGGTGAAAAGTTTGGACACCTCTGTGTTAGTCAAACTGAATAAAACTCCCAAATGTATCTCCAATTCTGTATTTCTTTGATCCCGTCTGTTTTTTTTAGAATATCGCCGGAGGGAAACGTCAGGACTAAAGCAGATCTGTCCACCTCGTTCTCAAATCTGACAATATTTTTCTTCCACTTAATAGGCGCAATCAGGACCAACCTCAGCCAAAATAATTGCCTCTTTAGCCGGCCCATTGAGGAATTTCAATCAGGACGTGATTGCATTGTAATCACCGTCTCCCTCTTTTTTTTTTAGCTCCACATTCTACAAAGTAAATATGTCCCCGTTTGGCAGCCGGTGGAATAATTAAACCCCAAAATATTCTTTTAAAAATTTCTTTTCATGTCCGGATCCCAATGTGGGCAAAGCCACTCATTTGTTCTGTCAGATTTCCTTCCCCATCTTCAAACACCATCAGCTCTGTTTCTTTCCATTAATGAATAATAATCTTTTTTTTTTTTTTTTGTCTCATTAGGACAACTGGATTTAATTATATGTCCACAGGAGACGCACTTGTACCGCTTGTCATTTTAATCATTCCAATCATTCACTTTGAAATCAGCTTATATGTAGGGATTATCTTTTTCTTTCTAGAAGCTACTTTCCAATTAAGAGCTACGTCTTGTAGCTTGTGCAGCTCTCCGTCCTGTTCTGCTCTCTTGCCTTCGTCTCTGAAGACTTGGAGCGTCCGTAGCTGAGGTGTTGATAAAAGCGCCTGCTTGCTGGCTGTGTAGTGAGCAGATGTAAAACACACAGCGCAACAGGAGCCAGGATCCCTGAGCCGTGATGTTTTCTGCCCCAGCACATCTTCTCCGCGGAGCCTTCTGGCACATCACTGTCCTCTTTGAAGCCTCTCCACTATTGATCATGAGCAGCAGAAGCTATTGAATGCAGATGTGGCTGCAGTCGGGGAAAAAGGCGACCTGCAGCTGCTGCCACAGTAAAAGACAACAGACTTTCTGTTCGGCGTGTGGATTTTGCTGCCTTTGTTAGAGCGGCATAAACAGCAGACCCTCACTTCCCACCGCAGCCGTTGTCGAGCAACGAAGGTGGAAAAATTAGATCCTCTCGACTAGAGATCTTTATCAAGTCAGGTTTATTTGTAGAGCACGTTACAACAACGCAGTTCAAAGTTCTTTACGCCATAAAAACATCATCCTGTCATCAGCTGTTAAACAAGTAATAAACATTATCTTTTGCCAAATGCCAGACACATCAGATACGTTGTAACATCAATGTTCCAGGTGGTAAACAAAGGCAACTCTAAACAGGTGGGTTTTAAACCTTGACTTAAGGGAACTAAGTCTGTCAACTGGTTTGCAGTTTTCTGGAAGTTTGTTCCAGATTTGTGGTGCATAGAAGCTGAATGCATTTCTCCATGTTTGGTTCTGGTTCTGGATGCAGAGCAGAGCAGAACCAGAACACCTGAGAGGTCTGGAAGGTTGAGACAACAGCAGCAGATCTTTAGTTTATTTTGGTTCTAAGCTGTTCAGCCAACATCATTACCTTAAGGGGGAAGTATTATGCAAAATACACATCTTGTATGTTTTTGTACATCTCTTTGAATATCCACTGCTTCTGCAAACAGCCAAGTCACTTAAAAAAAACACCTAGCTTGTTTTCAGCTATAGATCAATGCTTTTAATTCCTGGAAAATTAGTCATTTCAAAAACCTTCTGAATGTTAACATCACAAATCAGCATGCACCATCCATCACATAGCAACCCTCGTTAAGCTCAGCCTCATTACCTAGCAACCCCAGCTGAACTTTGGAATGTTCAGTCAGCTGGTTTTACCGCTGTATGCTGTGTACAACGGCAGCTGGAAAAGACAGCCAACTGCTAAAAATGCAGCAAGTGATTTCTGGGTGTTAAGAACCTGCATGTTGCATTCTTGTTAGCTGTGCAGGAAGCTCAACTTCTGCTTTTCAAAGATGTAAAGTTGTTTAATTGTTTTCAGCTATTTTTACATGTGAGTGTAAATGTTGAGTTTACACTCACATGTGTAAACTCAACTGGGGATGCTGCTGGGGTTGTGGCCAGCAGCATCTTATTTGGATTTGAAGTGACAACACGCCTTAAAACAACTCATTCTCAAAGAACCTCAAAATAGACAGAACTGATCAGACTGAAGTCTTATCTAAAAATGATTTTGTGCAAAAAATGTAATGGACATGTTTTTTATAGCTCATAGACCTATCCTGATCTGTTCAAGGGGTCATGTCTGTGTGGGATTTTTTCTTTTTTCCTTTTTAAAACAAGAAACATCCTTTGTGGATCTAATTTGGTGGACTTACACATCTGACTCACAGGGAATTGTCAGCCATGACTCCTAATGTTTGTTATACCCATTAAGTTGTATAATTTGAATGTTTTCCCCGGTAGTTGTTGAATCTGTTTCTGGATTTAGCCGTTGGATGTGGCAATTATTCAGAACGTTTTCCCCTCTAACAGAGCACCTGGTTAGACATCCAGCAGCCTTTTAAATAAGTCGGTTTCTTTCTGTGACATTTAGTCGATCTGCTGCTCCACCCCACCCCAACTGCAGGCCCAGAAGAGAAATCGCTCTGCAGCACTGTAATAATCAGAGAATGGAGTGTGCTCCAAATTTAGGGGCGGCTAATTAAACTCGATGTGGCAGCCAGCGTGTCAGACTGCTGAGGGCCGGGGAGAGGACCAGGTCGCTCTGCAGCTGACAGGGACGTGAATGAGGGATCATTTTGTTGATCCTTATATAATCATCTGTGACGTAAATACTTTAAATATTGGCAACAGTTGCTGAAGCTGCACTTTTACCATGGCATCGCCAACGCTCTCATCAAGAACAGCTAAATTATCCATTGCAGAGTTTTAGAACGGGCAAGTATCCAAAATAATCTGGACTCATCCAGTTCTGCCAGTGATGACTACCCAGAGTTCATTGTGGCTGTTTTTATTGATGCATAACTTTTCGTCTTTTAACTTTTCCATTATGTTCATTTTTAGATGAACATTGCCTTTATATATTGTTTGACTCCGAGTCCAGCTGTGACTGTGATAACCAGACTGTTTGTGTGCGTGTGTGTATATATATTTATATATATATATATATATATAAACCAGGATCTACAGCACTGACATTGGGATGTCATTCGGACTAGAGAAGTGTGGTCGGATGGTTACAAAGAGAGGGAAGGTCGTCCACACAGAAGGGGTCTCACTCCCAGAAGGAACAATAGCAGACATAGAGCACAGCTACAAGTACCTGGGAATACCACAAGCAAATGGCAACCTCGATGAGGTCACAAGGAAAGGAGCCACAGCCAAATACCTCCAACGAATAAGACAAGTCCTGAGAAGCCAGCTCAATGGCAAGAACAAGATCCGTGCAATAAACAGTTATGCCTTACCAGTAATCAGATACCCTGCCGGAATAATTAGCTGGCCAATGGAAGAGATGAAGGCCACGGATGTTAAGACTAGGAAGCTACTAACCATGCATGGAGGGTTCCACCCCAAATCCAGCACCCTGAGACTGTACACGAGCCGTAAGGAAGGAGGCAGAGGACTAGTGAGTGTAAGAGCCACTGTCCAGGATGAAACATCCAAGATCCATAAATACATCAAGGACAAAGCCTCAACAGACGATGTGCTCAGCGAATGTCTCAGGCAATGGGGAACAGAAGACAAGGTGCTGGAAGTACCATCATGGGAGGACAAGCCCCTACATGGGATGTACCACCGACAAATAACTGAAGTGGCTGATGTCAGGAAAACCTACCAATGGCTGGAGAAAGCTGGACTCAAGGACAGCACAGAGGCTCTCATCCTGGCCGCCCAGGAACAGGCCCTAAACACCAGAGCAATAGAGGCTCAGATCTACCACACCAGACAAGACCCAAGGTGTAGGTTGTGCAAGGAGGCCCCTGAGACAGTCCAGCACATAATAGCAGGGTGCAAGATGCTGGCAGGGAAAGCATACATGGAACGACATAACCAAGTGGCGGGCATAGTGTACAGGAACATCTGTGCAGAATATGGACTGGAAGCCCCGAGATCAAAGTGGGGAACACCCCCAAAGGTGGTGGAGAATGACCAAGCTAAGATCCTGTGGGACTTCCAGATCCAGACAGACAAGATGGTAATGGCGAACCAACCGGACATTGTGGTGGTGGATAAAGAACAGAGGAAAGCCGTTGTGGTGGATGTAGCAATACCAAGTGACTACAACATCAGGAAAAAGGAGCATGAGAAATTGGAGAAATACCAGGGCCTCAGGGAGGAACTGGAAAAGACCTGGAAGGTGAAGACCACAGTGGTGCCTGTGGTCATCGGGGCCCTCGGGGCAGTCACCCCCAAACTGGAGCAGTGGCTCAAACAGATCCCAGGAACAACATCAGACATCTCAGTCCAGAAATGTGCAGTTCTAGGCACAGCCAAGATACTGCGCAGAACCCTCAAGCTCCCAGGCCTCTGGTAGAGGACCCGAGCTCAGAGGATGAAACAGACCACCTGCGGAGGGTGAGAAGGGAATTTATATATATATATATATATATATATATATATATATATATATATATATAAGCAGAGAGATGTTTGATCTGTCATCGCATCACCAAAACATTTTTCTAGTCCCTCCATTTTTTGTGAGTCTGTGAACGTAAAAATTCATGCAAAATCAACAGATTCTCGTTTTGTTTCTGTGCTATTGCAGAAATTTTTCACAAAAATGGTCAAAAGCACTCAGATTGATTAACAGGTGACAGTATTTTTATTTTGTCTGCTATGCTGCCTCAGCCTTACTTAATGTCAAGTTGTAGTCCATGATTAATATGGTAACAACAATCAAGTTATGTAAAGAACACAAATGTTTGGGTAAAGTAAACCCACACTTTTGACACTTTTAGTTTCTTTCATTGCGGCACTTCTTTCTGCCCCTCGTTCCCTCCATAGCTGATGATGGCGCTTAGCATTCGTCAACAGCTCATTGCTGGACATTAAAGCTTTGCGCAACGCAAATAATCACCCAATGCACGGAATAGTGAAGCATAACTTTAAAAGTCATTATATGAATTATTACAGCCATAGTTGTTTTCGTAAAGCTAAAGCAAAGAGCAAATGTTCTACATAGACAATAGTTGCGTCTCCATTACAGATTTGTGCAAAACTTTGTCGCTAATCCATTAATGTCGAAAAAAGACAATTTTGCAATTGCAGTGTTTTCATTCAATACAAAATGTGGTTATAATCACATATGAATAAATTTGTTCACATATAGCATTAAAAAACATGCCACTCCATCATCCTCCAACTACTTCCTGTCATTTTCTTTCCACCAGTGATAATATCCAGGTGCTGATCACATGACTCTTGTGACATGACTCTTGTGATACCAAGAAAGTGTTTCCATTACAGATTTGCAACATCAATTTTTATACAGCCTAAAAACCACCTCATTACAATGCAAAAACCTTTTATTGAGAAACAAGTTTTTTTTTAAAATTAGAATGTTTTCACTAAGCAAATTTATTTTTGTAATTCCAATTGGAAACCCAGCTGTTGTCACATTCTCTCTTTTGGCTGATCATGATCTGCCATCGTTATATGTTCCACTCTCGGTGAGTTTCTCTGATTTATTTTTAGTTTTTATTTTTATCACTGAGGAAATCCAGGTTTGGACAGAGATTGTCTAATTACTTGGATGCTTTTGGCAATTTTTAGCCACTGAAAACACACTCTAGTGAAAACTCTGACGGGCAAACTTCCCAAAGTTCTAAGCATCCCAAAAAACAGCATCTGGACTTGAGCTTCGAATGCTGCTGAGGTCGACTTCTCTCAGGTCAAGAGAAAGGAAAGTGCTAATTTAATCAGTGTTTTTTACCGAGGGAGAAGCCGCTTATGAAACCAGGTGTTGTAGCCATTCCGAAAGCTAAACTTCCACACCTACAGTCGTCCATCATGGGACACCGAACCCGTCAAATAAAACCTCCAAGTAATGAAATTCCTTCAGGGTTGGCAGCTCTGTAAGGTGGCTTGACCCACACCATCTGCTCGGTCCCCGAGGCGGGTTCAGGAAATATTTGCTCTTCATTTGATGCATTAATTAGCATAACGAATGACTCGGGGTGAAAACGTGGTTATAAATAAATCTAAAAAGTCGCTATATGTTCACAGGCTGTCATTTGGCTATTGTTGGCAAATATGACTGGATTTTTTTCCTGTCTTAACATAAGTTGATTCCAGGGTCGTAGTGAGCATTGGAGTAAATTCTGCTCTCAGATAAAACTTTAAATGAATCGCCATCCACATGTCTGCAAGACAAACACCCAACCAGTTGCCATAGTTACCAAATTAAGAGCTTTAAACAGGTGTGAGTCATGCGGCTGCAACCAGCAAAATCCTGAGTTTATTGGAAATATCATAAATATGAAGTATTTATATAAATATCCTGATGTGTGAAAGTTAAATGAGAGCACCAGGGATCATTTTATTGCTCTTCATCAGATTTTGAAGTGGTGGCGGGTTCTGAAATGCGTCTGGTGGGTGTTGAGTGGCGTTTTAGCTGGCTGAGGAGGTTGGCAGCGGTTTTCTGTTGGTACCGTTAAAGATCTCATCATATGGAGTGAGCAGCGCTGCACTCACAACTGAAAATGATTCATTTTAACAAAAGGCTCCAAGCAGCCGGTGTTTGAGATGCTTAGGGTCACTAACCCTAAGCGTCACTAACCCACTAACCATTTTAGTGGGGTCACCAAAATGGTTTCTGTTCCTTCCTACCTACCTGCCTTCCTATGCCTTTACTTCCTGCATTCTTTCATTTCTATGTTCCTTCCTTATTTTTCTTCCTCTCTCCTTCTGTCTTTCTTCTTCTCTCCTTCTTTCTTTCTTTATCTCTCTCTCTCTCTTTTTCTCTCTTTCCTCTTCCCTTCCCTTCCATCTAAGCGGCTGTTTGTAAATATAACTAAACAAATTCACTATAATTTTGTGTAAAAATCAGCTGAAGTACCCTTCCTGCTCTTTAGAAATAGTTTCTAAATGTTTGTATTTCTGTCTAATAGACCCCTCCCTCGTCTTGTAAATCTCCTTTAAAGCATCGTTGATATTTCTACCATTAGCCTCTCGGAAGGTGAGAGTGGCCGCTGCCTGCAGGTAGGACGATGCCATTACAGTGAGGAGTGTAACTCGATTGTCAATTTGTACGGCAGCGAGTCACTGCCAGCCTCTCTACAAGACTCTCAGTAAGTGAAAATGACAACTTGTGACCTCTGAACCCCACCGAGGGCAGGCGGCGACTCCCTCGTGGACCTCATTAAAACGAGATGTTAGAAACCCACTGCAGAGGAGCAGAGCGAGGAATCCGCAGTGCAAAGAGACTAATGAGCAAAATCATCATGAAATGTCTTATTCATTAAGTTCTCAGGAGTGCTGGTGCGGCTTCGCCATTAGAGCGCTCCTTTTCCTAAAGATCTTCTAATTTAGAGGATGGCTGAGGAGTCCTGCTGCCTCCTTTTGGGCAACCACGTCTTGGATCTAATCCGACTGAACTGAAGTTCAAGTAGAGGCTGTCCACGCCTCCTTAAAATGTCTTAAATTCACGTAAAGTCTTAAAACGTCATTGAAAAATATGTAAGTTGCATTTTGGTGTTTGACTATTTCATCTCATATAATCTGTGAAGTTTATTTTTTTGTGAGACTTTTCTGTCAGGCAAAAGTTTGTCTATGTAAATTTATTGTCACTTGGCTGGACAACATTTAGCTTTGCCACTGGCTCACTTCTACCCACCCTTATAATGTTATGTGCATTCTGGGCACAACAGCTTGTCATTATATAAAGTATGCAATTTTATTTTAATACAGGTCTTAAATTTCATTTGGGGTGACCTTCTACCTCCCTGTTTTAAGTTATCTAAAGCTGCTCCTCTGTTTTTCACACACAAGACAGATTATACTTCCATTGAGTACATTTCTTATTTTCCAGGAAAATTAATCAACAACCACAACGAACCCCACAAATGAGCGGAGAGGCGTGTCATTAGTAAAAATCAAATGCTGATAATCATCACTATTGCAAACTTCCTACTTATCATGCTGACTTTGATCTGTTGGATCATTACCCACCGGTGATTCAGGCTCTTTCCAGAGATCCGTATCTGCCAGGGAGAGCCTGATCCATTACTGCTCTGTGTACGCCGGCTATCAAACGCCGCCTCATTACATTCAGTTAAAACACTGAAATGGATTCTCAGCATGTGGCTCTTCGAGCTGCCGCTCAGCTCCATTACATAAATAAACAGAATCCAGGAGTTTTAATCGCTGATGTGTCGGTGTCCGTTGGCGACATACAGGGCGACCGAGTCGAAATACTCACTCCCTCGAATGAACACAAAGACTGTTGACCTCAGACTTCAAAGAAAAATTTCATGAATGCACTTAGTTAAAGTTTGGTTTAACTGAAGTTTGAGGGAGTTGATTTAAAGCCTTGTTTCCTGAATAAAGGCATGAAAACAGATGAAGAACTGTGAGCAGAAAAGTCCAGGTTTCCCAGGAATCCTTCATACTCATGGATGCCTGAAGGAACTCCCATTGGTTAACTTTCATTTACTGGGCATTGCTTGAACTCCTTCATACTCCATTTGCACTGACAAATGTTGACTTTTTTCTCATATTTGCTGCTTCGTTCTGCCATTTGGCTCGGACTGAGTTGGATAAGAAAGCTTTCATTCATTCTACTTCCTCTTCTTGGAACGTACTACAAAAATCTTTGAGATTGAATTTATCTTCTTGAGTTCTTTTACGTCCAAACGAAACATTCTTGAGGTTGATTCAATGACTTGTTCCTGTTTATTATAGCTTGACTTTTTTTTTTACTGTAACTTTTTGTGTTGTATTTGTTGATGCCTCTTGGACAGTACCCCCTTGAAAATAGGTTTTTAGTTTAACTTTGTTTTTGTCTTGGTAAAATAAAAAAAAGATAAATGTACGTTAGATTTTTGAGACTGAAATTTTCAGATATTTCTGCAGTGGTTGGGTTATGATCAGTGATGATGGGCGGACGGACAGGCATCTGCTCTAATCTCCCTTCATTTTCGACTTGCTGCATCGCGAGATGAAGACACTCTTAATGCTACATTAGCCACCCCTGCACCTCTCCTGTCTGCTCCTTATTGTTCCTTTCCCAGTAGATGAAATGAACTTCATCAACTTCAGGTGCATCATGTGACCCTAAAATGAAAGCAGTTCAGTTTTCTTCCTGCCAAAATGTCACACAGCACCCTTCAGAACGTCTAATCTGCTTTTCTTCTGAGCCCCACTGCAGCCATTTTATCCCACTCCGCCCACTGCAGCGTTTCATCTTCCCACTGTCACTTCTTTTGAAGAAAGGCCCTTTTAAGTGATTTGAACTTAAAGAATTTGGCATGTGAGCGTGTTATGAGTCGGGCGACAGGTCGCCATGGATTCGTTCTACACATGGTTAATTGACGCCACAGAGTTGGGAAAACCACCAACTCTGGTGTGGATGGGAGGTAATGGAGAGTGATACAGCCAGACACCCTGCATAATTGCATGTTGCTATGCAACTGAATGTATCCTCCACTATGAATTATCTCTGTGTCAGTAGAAAGTTAAGATAAGAAAAGATCTGCTTTGCATATGAATTGCCTTGCTTCCCCATAGCTGCATTATCAATCAACACATATACATCTGAGAAGGAACATGACTCGCTTGATTTCACACATGCAGGCAAGTAGCAAAAGGAAATAATTCTTCTTTTGAGGGATGATGTTACCAACTGGCAGCTGGATGTGTCTCTCTACACATAAACATACAGTACTGTTTTATCCTGATGTGACGCATGCAGCGCTGCTTTATGCTTTCGAAACCTAATCTGCAAATCAGAAAAGATGTTCAATGGAATATCATGTTTTTTTCTGGCTTAATATTCAATAGGAAAAATTTAGAGCTGAAGTCTGGACTCTTGGTTAAATAGTTGCCTTTTTCTAAACTGGAGATGGGCACAGACATGGACACCATCACAACTTTTGCACGCTGAGAGATTTTCCCTAATTCCTTTTAATTAAAGGTGACCTATTATGCTTCCTTGAATGGGCTGGGATAGGTCCATGGCCTGTACAAAACATGTTCATTAAATTTTTTGCACAAAATTCTTTTCCAGCAGCCATTGTACAGCGTTAAAAAAAATCAGCTGACAACTTTGCAGAGCTCCATTTAGGTTGCTAGGTCAAACAGTATAGTGTGACTTAGCAGTGGGGAGGTTTTTGAAACGACTGATTTTCCAGACACAAAACAAATCATTTAACTTAATGCCAAAAAATGGCAGGAGTTCAGCTTTTGGGCTCCTATTAGAAGCATTAGAAACCCAAATAGAAATATAAAATACTTCAAAATGTGAATGTTGTTAAAAATAAAGGCCCTCTTTAAAAATACATTAAGTTACTGTGCTCAATGATTGATTAAATATTAAATCATCCACTAATGCAGGGAAGCTAAATAAGCAAATGAACTGTTTCTAAAATTACACAATTTCTTATAAATGTATGCATTGCTGTATAGCATGAACTCATCATGTCGTTTCACTGAACGTTGTAACACCGCCCGACTCTCATTTGACCAGTTTTAAGTGTCAATAACCTACTGAACCGACTTGTACTGACAAATAACATACTGTACATGCAGTGCCCTTCTTTTTGCCTCGGGTGTTACAAATATTTCACACGATATCATTAGCTTCCAATAAATACTTACTTATATAGATGAAGGTTGTAGCAGTTCAGCATTTCAGTGAGCCCTGTGAGGTTTGAAAATTATAGATCTCAGCATCTACTGAGGTGAAGATCTGTAAGAGGCTTCCTGCTCCCTTCAGGCTTTATGAATCTAACATTTTTTACAACTTGAAAAGCTCTTGATATTCTTGAGAAGTGGGGAATATGACATGGTATTCATTATTGCTCCTTTTTTTCGGAACATAACGTCATCTTTAACAGTAACTCCGTAAAAACAATATATCTAAAATTAGCATATACTGTATTAGCATAGAAGTAGCTGTTTCCTTCTGATGAGGACAAGGACTTCCTGGATTTTTGATCTTAAATTTCATTCCAGTTATTTAGACTGAGTTGTTTACTTTCTATTAGGACCTTTTCAGAACAATAAACATCTTAGACTGGAAATACCAATTAAACTGTAATTAAAACCCCTTTTAATTTGACATCAGCAATGAATAGCTTGATTGAATTTGTAACTCCAGACAGTTCATCTCCTTTTTCTTTAGCCTCAGGAAGTTTCAGCAGTCAATCCCCGAGGCTGGAAAGCTCACAACCATTTATCTTTGTGAACCATCCAAGGTTTTGGTTCTACTCAGCAACTCTTTTTTTATTATTTCTGTTTGTGAAAGGATAATTCAGAAATGTTTCCGCCACAATATAGGGAATGAACATAGTTTCTATGTATGTCAGTCGCCTTCGTATCCATGGGCTTTAATAACAGCAGGAACTGAAGCATCAAATGGAAACCGGTTTGCGAGACCTGAGACTGGTCAGACCTGAGACTGGTCAGGTGTATGAGAAAGATACATTTCAAAACGTAAAATGTTTTACATTTATTTTTTATTTTTTACATTAAATGTAAAATACTACCAGAAGACAATATTAATAACAGTCATAAATGACATAAAATTGTGAACTGAAACTGCCTTTTTTTAGTTAATTTGTATTGTTTTTATTTCCAAAGTGTGGTGCTGAAAAAGTTTCAATACTTACCTTGAAAATGCTTGAAAATTGCTTGAATTTTACTGTAGGAAAAGTGGGTAAACCCTGGAATCCAACTAAATGTCTTTCATGCAACAAGAGCTCACATTATGCCGATAAATCTTCGCAGTGGAAACCGGCTAAAGCTAGGAGGTGTAATACCCATAAAACTAAGGTGACATGATTCCTTGATGACACATCTTGTTGGAGCTCCAGACGTTCTCGTGTTTCTGTTGCGTAAGGACGTTTTACCAGTTGACCCTAAGAGTCTTCAAAGCTCATGCTCATCCATTTTCTAAAAATCCAGGACCATTTAATACCTCAGGATCTCACAGTACCCCAACGAATCATCTTACCCAACTTTTCTTGAAACCCCTAACAGCTACAACAGGATAGTACCCATTACGCTCCAGTGAGAAATGATTCCTTCATGCCGGTTAGCTTGTGTACGTCTGGTTGGAGCCACAGACATTCTCCTGTTTCAGTTGCATCAGGAAGTTTTACCCAGAGGGTTTGATTCATGGTCTTCTGTCTCTGCCAGCTTTTGGTCCTTTTTAAGTCAGTTGTTCTTACTCAGCATCTCTCCTTTTGAAGAATTTCTTCCCAACACGACAGCCTTGAAAGTTATCCGCCACAATGTACAGGATAAACACAATTAATATGCATGTCAGTGCAGCATTTTTGGGGGTTTGGTGTCATAAATATCATCCCACAGACTTTGATGAAAAGGCAGGAAATTGAAACCTGCCTGCAGACTGTATCACAGCCCACAGCAAGCATCGGTTTCTACCTGGAGACTGATGTTAGGGTAATAAATACGCGGCGGCAGCCACCAGCCAGGCATTCACGCTATTGATTTTGCTGAGATATTTTCCAGAGTAATCAAAGAGCCGTGAAATCCTTACTCTGCAAGAGCTTGGAGCTTCAGGGACCACTGGGAGGGATTGCTTTCTCTGCCCAAGATGAGTTTCGTAAACCGATATGTCTCTCTTGCTGTAAAATACACAAACTGCTGCTGGTATGAGTGAAAAGGGACTGCAGCCTGTTACTTTGGTATTTAATGTCACAATCTGGGTCAGTGGAGCAACTGAACATGTCTGGTGTTATTATGAAGTGGGGGATATACTGTGACCCCACCAACCCTAACTGCCACCACTCGTAGCTTCACGCTGCTTTTTGTGATCCAAATATGAAGGAAATTCAATAATCACAGGATCCTGGACAGGCTAAATCAATCTGGAAACAAATATGACCTTATTTTGAGCAACTGAGGTTTAATGGTTGTTTAATCTGCATGTGTTAGTTTTAATTATGACGCCAAGTTGCATTGTGTTCTTAAATTAGCACATATTTCAAAAGATTTTCTAATATATTTAAATAAATCAAACTCAATATATTTTTATTTAACTTTCTTCTTATTCTTGATATTTTTTGTGTTCATTTGAGTGAGCTAAATCCAGACCTTTACAATTTTTTAAATACGCTTACATCAATGTCAGTCTAAAAAATTTTCATTTCATATAAAACCAATGTGGACATGCTTTGAACATTTTAAAACAGTTGTTCTTTTTATTTGCATATAGTTCTAAAAGTTTTCTAATATATTTAAGTAAATTTAACCAAATATGATTTTCATATTTTTTTCATTTCTAGTTTACCTAATTTTTATTTTCATTATTCATTATTTAATTATTTTTATTAATTTTGACATGAATTATTTGAGGGAGCTAAATTTATACCGTGATTAGTTTAAAAAAACAGTCATACATAAATAAGCGGTAGATAAAATTATTTACAATTAAGCAATAAAAGCCAACTTATTTTAACAATCTGGAAATTATTTTAAGAATATAAATCAGTTTTTATCAAGAATTGTCTCCAAATGTCCAAAACTGACTTCTAGAAATGGTTACAGGTCTTGGACAACTACTGATGTCCAAATCTCTCATAAGTAAAAATTAAATGGACAGATTATGACCATATGCGTCTCTAATTTAGATTCATTTCAATTTAGCAGTTATTTTAAATATTTATTGTGTCGTAAGGATGAATTTGAGATATACTGTGCAGCCTGTCATCATCAGTTTTTCCTGACAGGTTTTCCTAGAATCATTCACACCAAATTACAAAGTCTATGCCAACGACAAACAGAGGAGTATGCAGCACGTCCTTCTGTCCTGTCTGGATGCCGTTTCCTCATTCAGATACACTAACTAGCAGAGCCTCCAACAGGTATTTGTAACATTCCTGTAATTTATCTGTAATATTTCTGTTGACCTCGACCGCCGTTTGTGCCGCTACAGACCCAGTTCTTTCTTCTATTGAGCTGTGTGTTTGCTGTGGATGGCTGGTGTCACCTGACTGGAGAGAAGGTTGATGTGACGGAGGAAATTAACCCACTCTGACCTCTCTGTGCTCAGCTGCTGGTCTTGCACTTATTCATAATTCAAGGTCGTGTAACGCCAACAAGGCACTGCTTGTAGGGCATTGTGAGGCGTGAGAATACCTGTCTAAATAAGCTCCGCTGCAGAAAATGCTCAAGGATATTAGCTTATTATTTGAAAAAAGCAGAGGTTTCTTTAGCAAAATTATGTTGTGTGTGTTTTCAGGGTCACAATAAATATGAAAAAAATATTTTCTAAATGACGAGCAATTCTGAAAATAGATTTTGAGAAGTTGCTGATACAAGCAAACATTGATTATGTACAAAGGCAACAGTTTGCCTCTTCAGTCATTCAGTTTTATATCACTGAAAAGTGTCACTGTCATCCAGAAGAGGGCGCTCTCATGTTTTTTTTGCTTTCTGTTGAGTCTGGCATTAGAAAAGTGGTAGAGGATGATGTAATCTGAAGCATTCCACACCAAAGCAATGCAAAGTGACTAGTGATAAAAGAGCTGTGAGATGCTTACTTTTATTCAACTGTGTAGTGAGAAAGTTACCAAAGGTCAAAGGGTCAACAATTGAAAACATCTATGAAATATAGATAAATAGACATGATTATCTATTTATCTCAGTTTAGCCGACCCTGTCAACAAAGGTCAGTAATGCTGAAAAACAATTTACACACAAAAAAGTGATTTAATAATCACTTCCCAAAATTGTTTGATTTATCTTAAATATACCTTTAAATCAATTGACTGATTTAAAGGTATATTTAGCTTATGTTATGTAAGTTTAAATTTGAGCAAAGTTATCACAAACCATTCCTGTATTGTTGGTTACTTCCTGGTATATCTGAGTTATCCCCCATAAACTGATGGTTTGTTTTTCAGTCCATGTTCTGGAAGAGTTATTCCTGCTTATAAGAAGTAATTATTAGCACTGTTTCTTTTCTGTTTTGCACTATGCTGTACTGACAGAACCAAGAACCTAATAACACTTTGAACTGTAATTATTATGTACTATTACATCTTTTAATTCTTGTTTTGATAAATACTTGTTTTTGAACATCTAGGTGGCCGGAAACTTGACTGTTTGTTGTGAATATTTAGGTCTGTGAGAACCTTGAAGCTAAAAAATTGAAAATTGTTTGGTAACCCTTGTATGAGCTGAGAAGGAAAATAAACTACATACTTCATAAGCTACTGAGTCATGTCATGGAAAATTAAAATGCAGATTAGCTTTCATGAAAATGCATTTGCATAGATAGAGAGAGAGAATCTCAACCAAGCACCAGTGTTATAAGAACCAATGAACACTCGGCAGGGTGTTTTCAAGTTGTTCTGCTATAGATTGATTAATAAAGTCACTCAGAGCTCGATTATTACTTAAAATGAGGCCAAAAAGGCACCGGAGAATTGTCTTTTTTGTTCATTCACATAAGGACCAACCTGTCTCCTGTCACCCTCTTGCTCCTTGTTTTTCTTGGCAGCTTGTTGTGCATTGCTGGTTGAGATCTACCTAGCATGTTATTAGCTGCAGCAACATTTTTCATATTTAGGATCATCACGTGAAAGCAACATTAGTTTGGTCGGGAACTTAGACTGTTTTAAAGTGACCAATGTGACGTCACGCAAGCAAGATATTGCACCTGCAATACGAAAACAACAATAAAACTGTAACGGATTGAATGTTTTATTGTTTTTGTGGGAAATGTTTGTTCTTTTTGGTGTTGAATTTTGACACACCGGTGGAGCTGTTGTCTATGGGTTGCTATGGAAACAGGTCTGTTTGCAATGTAGCCAACACAAAGAGAGATAATAAATAAGAATACGTGTGATTTTGAGTTATTCTTCAACAGTTTTTCTACTTTATTTTTCCCTTTGTTGTGGCGTACTGCACTACACCAATGATGCCTACAACTGCAGGTTTCATTTAGTTTACAGAATGATTCTACTGCGGCACTGCAGCAAAGAATGGCAAGTAAAAGAATAGTCTTTTTTTGCCCTCCAGCCCTGTGGGCATGAGCAAAATTTCCGGATGTAAATAACATGAAACATGTCTGTAAAATCCAATTTGTAGTGGTGAGAGCAAATAAATTTTTTTCTTCTTTTTATAAACCGCATTAACAACTGTTGAAAGGATTCCTTTATCAGACTCTGCAACAGAGGTGGCTGCGGGTTCACATGTGGATACTTGAGTAATTGTGCTGCAATCGTTTCCTCAGGATTGCCGGCGTTATCTAGATGTGCACTGAATGATGGAGGCTAATGGCAGTATGAGGTATGCGCTCTGGGCCCTTATTTTTATTTTATGGCCAAAGATGGGGCAGCGGGGTTAACCTCATCATGCAGGCAGGCCATTATTGCTTCTCATCCTTCCTGTCATTGATTGCTCCCAGCGTTTGGCGATGAAATCCTCACTGTTATTAGCCCTGAATCTTTGTATTGCTCATATATGAACTGATGGATTTTTTTGCAATTACACACAGATGCATTTTGTAATCTCTAGCAGCCTTTAACATCCATAATATTTTCCCATTTCTTTGTAAAACCAGTGAACGATTTGACTATTTCCCCCAAAACTGTGCAAAAATACAATCTGTCATCTTTCTTTTAAGCATATCGAACTTCTTTTCACTATTTGGGGAAACTGCCCTGCAGAGGCTCCAATCAAAGGAAACTTTCTCTTTGCTTTTTGAGCATCAAAGCAGTGATTTTCATTGTCATAGTTGCCAACATGCCTAAGAAGTAACCTATTTTGTCTTGTTTATTTTTGTAGCTATTTATTGTCCATCATTCAACATTGTCTCAGGAGTAAAGACTGATGAAAATGAATGAAAAAAAACAGAATTTAGTATTTTATTTCATGGTAAGGCCTTGTCTCTACAGTAACCCAACAGTCTAACAAATTATCCATAATTATCCCCATATGATCATCCACTCTAACCCATGAATGACTAAGATTAAAGTTTTAATTATAGAGTGGGAATGAATAAATAAATGACTGTAATAGGATTAAGAAAAACTAAGTACACCCCTAGATTTAATAACTTTAGCAATAATAACTCTGTCACCGTTTTCTTCCTACCTTTATCAGACTCTCATGCAGTGATAAAGGAATTATGGCTCTTTCTTTCCTCCAGTGTTGCTTCAGTTCATTAAGGGTTTGCATCTCAATCAGGTTGACTTCAGGTTTGGACTTTGACTAAACCGCTAGATGGTAAGAAAAAATTCCAAGAAAAAAAAAAAGAGCTTCCTGGCAGAACATTTCCGGTACATTTTAATGTTAATTGTACAAATAACATTTCCATCAACTGCCAAATGGATTTTTGCTATGATTTAACAGTTTATTATGTATTGTTATATATTTCTCATTTTTGTATTTTTACAGTCCAAATCATTTCTGTTGTTTAAAAACTTAAATTTTCAGTATTTGTGCAGTATATCTAACATGACACGAAATAGGAAATACAAGAAAAACACCTGTTAAAAGTCTAAACGGAAAGTTCCTCCACATTGCTAAGGTAGAGTTATACTTTTTTTTATTGTAATCTTTTTCTTTGTGGTTGGTTCAGCGACTGTAACGTAACAAGCAAAGTCAGTCATCTCCACCGCTTTTCTTTAACGTTGGGTTTTTTTCGCAGACATAGAGCTGATTATTAGGGTCTATGAAATCCCAAATTTTTGTGGATCATAACACAAAAATATTTGGGGAAAGCTTTTTCGTGGAGTGTATCTAAAATATTGCTGAAATCCCAAAGTGCGATGCTGCTTGGCATTCTATTGGTTGGCATTTGCGAAGCAGCCAATCCAGGAGTGGCGTTTACTTTTTTTGGCTTTGATTGGCTGTAAGGAAGACTGTAGATGCTTTACTTCTGCGGTACTGCTAAGGCAGTTTCCATTGTGTCTATTAACGCACATTAAGGTTTGTTTGTTGTTTGAACTACTAAAATTGGCAATGACAAGCATTTGTAGAGGGGGTCCCAAATGTTTCCACATTTCAGCTATTTGTGGGCAGTTGTGAGATCCTAAAAACCATGAATACTGTGAATACAGTAGACCGGAGGTCCACTGTAAACATCTCTGCTTTAGTCTCCTCTGTCCTGATGGCTGCCATATTGTTTTTTTTTGTCAATCCTTTGAGACAAGTCATGCATTTTAGTGTTTTTCTAAGAGTTGCGTCATAAAATTGTGGAATCTTTAAAGTCTAAAATGGAGATTGTTGGTTTTTCACTATTGCATGATCTGAGTTTGGACTTTCACTCCTAGGAAGATTGGCAAAAGTCTTAAATCTTTTGCTCTTGTGCATAATCTTCCATTCTGTAGAGTGAGGAACTACAAACAGTCTGAAAATGGTCTCATAACGACTCTCAGATTGATAAGTTGCAGCGGTTGCTTATCCAAGGACATTGCTGATGACTCTTTTTCTTGGCATGGTGTTAATTGCTGTAATGCTCTCAATTTGCAAAATTGCCAAAAAAAAAAGTCTTGTATCTAAAGAGAAAACCAAATGAAATGATTATCAATTTGATCAAAAGCCCCTGTTTTCTGTTTTCCTTAATAAAACAGGAGGCAACAGCAAATGTGAAATTTAAAAACTACAAAAAAAACTACATGACTGAATATGTGTTATTTTACTTTTTTGGTTATTTTGACCTTTATTTGGTTCTTTTGTTCAGTTCTTTTGTTCGGTTCCTTTGGTTCCTTTTAAAAAATCTGCCATGGGTTAAGTGCAAATTTATCACCAGTTGGTGATAAATTTGCCAGTATTCAAGAATGTTGTGCAGCTCCCGGGTCCATATGGAACAAGTGAGCATCCATGCGGGCTTTTGAAAGCTGCTTACTGTACAACAATAGACTTTGTTTGCATTGCAGATGACAGCGCCTCCAAGGAGACTATTTAATTAGCATGTAGGTCATTTGTGATTGGCTGCAAACAGCTATTAGCTGTTCACTTTACCACTTGGACTTGGTGCGAGGTGCTTGTGATTTTACGGTGAAGGGGGGTGGGGGGTTGCAGGGTCAAGTACTGCAACAACGAGTGATTGTGGATAAATAGTGATGCAGTTCAAAAGATGTCCACTTACATTTGTGAAAATGTTAATGAAGTATTAGGAGCTCATCCAAATCTGTTACTGAGCCGCAGAGACATGCAGACTGGTAGTGGTGGCTAATGCACAGGACTGCACTGGAGAATACAAACGCTCCAGTTTTAGGATTCATGGTTTTGGTATATTGATTCAATTTTGGACATTTTCACTTTGCTTTGGTCAAAACGACCTAAAATAACAAAGGAAATGTTTTGAAATCTTGAATTAGTTTTGGTATATTACACTATGCTAACTATAATAGTTCTGATTCTTTCTTTTTCTGGACTTTAGTTCATCATTTCTTTGGTTAGGATGGTGTATGTTTAGACAATTATTCCGTCTGGTTTTGCACATTGTGCAACTGCAAGGATTTTTGCTGCTGCTTTTTTAAATTTTTTTAAATTATTTTTTACTTTTCAACAGTTGTTATGCATAACCATGACAACAAGACATTGTTTTTACAACTAGGAGCAGCTGATTAGCATCTCAAAGTTCAAATAATACCTGAAATGCAACCCCAAATCCCACTGGAGTTATACAACAGACTTCATGGATGCCGAGCAGAGAGAAGGACATTTCCAACCACACAGGCAGAAACGTCTGTGTGGTTAAAGGAGGTGGATTAGCAGTGCTTGCAACAACTGATGTCATTAAGGACATGTTACAGCTGCTCAGATATTGAACTGTTAACATGTCAAGATAGATATGGGACTGTCATACAGCAGCAGTCTTCAGTCAGAGGCCTCTTCAGATTCATGGCAGGACTGACTGCTACTGGAGATCCTTCCAGCCCACAGCATTACCATCCACAACCACTCTTTGAAGATACTTGGTGGTTGAGGTTTATGATAACATTTAACTTTTTCTTGAGAACAAATCAAAACGTATTGATTTTTACATGGTAAATTTAAAAAGCTGCCTTTTATTTTAACACAGTTATAGCCACAGTACAGAAGCAGGACAATGTGTGGAAAATACAAAAAAATAAAAACCAATTCTAAAAACAGGTTTATTGAAATAATTAAGTAAAATAATTTTTTGGGAAAACTATAAATTACTTGATTAAGTTATTAATAAATTAATTTTGTTGTGATAAGCACATATAAACAAAAAAAATCCATTAAGAATTTCTAGCATTTTAACATGTTTTTTTAATCTCGGATGGAAGCAAGACATTTTATATATATATATATATATATATATATATATATATATATATATATATATATATATATATATATATATATATATATATATATATATATATATATATATATATATATATATATATATATATAATAGCTGACTGTATAGCTCAATAGGTAAGTCACCAGTCTTCCACCCGGGAGACCCGGGTTCGAGGCCAGGCTGGGGGCTGGGGCAAAGAGTTACAACGGTGACATTGAGCTGTCAGTGTGGGTCCTTAGGCAAGACCCTTGGAGCTATATAGCCTACCTCATACCATGAGAGACACAAATAAGCACGACATGCCGGCTCAGACGTCGCCCGGTCAAACAAGGTCTGCGTCAGGTGCTGGGGAACCAGAGCACCCTGATGAAAAGTGGGCTACTGGAACAAGACGGAAATGGGCGAGAGGTGAAAACATGGATCTGTTGGAATGCTACTACTCAAGTAATCCTAGTCAGAGGGGCTACATGCAAAGACTGTGGGAGGAATGGTTAGTTCGACATCCCCAGTCAACACTAACTGCCAAACAACTAGTAGCTCAGTGTTCCAACATCCGCAAACGGCAACTGCTGTCACAACTTGAGATTGACGAGGTACGACACAAGTGCTACGGGAAGGAGCCAGGATGCCAGGTCAGAAGGGAGTCAACTACAACTCCCCACCCAGAGACTGGGTATGTAGCCCCAGTAATGAATGAACCATCTGAGCTGAACGAGGCAGCAACTGACCTGAGAGAGAGAATCATGGCCCGAATGAACACCAGACGACCCCGATGCCAATTACAACGGCTCAGTGAAGTACCATCAGAAAGTCTCATTGAAGATGTGAATGCAGCATTGAGAACGATCCCTACCAACACCATAACAGAAACCAATGAGCTGATATACAACTCAGCATCAGTGATCCTTGAGATGCTTGGTTATAAGAGCAACCATGAGACCCAATACCCACCATGGAAAAGACGGTTAGAGGCTAAGATCAAGATCACACGGAGGGAAGTGAGTCAACTGTCAGAGCTCCAAAGGGGTGCAATGAAAAGATCAGTACCCAAGAAGTACAGCCAGATGCCCATACCTGAAGCACTCGAAACTGCCAAACAAAGGCTCCAAGCCTTGGCCAGCCGCCTAAAGAGGTACACGAGAGAGAATGAAGCCAGGAGGATTAACCGGCTCTTCGCCACCCAACCAGCCAAAGTGTACTCTCAATGGCAGGGTAATAACAACAGAGCAGACCCACCCAGGCTGGAGACTGAACAATACTGGAAAGGCATATGGGAAAGGGAGGCATCCCACAACAGCAATGCACAGTGGCTAACCTCTCTACGAGAGGACCACAGCAACCTCCCGGAACAAGCCCCGGTAACCATCACTGTGGCAGATGTCCAAGACAGAGTCTCGGGTATGAAAAACTGGACAGCACCAGGACCTGACATGATCCATGCCTACTGGCTTAAGAAACTCACTGCCCTCCATGAGCGACTGGCAGCTCAACTGAACCAGCTGCTACAAAATGGGACTCACCCTGAATGGTTAACTGAAGGGCGCACAATCCTGATACAGAAGGATCCCTCGAAGGGTTCAGTCCCATCCAACTATCGGCCAATAACCTGTCTCTCTACAACATGGAAGCTCATGTCAGGCATCATAGCGGCTAAGATAAGCGGGCACATGGATAAATACATGAGCAAGGCACAGAAGGGCATAGGCATAAATAGCAGAGGAGCCAAACACCAACTCCTTGTAGACCACACAGTCGCCCGAGACTGCAAAACCCGACACACCAACCTGTGTACCGCTTGGATTGATTACAAGAAAGCCTATGACTCAATGCCACACACTTGGATCATTGAATGCTTAGAGATGTACAACATCAATAGGACTCTAAGAGCCTTCATTGCAAACTCGATGGGGCTGTGGAAAACCACCCTTGAAGCCAACTGCAAACCACTTGCACAAGTGTCCATCAAATGTGGCATATACCAAGGAGATGCTCTGTCCCCACTGCTGTTCTGCATAGGCCTGAACCCTCTCAGCCAAATCATCAACAAGACTGGCTACGGATACCGACTCAAGAATGGGGCCACGATCAGTCACCTCCTCTACATGGATGACATCAAGCTGTACGCCAAGAGCGAGCGAGACATCGACTCACTGATCCACACCACCAGGATCTACAGCACTGACATTGGGATGTCATTCGGACTAGAGAAGTGTGGTCGGATGGTTACAAAGAGAGGGAAGGTCGCCCACACAGAAGGGGTCTCACTCCCAGAAGGAACAATAGCAGACATAGAGCACAGCTACAAGTACCTGGGAATACCACAAGCAAATGGCAACCTCAATGAGGTCACAAGGAAAGGAGCCACAGCCAAATACCTCCAACGAATAAGGCAAGTCCTGAGAAGCCAGCTCAATGGCAAGAACAAGATCCGTGCAATAAACAGCTATGCCTTACCAGTAATCAGATACCCTGCCGGAATAATTAGCTGGCCAATGGAAGAGATGAAGGCCACGGATGTTAAGACTAGGAAGCTACTAACCATGCATGGAGGATTCCACCCCAAATCCAGCACCCTGAGACTGTACACGAGCCGTAAGGAAGGAGGCAGAGGACTAGTGAGTGTGAGAGCCACTGTCCAGGATGAAACATCCAAGATCCATAAATACATCAAGGACAAAGCCTCAACGGACGATGTGCTCAGCGAATGTCTCAGGCAATGGGGAACAGAAGACAAGGTGCTGGAAGTACCATCATGGGAGGACAAGCCCCTACATGGGATGTACCACCGACAAATAACTGAAGTGGCTGATGTCAGGAAAACCTACCAATGGCTGGAGAAAGCTGGACTCAAGGACAGCACAGAGGCTCTCATCCTGGCCGCCCAGGAACAGGCCCTAAACACCAGAGCAATAGAGGCTCAGATCTACCACACCAGAGAAGACCCAAGGTGTAGGTTGTGCAAGGAGGCCCCTGAGACAGTCCAGCACATAATAGCAGGGTGCAAGATGCTGGCAGGGAAATCGTACATGGAACGACATAACCAAGTGGCAGGCATAGTGTACAGGAACATCTGTGCAGAATATGGACTGGAAGCCCCGAGATCAAAGTGGGGAACACCCCCAAAAGTGGTGGAGAATGACCGAGCTAAGATCCTGTGGGACTTCCAGATCCAGACAGACAAGATGGTAATGGCGAACCAACCGGACATTGTGGTGGTGGATAAAGAACAGAGGAAAGCCGTTGTGGTGGATGTAGCAATACCAAGTGATTACAACATCAGGAAAAAGGAGCATGAGAAATTGGAGAAGTACCAGGGCCTCAGGGAGGAACTGGAAAAGACCTGGAAGGTGAAGACCACAGTGGTGCCTGTGGTCATCGGGGCCCTCGGGGCAGTCACCCCCAAACTGGAGCAGTGGCTACAACAGATCCCAGGAACAACATCAGACATCTCAGTCCAGAAATGTGCAGTTCTAGGCACAGCCAAGATACTGCGCAGAACCCTCAAGCTCCCAGGCCTCTGGTAGAGGACCCGAGCTCAGAGGATGAAACAGACCACCCGAGGAGGGTGAGAAGGGAATTTTTTTAATTCTTTCAGTCCTAAAAAAATTAAAAATGGGGGAAAAGGTAATCCTTTTTCTATATCTATAAATATTTTTATAAGATTTTTTTTTTCCAATGTGTTTCCTTTTTTGGAAGGTTGTGAGGAGTTTCCAATGAAAAGCAAGGAAATGAAAGAATCAAACATTTTTATTCTTTTCAATAAAAATATAATTTTCAGCTCTAAAAGGAAGAAAAAAAATAGGAAGGCATTGTGATATTTACATTTGAAATGTGATTTCATCCCAGGAGGAAGTTTATCCTGCTATAAAAAAAAATAAAAAAAAAAGAAACATAGAAAAAAAAGTCCCTCGCTTTTCCAGGCTTCTGCGCTCAGGTCATCAATCCCTCCTGGTCAAACTCTGTTGTTTAGCTGTCTCATTACTTATAAATCATCCTGAGAGGTGAGCATCTGCTGGGCGCCAGCCATGTGCTCATAAATGAGACCTAATTGAACCTGATTGCAGAAGTTTTTGTCGGTGGGTGGTCTGCTCTGTCTCAGATCAATACTGTGGGAGACTGTAATGGTGTTCCTGTGGCTCCTGGGACGTGGCTCTCCAGGGAGGACCGCAAGTGGAAATCCCCCCAGGGTTTCTTTGTTTCTACTTTGTCTCTTTGCTCTAACATCCCCACCTTGTACCTTCCTCCTCCTCCCCTCATAATGAGGCCAGAGGCAGTTGGAGAGCACTAATGTTCATGCCCGCCCACTGCTCCATCTTGGCTCGCTAATGCACATCCCCAGACCAGACCACAATTAAAATTTCAGGACAAATTTCAGCCCTCCTCCATTATTTAAAACACCAAAGTTGCTGCAGCATCTCTGGAGAAAATGGAGACAATAGGAGGTGGAGCGAGAATTCTCTGTTTGGCTGACCAGTCAGCCATGAATAATGAATCTATTTGTTGAATTTATCTCGAATTGAACAATAAGTTTGAACCATTTTTGCGCTGGTTGGTGCCAGAATTAAATATGCGACATTTTCACGTATGTACATACGTACAGGATGTATGATCTTGGATTCATACATCCTGTTTGTGATCTTTAGCATCCACTAAAGATCACAAATCAGAAATACATCTGCTTCCCTTTTGCTTTCATTTTTATCCAGGGTCTCATGCATTTTCTGAAGTTACTAGATTTTCTTTAAAGAAAAAAACAAAACAAAAAAATTAGCATTCCTTAAGAGGATGCAAACTGTCCTTGCCGAAGGTAAGAATAATAAAAATAAAGTTTTTCCTGCAGATATGGATGAGTTAGGGCTGAAACAATTAATCGTAATTAATCAGATGGATTGCTATTAAGGGATTACTGAAATATCAACTGATTTAGACATCAATTAATAATTAACCTATGTATACAGAAACAAAAAAGACCATTTGCTGAAATGACGCACTCTGAGCAGCAATTAAGTCAAATCTGTACATATATAAATACAAGAAAAATCGTTTTAATGTGTAGATGTGTCCTACCCAGAACTCAAGTGGTATCCACAAATGGATCAATAGATCAAACTTGTTGATTGATTTAATTATTGTTTTAGCTGCAGATTAATCTTTTGCTACAAATGATCAAAGATTCACTTAATGAATGCTATTATTGCATTTTGGGCAATACAATATTTGGTTTCTTATTTAAAAAAGGAATTGAATTATTTTTATGAATTTCTTAGTGTATTTCTAACAGCGTATAAAAATGCTTAAGTGGCTAAATAAAAAAGCAAACAACTTTTAATGTGATTTATCACCAGGAAAATGTATTGTCAGAATAATCAATATAATAATCAATGACTAAAATAATTGTTAGCTGCAGCTGAAGAGTAACTATCAAGACTCATTGAGATTTTGTTTTTGGATCCATTTTTATTTTTCCAGAACACGACTCCAACATTTCTGGTGTTTGTTGTCTTTCAGGGTACAGTGATGTGTTCTCATGCATACGACGTCTCACAAATCACGTTAAAGTGCCATCAGCGGTGTCCTCCTCCAGCATGTAAAGCAGTTGGTATGCTACACTGTATGAGCATATATCACTTCATCATTTAACAGGGCACCTTATGTCTGCTTCTCTGTAAAGAGGTATATTACTTCTGAGCAGCTGTCCTGAATCACCCTCTGACATTTTATTGAATCACAGCTGAATGAACATAAGCTATGGGCTGTAGTCACTCTGGAGTGAGATTGCAGTATATACCAGTGGAGATAAACAAACCAGGAGGCGGCGGCATGCTGCGGGCTGCATGCCGTTCTACAGGACTCCCAAGGACCAGAGTCCTGTAGAGCTGATTACCTCCATTCATGTAATATTCACTGTTCTTTTATGAGTTTCAGAGGATAACATACAACATGTAGTTTAGTGTTCAATTAATCTATTATTCTGACAAGTAATTGATTAAATTAATAAAAAAACTGATGAATTCTGGAGATTTTTCATCTTAACCTTTTTTATGCAATATTAGAAATACACTGAAAGATGCAAATTCTCTTCAGTCAGCGTTAGGCGTGAGACTGAACTTCAATTCCTTTTATAAATAAGAAAATCATTTTATGAAACAGACTTTTCATAAAATGATTCATAAAATGAATTGTTGATCATTTGAAGCAAAGGATGCATCTGCAACTAAAAAATATGTCAACATGTGAAAAGTTCAGCACTTCTGCCCAACCTAGCATCAATACAGTGTACGACTGATCTGGTGATTAGTTTTTGGATTAATCGATTAGTAATTGTATAGCAAACTGTGCTTAGTAGATTTTTTTTACAGTATTTTAATTAGGTAAAGCTAAAACTGCTACCTGAGGAGTTTTGGGTAGGACATATTTACAGACAAAGGTTCTTATCTTAAATGTATACATTTTTTGTACAGTTTTGGTTTAATCACTGCTCTGAATATGTTGTTCTGTTATCAAATGACCTTTTGCATATCAGTATACCCCAGTATAATTTATTCAACACTAGTCATTTCAGGACCAGTCTGAGCAAAACAACTCGCCACTGCTGTAATATAAAATATGTGATTTCCTTCTGTGCATTTCTGTGGGGATATAGATCTTAAATTTCAATTGTAATGGTTTTTTAAAGTCTTGAATTTGGTGAAACGTACAGAAATCTTAACGTAACAAGAGGTCAAATTCATTACTCAATCCGCTGACAATAACTTCAATAATCAATTCTTCGTTATTGGTCGGTCCGATTAATCCAATGAATTACTTCAGGCTTAGACACGTCTAGAGTCTGAAGTGAAGGTTTGAGGCTTTTAAAATTTCTCTCAGCCTTTCAGGTTTTGACCTCTCTCTGATGTTTCCCACTTGTGAAGAATCTCTCTCCACACACAGTGATGGACTTCAAATAGTCTGGAGCCGGGCTCATAAATCCTACGCAGTTTGGTAGGCAGAAACAACTGCTGGTGTGGAGATCACTGCTGAAGTCTCTTCTCCGGTCCAGTTTGCCAAAACTTCTGCTTTTACAGAGGCTGTGACATTCGCTGTTAATCACTTAATTAAGAGCGAGTAATTAGCAGCACCTGGCTGCTATTAATCCTCTTAATATAAATGGAAGCAGTGGGTTTTGCTTGGGTTTTTTACTCCATCTGTGTTGTTCATTGGGGGTCGTATTTGCCAAACCTCGAGTCATTCTTGTGGGCAAATTTTATTTTATTTTTTAAATATCTCCTCATGCCCTTCACCCCTTACAGGTAAACTTAGTTTTGTCGTTGCGTGTCAACTGGGTTAACGTCAGACTTGTTGTACCTTCTGTTTTTATAAGTCTAGCTGCAAATGTGGGTGAAGTAGGTCATTCCACTACATTACTCTCTGCTGCTGCTGAATGCTTTGCAGAGCAGCACATTACAGTTCTGGACCACATATACATTTATGATCCTTTCTAAATGGACTTGTTCTCATTTTGTTTTCCCTTCAGCCTACAGTAGCTGGTTTGCTTTGTGTTTTCTGTACGATCTATATAATTTTGAAACTTATAATAGGCCTACATAAGCTAATAAAGTGCTTGTTTGCTTAAAGTTAGGGCAAATTGCCAATTACAATGGGAGTAAACAGACGTCTATTGGGTTACTTGGTCAGAACCGGCGCCACTGGGGTTCAGGGATGAGCACCAGTTTGAAGACAAGGTGGGGGAGGTCTTTATGTTAGAAATGACATTCAGATTCAGTGCTTCACCAGTGTTTCAAGGTGTACCACATACACCTTGAAAAATAACTTTATCTATAGATTTTCTTATTTCTGTTCTTCTACACACACAAATGTTATTTTCCAAACAAGTTGTCTGTTTTGGAAAACACACAACCTTGTCCAAACGGGATCATTTCCAGAAATATTTTCATCCATGTGGAAACAAAGAAAGCTGTGCAAAACGCTGTTTTTACTCCAGTAAGTGGCACTGAATATCGCGTATGGGACATGTGCAAAAAGGCATCAACATGAGGTTAGTGGTAAACATAATAAGAAAGCAAGAAAGACAAACGATTAAGAACAAATGGAGACTTTTGTGAAGTGACAGAGTCTTTCCGGTTTAGACTGGGGCTTAATTTGATCTACATCCTGTACAATCCAACTAAGAAACTTTCAGATCCGTTAGGAGTGACATGAAGATACCCGGTGAGCATTGTTCTTGGGAGATTGCTGTTTTGGTTGAATTGGGTGAAATTATGAATGTTTCTAGCTCACATTACGCATATGGACTCCTAAAGAAGAGCAAGCGCTTTAATCAAATATTATTTTATGCACACAAAAACAAAATCTGATTTTGTATTGGTCTCCACCACACGTGGAAGTGGAAACATCATCATTAATGTTGAAGATAGAAAAGAGGAGACGGAACAAGGTGTTCATAAAGACTGAGTTTTTTTTATTTTTTGACAAATTAATGTAATAGCTAATATTGTGCATCATTTTTATTAAAACAGCGAAGGGAACATGTTTTATAGAAGCCTATAACAGCTGAGCAGAACAGTCAGAATCCCTCTTAAAATTAAACCATAACAATATAATGATAGGATTAACACCTTAAAGCATCGAGAGTTAAAGGATTTACAGCTACTAATGCTGACTGAAGTTCTAACGCTCAAGAAAAGCTGTAGTGTTCGCTCATGAGACTTGCTAAGACGCTAATCAGACTTACACAATCTAAAAACACAAATAGTTGGAATGTATTATCTTATTATTTCTAAGTGCTTTTATATGGTAAATAAAAATGTAACAGTTCAAGTAAATAAAGGTACAGTTGGTATTTGTCTAGAACAGGGGTGGGCAAACTTGGTCCTCGAGGGCCAGTGTCCTGCAACTCTTAGACGTCTCCCTGGTCCAACAAACTTGAATCCAATAGCTTAATCAACTCCTAAGTGCAGTCAAGTTCTCCAGAGTCCTGCTAATGACCTCATTATTTGACTCAGGTGTGTTGAAGTAGAGATGCATCTAAAAGTTGCAGGAGACCGGCCCTCGAAGCCTGGGGTTGCCCACCCCTGATCTAGAATCACTAATTCATGGAGCAAACAGTCATGATTCGTTAAACCAGGTTCAGTGCTAGTTTCAACCAAGAACATGCAGTGGTTTGAGTATCAGAGAGTTTTATCCAAGGCAGTAAAAGATTCCTGTGTGGTTATTTTTCCACTGTGTACTGACCTGCAAGGGTCAGGCGAATTAGCCTGCTGGTGTGTGAAAGGACAACATTTCTCTTTTCTGCTTGGTGTCAAAGCTGAGAGTTTATCTTATTGAGTTGAGGCCAAGTATAGAAATACAGATTTGCAAAGCCACAGATCTTCGGCTCTGATATCACAGAATTATTCATTGAAAGGCATAATTTTACCAGATGACTGCTCTAAATTTTTGTGCAGCAAATCAGAAGGTCGAATGTTGGACATAGAGCTTTTTCAACCCACAATTGGCTTGATGCTGAACCCCACAATTCAGAGAGCTAAACTTGTTTTGATCAAGCTGTTTTTTTTGTTTGTTTTGTTTTTATACATTTTTACTCTTAAAATCCACTGCAATTCCAAAAATCCTGGATTCTATCAGCACCACTATATCACTAAAATAGAATTAAGAATTTAGAGAGATTTTAATGAAAATACAACAAAGTGATATTAGGTCTGAATCCCAACTAATGTCACCTTTTTACTCATTCAGTCTTTGGTTAACCTACTGGAAAAACTGTAGACATTAACGGTTGCATTATGCAAGTAATTAAAAATAAGTACTATTTGGAGCAGTTTTACTGCATCACAAATTTTACTTCAGTAGTATCACGAGGCACTCTAACTACTTTATCTGTTGTATGGCTTATTTGGATTAAGCTATACATCTCAAATACTCAGCACTTAAATGTCCTTTTATATTTTTTGACTCTTGAGTAATTTTTTGAATGAGTAAACATATATTGAAGTAGTGCTTCTCTTACTTGTTGGTAGTTCTACTCACCTTTAGCAAATATTTGAGCTTATATGTTTTAAAACATGTACAATTTAAATTTCCGTGAATATCTGGACACTATTTTTTTTAAATATGCATAAATTGTCCTCACATAAAGGTGTTAGATCATAAGCAATAACACAATTTTTCAATGATAAAATTACAGTTTTAATGGCTTATTTACAGACTAAATGTAGTTGTGCAACATTCCTAATGCTGGCTTGCAACTTAAAACAAAACATTAGGTGAATTTAGATGCAGGTCATATTTTTTAATGTTCCTCCTTTGAAGAGTGTTACAAGTTATACTTTATTGTTTAACCTGAAAAAAATACGTTCAATACAGCAGCTGCCCTGCTAACTGCTTCTGTTGCTTCTGTTGCTAGGTTCAACTTACCCTGATAAACAAAAATTGAGAATTCCTTAAGAACTATAAAACACTATATATTCCTTTTTGTCTTTTACAAGATCAGTTTTTTTTCCTTTATTTGTTCTATTAATCAAAAAATATTTGGGGGCGTTAGCACACACTAGTTTGGGTAGCTAGGTAGAATAAAGGCTGTTAGCAACCAAAGCGGCTCCTGCTTCAAGCCTTGTAATGTTACCCAGCAGATTGGAAATATGTTGTCCTTTTTTATGTGGTGGAAATGGTGATATTTGATGCCGTGTCAGCTTGATGAAGGGTTGTCCTTCTCAGTGAAACATTTGAACAACTACCTCTTGTGCTTAAAATGAAGGACAAAATGAATGCTAAAAGTAAGCTATTATGATTTTAATAGTGTATTTGTGGCTGTTTTTTCTGAAAATAATTTTATTTCTACAGTTTTTTTCTTGTAACAAAAAGTTTCATGTTGACTCTCTGCTCAGCATATTTAAAGTAATCAATGAAGCCATTACACATCACAGTGTTAAAATGTGAACACTCTGTTTATTCAGTCTCCATAAAATCAAAGGTGGCACTTCCAGTCAGCACTAAATGAGGCCTGCAACACCTTCAAAGGACCGTAGCCGCCATGGAGCCGTTCCAGTTATTTTCATACCTGACTAGCGCGATCACTGGCTCTCGTGCCACCATTTCTCTGGTTAGCTTTAAGCACATTGCCCGCTGATTGCACTAATCCAGTCAGATAGATCAGGTGTGCCAGCTGTCATGCCGAGACACTTGGCACCGTTGCCGGAGAAAAAGCAGGTTGCGTAACAGCCGGTGAGCAGCCATGCAAAGCGGATGTGTCCTGTTAAATAATCCATTAAGGTTTTTTTTTTTTTTCTGAGGTTCACCATCCTGTTTAGATACGACAGGGCTGTCCTCTCTGTTTTGCCGTTTATTTACATTCGCTTTGCCTTTTTCCCCTCCTGCAGAAAAAACAAAATGGTCACATGGAATCAGAAGTGGGAATTCTGGAGCTTCCCAAGCAGGTTGCCCAGTGGTGCACTGCTGTTGTGGCGTCTTTAAGCTAGAGGCGGCTTTTCAGCATTGAATGCTTTGATTACCACATACCCTATCTAAATGGATTGTGTTTGTGATTGGGATTATATAGCTTTACAGAGACAATTATGCTCTCATACTGCAAGATGAAAGCTTGTCTAGGATAGGCTACTGTTCCTTTTACTTGTAAGATGATTCCACATTGTAAATTTACACCTTCAGCACTGCATCCCTTTTTCTTTTATTCTTGTATTCTTTTGTACCAAATCATGATGAAAAGATTTCTGAAACAAATAATACATCATTTTGCCCATAGATTTGATGTGGTTGTTATTACAGCCACCTATAGAATAAACATAAAGATTTATTTAGCCTTGAGGGAAGTTGGCTTAGTAGATGGAGTCTCTCTCAATGTATAACAATGCCTCTTATCTCTGCCACCCAGATGGAAACAGCACTCAGGTTTGATAGCATCCTGAGAGTTGCTACAGGGGCTATGACTGTATGCATTTCACTCTCCTCGATCTCCAAATATGCCTTGTTCAAATTGTTCCTCCTTGCCACAGAGCTGTGCTCCCATAAACCCAGAATGACATAATTTCTCTTCTTGATCAGACAGTTTGATAGATACACTGTTGGACAGAAAGTATGTTTCTTTGGGCAGGAGGAAAAGAGACGGAGAGATTCCTCAATGAGGGCGAAATGAATAAAACAAACTAACAAACCAAAATTGGGACATAGAGTGTGTTTGCCTGCAGGCTCGCTGTGACTCTGAGTACCTTCTGGTCTCTACACAACACTTTCTGCATTTGCAGAAAGGTGAAGCATCCAAGGACGACTGAGTAGTGGCTTCTGACCGTCCATGTTTGCACAACAGCAAACTCTATAAAGTGCCATTTTCAGACAAAGAAAAAGATTCTGCACCCACACTAAAGGTGTGGAAATGTACACATGCAGAACAGGACTGAGTATGTAAATGATTCAGTTCGGAAGAAGACGGCATGCTTAGAACAGCTAAAAGAATAAGTGCTGGTTTCACAAGTTGAGTGATGTGTTGCCAGGCAGTTGCCAAAGCACCCAACAGCCAGAAAAAAACTAAGAAAAGTTCACCATAAGAATATGTCTGTAAATTTTTTTAGAGAATGTGACATCTTTATACATTTCTGAGGAATATTCTTGACAGTATTTGACATGTTTTGTTATTGTTGCAATTATAATAAACATACATTTACATACAACTATTTTTTTCCAACTCAATGCACAACCAACAAGAATACAGCAACTGGTTTCTGGATGATAAGTCAACAACTAAATATACAGCAGTAGAACCAGATGACCAAAATTGTTGGAGCTCTGCTTGAGTTGCCCATTAATTGTGAATTAACAATCAGAAACTACTTGTTTTCCTGACAACAAAAACATTGACCTATTGCCAAAAATGGCTTTTTAAGCACTTTGGTTGCTTGTTGAAGCAGTTGCGACCCAAATAGAAGTACTAAAATATGCAAAATGTGAATTTTGCATATTAGGTCCCCTTTAAGGGGGGGTACAAACTTATTTAACCACAATATCTTGTTCTGTTTTCACTTTATTTCCTTTAGATTTTCTCGCCTATTTTGCTTTGGCTGTAGGTAAGAGTTCTTCCGTCCACTTTATTAGTCTAATTCTAGTTTGACAGTGAGTTTCTGAAGAGAGACCTCACAAAAAAATAAAAATAAATAATCTAAAGCGGACGTCGTGTTGTGTGGCCGTCATTCCTCCGAGTTGTTCAGGTTGTCTGGGATCTTCAGCTTGGAAAGCATGCTCTTTAATCTGCTGTCCTTATTGGTCCACCCTCAGGGGACTCGAGCAGAGACGAGTGAGGATGAGTGAGCAGGGAGCTTCAGAGAAGAGACTGATGTAAATGTGAAGAAATAGGCTCCATGGGTGAGAGGACAGAAAAGTAAAAGAACTGGGGCGATATAAAGACGAGGTTTGAGCAACGGATTGTTAGAGAAAAGGGAGGAACTTGGAGGTGGAGGCGGTGAGGCTGGAGGGGCAGCCAGGCGCCTTCTCCTACCTCATGGGAAATCAGCAACTCACGCCTGGTGAGTAAACTGGAGGGCTGCTCCAACATGTCAAAACAAGATCACTAAACCTTTTTGATCGTGGGTTAGATGAAGATGCGATGTCCCACTTGGTTGGACTGTGATGTCTCATGGCTGACTTTTGTTTTCAGCAGAAAAATGCTTGCAGTTTCTGCAGGACTCGGCGTGTGGGATCATTTAGTCTGTTTCAGAAATATTCAGACCTTCTCCACCATCTGGAGCTGGTTAATAATCACCTAGATAAATGATTGAAAGTAAAAATATGCACTTCAGTTGATGGTAAAACCACTCAGTGAATTATCTTCATGTTGTGAATATCAGTACTTTGATGGAAATAATGAACAGATGTTTTTTTTTTTTTTTGCCAAATGAAAAGAAAAAGCTCCACATTTTTGTTCCTAATACTCTGAGCTCATAGTAAAACTTCCATCCCATCTGTTTTTCTACCATAATTTTAATTGAACACCTGCTTTTTATTTGCTACATACCCCCACTATGCTACACAAGACAATTCAATGTTTTCCTAATGAAAGACAATGCAGAACGTAAAGAGTGGCTCAAACTTTAGCTATCAGTTTTCAGATCATAGAGCAAAATCATCAATGTGTGGATTAATTCTTATCAGTGTTGATGTGCATTTTGTTTAAACCTTCACACTCTGTTAATGCAGGGAATGTGAGAGAGTCTGGATTACAGTGTATGCAGAAATGCAAGCAAAGTTTGCTAACTGATACGCTATTGGCTGTTTACAAAACAGCCAATCCAGGAGCTTCATTCATTTTCCTTGGTGCTGATTGGCTGTTCCCTCAAGAGCAGAAAAGAAAACTATAGTTATAAGCTTCTCCGATGGTGCAAAGACAGTTTCTCCTGTGTTAATGGATATTAAGGTACATTTGGTGTTTGAACTGTTAAAATAGGCAGTTCTAAGTGTTTTAGAGCATTTTAATGCAAACACACCAGATACTGTAGACACATTGCATGTTATTGTTTGTTTATAATTTTGCGCATGTAAAAAGATTCTTCTTTTACTTGACATCCACAGCTGCTGTGCCGCAGTAAAACAATTCAGTTAAAATGAAACCAGTGCGTCTCAGCAAAGGGAAAATAACGCCAAAAACCGTTGAACAGCTGAAAACCATTCGCATTTTTTTCTGCTCTGTCAGTTTCGATACACGTTGATCCATTGCCATGCCACTAATAACTCCTCTAGTGTTTCAGGATTCAACACCAAAAAATGCAACCATTTCCCTCACAATATTCAGTCCATCACAGTATCATGTTTTGATGTTTGATTATTAAAAGGTGATCATCTGAACACAGCGGTGGATGATTAAACGCCTGTGCTACTGATGATCCGTCAGAGTTAATGTGTGACTTTTTTTACGTAATTGAAACAGAATTCTGCAGCACATTAACATGTTAAGATTGCCAAAGTCAAACTAGCATAACTGACCTTCTTCCCTCTCCCTTGCTATTCTTTTTAATTAAAACATTTGTCTGACCTTGCTATCTCATTATCACAGCGTTCACAATTAGTAGCAAAGCACTGTCTTTTTTTATTCTATACATCATGCATACATTTAAGGTTTAGTGTTATGTTGGCAACTCTACAGCTAAAACCAGTGGTGGTCATCATCCCAAGCAGATTTTATTTCCTCCGGCAGGCAGCCTGGGGTCGGGATCTTGCACACATGACGTCACGTTGCAACGTATCTATAGGTTTCATCTTTTTGGACCTTTGGTTTTTCTGTAACTCTGACATGGCAGTGTGCAAAAATCAGCAGTTTCTAAAAAATGAGAGTCACTCTCTCTCATTTTTGTGCTCCATTCAAACATAATAGAGTCGTCTTCTCCACATGTAGATTCCCAAATGCATTGAGAAGCTGCATTTAACTGGCTAGTTTATGTGCAGCGCACCTAATAAAGTGGCTGAGGAAACCAAATGTCTCTCACATAAGTTGGATATTAATTTGTTCTGGAACTTAATTGAATTTAACTTTTGCAGGTTTTTCATTAACCTGTAGTATGCCTTTTATTACGCTGGTAAAATGCATTGTTCCCTGTGGAGTTTTTAATAATATCCAAATTTTTAAATTCTACATAAATTCTGTCAAACAAACTAAAGAAAAATAGTATTTTATGCCCCATAATTACAGTCACCTCTACGGAGAAACAGATTTTATGTATTTGCCCTCATAACTGCCTAATGCTCTGAGCGAAAAAGACGGCCATTTTAGCTCGCTAAATTCAGCCCATTGTAGCAGTCAGTCATACATTGTATAATCATGTTGTTATCCATAATTCGGTCATTTTTGTCTCAGAGAGGTTTCTCAGAAGGTTTGTTTTTTTTGCTAGAGCTCAGAAAAACTGATATTTACACCACAAATAAGTTGTTGTTGGGAGGGGGAAACATCAGCTGTTGTCTAGAGGCCGTTTTTAGCTTTGCTGCATTGATTAGAAACTCGCAAACCGCCACCGAAAAACACAAGGTCACAGCATCAATGCAGCTTTAATCCACAAAGCTGGGGCTAAAAGCTGGGAGGACGATTTCCAGAACAGCGAATGGGAGGGCTGGAGTGTAGATGGGGGGATATGAGGGTGAAGAGTAGGTGAGGAAGAACAGGGACTCGACTTAATGGGGATTTCATCAAGATGGCTGTCAGGAGAATAAAGGTGGAGATGATCTCTGCCACATAAATGAGCTCTTTTATGGTGATTAGAATAATGAAACTGAGACAGAAAAACACTCTGGAGTCCCAAAAAATATCAGAGAAAAATATTAACTTAATTATAAATCCTAGTTTTCATAAACAGCCTGAAAAGCTGGAGTTTGATTAACTTTGCAGGTCTGAACAATAAAAACAGCGGGAGAAAAATGTTTGTATTCACAGGCATTATTACCTGTTTATGTTGTTTAAATGAACTTGTCCATCTGTCTGTCTGTCGTCCGTCCATCTTTCCAGCTATCTTCTTTCCACAATTTAAGCTAAACTTTTATATTTCCACATTAATGACCTATTATAAATCATCAAAAAATGCCTTGAAAGTCAGAAATTCTGAGCCTCTGGAAAAATTTGGATATTAAAACTTTGCAGCATCCCTTTATTTCAGTTGCGAGTCGGCATGATCAGCTCAACTTTTATTATGAAATAGTTGAAGTCCTCTTGTTATCAAAATCTGGAATCAGTGTTTTGATCCATAGACTAATTATGCTTACTTAATCACAACCATCATTAATGGTTTGTTGATATTTAGTTAAATGTTGACACAGAGCCATTTAACCTTGTTTAACCTCCTGAAGCCATCTGAGGTAAAGGCCATTCGTTTACAGTGAAGTCCGGCAAAGACGTGTTTGAAAGGGAGCAACCGACCGTCGTGGTAGCAGCTTGCACTTTTGTTGAACGTTCTCCAAGCACAATGATGTTCCAGCCATGCGTGACGAAGCCAAGCCCCCTCCAAACAGTAAAGTAGGACAACATCTGGTGTACAGAGCTAGAAAATACTAATGCCAAGTTGAGACAAGTTTCCTGGTTCCCAAGAAAACACCATCACACAATGAAGAGCCTCTAAAACTGAGTGTGTGTGTTTGAACAATGCACAGATCCTCAGGGTCACTGGATAGAGGTGGAGTAGAGTGAATGAATTTGTTCTAAAAATTGCTTTAATAAGACATCAAGTTTGTGCTTCAGTGTGCAAATGGATATATTTCCCATGCAGGACCGGACCACCGGAAAGAACAGGCTTAGCCCACCATGACTGGAACAAATTGCCCAAACCTATGGGCAAAAAAAAGTCAAAAACTCGTATGTTTTTATTTTGTTTGATAAGCTGGACTTTGAGTGCAGTCTTAAAGCACAGATGACAGAGTCAGTTCTATTAGAAAACTGATTGCTATAAAAGAGCAGCATGATAGTCCTCTTATGTTTAGTTTCTTTTTGGCAGAAGATAGGGGAGAGGGAAAGACATGCAATAAATGACCAAAAACCAGTGATAAGAATTTGAATTTGTTGTCTCTATGAATTTCAAATAATGTAAAAAAAAAAAAAATTCTTATATGTGGGGTCAGTTTCACTAACGTTTTCATCCACATGTGAATCAAATCCAAAGGGAGCGATGTAGCGCAACGCTAAAACCTATGTAGGAATTTAGGAATAGGAATTTAAATATTGTTTATTAATTTCTGTACATGAATAGAAACTTTATTTCAGAGTCAAGGTCCAACCGAAGAAGAACAAAGTAACAACCAAACAGTTCTGATCCAGACGTTGGAGAGAACTGCAGAACAAAAGAAGAAGCAGCTCTAATACCATAAAATACGATCAAAACTTCTCCAACAAATGCGCATATGTGTTTTCAGTTCACCTCTTTAGCTGGTTTTATTTGGGGAAATTGCATAACTTCTAGATAAAGCAGCTTCAACAAAATCCTTTACTGCCCCTTTGGTGTTTAGATTCGAGCAAACCACAAATATAATCTCCCACATTAGGGATACCGCCGGAGCCGGTCGACTCACCATAAATTTCACTGATCAGTAAGTCTATTTATTATCACATCACCAGATTCCCCATTTTCCTCTCAGCTAGCTGTAGGCACAGGTCCATCCTCACACTACTGGGGAATCATGAGAATGATAAATCTGACGGTTCCTTAGCTGCGTTGCACGTTACGGCCCGCAGGACGAGCAATGAATCGCTGATTAGATTGGGCCGCTGTTTGTCTGAGCGTGTGCGTGTTCACTCTTTCAGGGGCATTAGGCGTGTTTGTGTCCGTACGGGGACTCATTTGTTCGATCCCGGCACAGGAACTAAATATACTTATTTTCTGCTCGCTTCTGTTTTCCCCAAGAAAACAAAACAGCCACCGCAGAAGTAATCTGCATCCAATTTTCTATTAGAGCGTGAAGCAAAGATCCCATGTGGTCCGGTTTTAATGCTGCTGACGGATCTGCTGTCCAAGCCCGCCTCGGGAGTTGGGGGAGTTTGCTTAAAAAGTTTGGCCGGCTGTAACCTTAAGCTCATCGCTTATCTCCACGCTTTCAGATTGTTTGAAGAACATGTTTAGCCTTCTGCTCTTCCTCTAATTTATATTTTTGTGAGACGTTGTGAACTTTTTACCATAGTGAAAATTTCTGTTAGACTTTTTAAACTACTGCTTCAAGAGTCATAAAACTCCATAAAGTAGCAATAAGTTTGCATATTAAACTATGCAATATGGATTTTTTTCTGTTGTTTTTAATTACAGTAAAACATTTACATGCTGTAAGCTAAAGGCAGTCAATCTTGCCAAGTAATTTCTTCAAATAAAAGGTTTTCTTCACTGAAAATAATCGATAATAGTTCATTATTAATAGCAAACTATTGACTAACCTTTTATTAAAATCAAGATTTATCCTTTTAGAACAACTACCAATTATTTTAAGCATAAATTACCAAGAGTCCCTCAACTCTTAGCATATAGGAAGATGCAGATTGGGTGTTTTTAATTAACTTTTTTATTATAGCAAACATGAAGTGTAATATAATTAAAAGCATTTAACTAGTTGATGTATATTAGAGAGCGTTGAGGTGTATTATGTATTTTCTACAAAGAAGTAAAAAAAATAATAAACATACCATCATCCTCCTACCACTTCCTGATGTCTTCTTTGTCCTTTTCACCAGTAGTAACATCTGGCTGTTGAGTGTTTCCAATGAAGGTTTGAAAAATACTTGTTTCGATACAACCGAAAAACCACCTCATCCTAGCTCAAAAACTTTTTATCAACAAACATTTTTTTTAAATGGCATGTTTCCATTAAGCAATATTTTTTTTTTGTAATTCCAATTTGCGCAATGATATGGTTAATGGAAACATGGCTTATGTGTTAAAAAGTTCTACATTGCAGATTTAAAACTTTCAAGAGGACAGACATGTAACTAAATTTTGAGGTTTTTTTTTTATTTTGTCACTGGAATCATGTTGATGAACAAAGGAAACGAGTCACATGTTTTATGCTTGGCTCTCCATCTTCTCCATTTTATGAAATGCAGTGAGCTTCATCTCATACTGTGTACTTACACCGTTTCTATACACTAGAACACTCAATAAACCATGTGCAATGAATGAAAAGGCAACTGGATGGCAGCACGTAAGCTACATATTTAACGTTTCACTCATTAGTTTAACAAATTTTGGTTTTTCCAAGATTTCTAATCAAGTAATCTCTAACTATCCAATTTCTCTGGACATAAGAAAGCCATACACTCTGCTTACTAACAACACGGAGGTGCCTTTCCTTATGTAATCACTCCCACATAGAGAGTACCAAGCCTCATTAACCCTCTGGCAGGGAGCACTCGTGGGCCACTTTTAAAAGCCCTGCTCCACTGTTGCCTCTATTGCCAGCCTTAGTGTTCCTCTCATAAAAGCATCCATCTCAATCATCACCTTCATTGTCTGATAATGGATGCTTTGTTGCAGCTGTTTCAAAGCAACACGATGCTTTGCACTGTAGCTTCACTGGAGAAATTGAGACATTTCTTCAAATTTAAATGCAGCAGAAGTCAATTTTTTTTCCACAGTTGGTGTTTCAAATATTACCCGGTCCATCTCCTCTACATATACACTTCTTAAATCCTTAAAACTCCATCCTGTTCAGCTTCTCAGTCGCTGGGTTCCTAATTATTTGCTGGCTTGTTCGGTGTCTGAAAGCAACTTGCTGCTGAAATGCTGCTATTGGCAGCAGAGCAAATTATTTGGATGCCAACAAATTTCAGCAGCTAAAAGCTTCATGTGGGGAGAAATGTTCATCATGCATGAGATGAACCAGGCTGCTCAGGTAGAACATGAAGACAGTGTTTCCCCAAAACCCCCAAAATTACTTGTGGGTAAAATGGCTGCATGGCGAATACACACAATATGGAAGAGTTATTATGAATTTTAGGTGGCCAGTAGGTAACCTGTCCATCACGGTTTTACTTTTATCTGAAACATTAGCTTGTTTCAGTTTCTTGCTGTTTTTTCTTTAAAAACCACACATTGAATGGTTTGAATTTTACTTATCCCAAGTTTTTGTTTGATTTAATTTAAATAAGTGTTGCCATATCTTCTCGACGAACTGGGGACAATGGGTATTTTCCAGCTGAAGTTATAGCAACATAACTTGCTCCTTTGTGCATCCAAGGTGCACAATGGAGCGGCATAGAAGATCCTTCCTCCCAGTAGATGTTAGACTATGGAGACATGACTGCTTTCAACAACTTTAATACATTTTTACACCCCTGCTTGTATTTAGATAATACTGTTGCTATTTTTCTGTACAGTTTTTAATTTTTATATTTAAGACATTGTTTGCATGTCAAGTGAAGACCACTTGAGGTCCTCAATTTACTTTGAAAACAGAAAAAAAAAATTCTTAAGACCTTTGTTTTTTTTTCTATTCAACAATATAATAAATTCACAATAAAGCAAAGTAGTCATTATTTTGTTGAAAATGAATATGCACATTCAAGAGTCTTGCACAGTTACTATGTTAAATAATAAGTAATTTTCCAAAACATTTTTGGGGTTCATTGTCATTTAAGAAAAAAAACAACAACTTTGCAGTGGTCTACTGTTTAGTAAGCCGCTTATTTTTTGCTAAAGTACAATTAAAGACAACAAAATCACTATTTGTCTCACATGTAAAAAAAAAAAAGGGTTTAAGAAGATTTTATTTGATATTTATGACCGAGGGACCAAAAAAAATCATCTATAGCGCCAGCAAATCTGCATTATAAACACTATTTAAAATCCGTAGACATTTACAAATATGGTTGACATCAAGGTTTATGATTTTCTGCTTGTTTTTTTATTATTTTTTTATGAGTGGTGTATTTTTTTTTGGCACAGTGGGATAAAATTCTGGTCTGAGGTTTTGTCTATTTATCTCTAGTCGTTCTATGGGACCCACCCTACGCTACCATAGCAACCGGTTACTCAGCACTTTCTATCACTGGTTAATAAATTACTCAGCAAGTATTACTTCCTTATATTAATCTATCATTCATTAACAGCTTACATTTTTAAAATTCTGCCTTGTGAGGATTAGGCAGATATGTAACCTTTTATTACTTCTAATAAAATGTCCTGGTTTTACAAACTGTTACTAGAACCATCAGAAAAGATGGATGATCTGACATTTTTCAAATGCAAAGCTTCAAATTTTCAACAAATGGTATCCAGAATGGATTCCTCTGTTTTCTTCCTCATCATCTTGTTCCCAGTCTAATTCAAAGCTGCTTTCATCGCCCACTGGCTTTTTATGGTGTGTAAAAGGTTTTGCTGAGCAAATTTATTCTGAAATCATAAAAAAACAAAACATTTTATCAATGCAGTCCTTTTGGAAATCATGAATGGATCTGGATGGTTGCCCTTCGACAGTCTGGCGACCTGTCCAGGGTGACCCCGCCTCTCGCCCAGAACGTTAGCTGGAGATAGGCACCAGCAACCCTCCCGACCAGACCGAGGGACAAGGGTGTAAGGAAATGGATGGATGGATCTGGATGGCATTTATTTCCCTTTTATTTTCAGCATTGCAACAAACTGCTTGCTTAAAACAAACCAACAACCTTAACTTCCAACTGTCTCTCTCTGTCTGATAATATGAAATGCATTGCTGCTGAAATGTGCTATACAAATAAAATTTGATTGATTTGATAATACAAAACAAATCACAATAAATATTAAAACTCTTAAAGGGCAAATTTGGTTGTTTTTACAACTTTTGTTTTAAATTTATATTCATTATCACGACTGAAACCAAGAAATCTGTCAAAAAGCCAAAAAAATGTAATATTGCTGATTTGAGGTCGGAGTGTTGTGGACGTTCTTTCGAACAGACTAGATCACTCTAAGTTGTCACGATTGACCAGGACCTTAAGATTGATGGAAAGGGGACATTGGGTCAAAAAAATTGTGTGAACAAAAGTTAAGTGGCAACACATCCATTTACTGTTACTATTCCTTTTAACCATCTGATGTAGAAAACCAACCAGATTACCTGCATCATCCATATATGGTGGCTAAGAAAAAAGTTTAGGTGTCAGAAAGTGTTTTATACACTCAAAGTCTAGGACTTATGTCTCTAAAACATGACACCTAAACCGGTTCCTTATATAAGAATATTCACTTTATTATTTTCCAGCTTTAAATTGTAGTTTGGAGCGTTTTTGAAAACATGAGTCGAACCACAGTGACTCACAAACAGCCACAGTTTATGATTTACTGTATCTAAAAAGAGCCGGTGAGCAACCCGTGAGTAAATGTCGCCGCTTGATGAACTGAACAACTTCATGGTGGTAATTAAGGCAGAAAGCGTCTCCTGGTCAGAGACGGACAGTTGGGGGAGAGATGTGTTCACGCTGACTGACTGTGTCAGGAGTCGGGAGGTTCAGAGGTGTTTCTCCAATGACTCAAAGAGCCTCCAGGAGAAGAGGAGGAGGATGATGGAGGAGGCGAGTGCGATCCCTACTGCTCTCCAGATGACAACTCAACTCAGAAGTGTAAAACTGTGGATGTTTTCACACCTGATAGTCCTGTAGACTCGATTCAACTGAGGACCAAAACTGCAACATTGGTTACATTTTCACCTGCTGCAGTTCTCTTTCACACTGCATTGGGCCAAACAAACCAAACCTTTTGAAAACCTGTTCCCCTCCTCGCCTGTGGTGGCGCTGCACCAAGAACTGCTGAAGGAAACGATACAAAAACTTCTAACGAAGACGTTGAGGGAAATTTTCTTTTTTGGAAAATGTGAACAATAATGGAGTGGCATTCAATTCTAGCGGTTGAAGGATTTCTCTTTTGTCTTTGGTTAAACACTACAAACCTTTTCTCCCTCTAACGCAAGACTCAAATCTTTGTTTAGGTCAGTGGTGACTAAGCCTGCCACAATGAGCAATAAATCAAGTGATCGCATGGTAAATTAAAATTAGCTCAGTAACGATCACTTTTGAGAAAACCTGCTAATATTTGACACCAACTGCAAACAAATTAGTTTCATTACCTGCCACTTTTACCTGTTTTCCCTGTCTAAGCTGAATGATTGATATTTTGAAATGTAATTGCAGATACTTCAATATCCATTTTTTTATTATTGTTTTGGCTGTTTTGTTTGTTTATTTTGGATATTTCAAATGTTTTCCACTTCCAATGTTAAATGTTCTTTAGAAATTAAAGTTTGGTCTTTGAGATGGTGTGCTTGGATTAATATGCCATTATTATTAGATGAAAATGGTTTCAAAATGACAATATCATCTTCTATTGCAATCATTTCAGGGGTAATTTATTGTCCAGCAAAATTTGTTTGGTGTCCAAACTTTTGGCACCGCAGGACAAAATCCCCAAGATGAATATTCTCAGGTGCCAAAACTTAATAATAAAAATAATATAATTATTAAAAAAATTATTTTTCTCCTTGCACATTAATACATTAAACAAGTGAGTCTTTTTACCTAAACCAACATCATCATTTATCTCAATGTTTACAGTTATGTAACTTTTTGGGCCAATTATTTTCTATTTTGGTGCTCCATAAAATGCTTGTAGTTCATTTCCAGCAACAGAAATAATAGTTTTCTTTTAAACCCTTCACTGTGTTTAGCTCAAGTGCATTTCTGACAACAAAAATTGCTGGATGTTAATTTTTATTTCTTAGAAATAAAATACAATTTTTATTTCTATGATCCAATTGTGATCCAGAATAAAAGGTTGTGTTGTACATTTTCCATAAAAATAAAAAAAAACTTGACATGAAAATCTCGTCCTCGAGCAATTTGAAGTAACGTCCATTGGTTTTTGACATTAAATTTATAGACTTATCAAGTGAACAAGCTTATTTTGCTGTGATTTTATTTGCATTTCTTATTTAGAGGAAACACCATTATTGCAAAATTGTGTTTTTTGTTGTTTTTTTTTTCTTTTGGGGAAACATTGAAAATGTTTTACCTACATTTGTATTGGAAATGCAGCTACTGTCCACTCTAACAGGATTTTTTTTCTTCTTCTCTCTTCCATTTGCTGTTGATCTGTGGCGGCTGATGGCGGCCTCATCTCCTCGTCGTTTAGGTAAGTCATACTCATGCAATCGCTTTCAGACTGCTACCCACCTTGGAGATCCATAATGTCTTGGATAACCTCCACACACACACACAATTCAACCTTGGTAGAAAACAACCTGAAGTGTGCAGGCATGAAGGAAGCCGGAATGAGTTACGCAGAGCCATGCCCGTGTAATTAGCCGCCCTAACGACGGGGTTGTTGTGCAGGGACGTGTCTTAATAAGTGGTTGTTGGTTTAGATGTGACTAAGAAAAGCACAGAGACACGAGGTCAGGTCAGCAGCTCTCGTAGCGCTTCCTCAAGGCCCGCGGGTCGCATTTAATATTCATCATCACTCCAGAGACAACAGGGAGCATCTCGGCGTTGTCCTGTGGAGTGTTTCCCATTGTCAGCTAACTACACTCAGCCCAGTTGGTACTGATGAGCATGTGGCATCGATTGGGTCAAATAACCCCGGGTTCCTCCACAGTCTGGAAGATTATTTCTATTTCAAGTCCTTACACTGCATTGCAAAACTTTAAAATGTCACGTTACAAACACTTGAACACTTGATGGACTTGAACCTGTGATGGTTCAAGTAACAGGTTCAAGTCCTGAACCTGTGATGGACTTGAACCTGTGATGGTTCAAGTCCATCACAGGTTCACGGCCGCGTCGAGGACTGAGGCGTCCGTAGATGGGCAAGAAGGTTTGACTGGAAAATAAAATCGTTAGTATGGATCTAGTCGTATTGCCTTCAAAGAGGAAGATACATTTTCAAACACTATAATATTATAACATGATACCTACGTTGTGCAAACATGTTAAGATATTATACAAACGTGATGAGTATTTCTATCGTTTCTGCATTTCTAAGATTTATAGGCCTTTGTATGATTTTCTGAGTCTAAAGTGCAATAAAAACTCCTGACATGATACATTTCGTCAAAAAAAAGACAACTGTCGTCGTGCTGTATAACCTGATTTGTTTTAGCTATTAAAGCAGTGGAAACGCAGTTATCCTATTAGATGTAAACTTTATTGGTATAGCTTAATTATGTTAATCAATTAATCAGCTATAAATGCACAAACAGCAGGGGAATGAAAGTTCAGTATGATACCTGTGATTTTAAAACGGCTTACAGAGACAATTAAAGTTGATTAAGACTATAGAGGTCATGGTGATGGGTTATTTTAAACTTTAGTTAAATTCACACATCAGCCCAAATACTTAAGGAGCAAATCGCCTGTGCATTCGCACGGTAAAGAAATGGCAAAACACCACATTTCAGGGTTGTAATAATAATACCATGATATCGCAAAACCGTGATATTTTTACATTAGAGCATGATGATTTCATGACTTATGTCACATTGCTCAGATTTCAGATTTTTTTCAATGTTCTTTCTAGCTATGGACTACTTTGTGTTGATGTCACATAAAATCTGTATAAAGTAGTCTTTGATTGACATTGTAAAATGATTAAACGTGGAAAAACTCAGGCATGCAAATGTTTTTTCAAAGTATGAGATGAAAGGCAGAAATAAAAAGCAAACAAACTTTAGAAAGTATGAAAATGATACACGATGATGCATCAATCATCTAATTCCATTCTTTATCACCTGTGCCTACCATAAAGCTTCCTGCCACACAGATGAGTTGGGCTCAGGTTGGACGTGTGGCTCCCAGCAGAAACTAGACTCTCTGCTTGACAAGACGAGCTGGTGCTCAAATTTTAATGAGCGTCCGGAGAGGATGAGGAGGCGGTCTTGTTTACCGCCAAGCTCTGAGCTGGTGTAGCTACAAAATATTGATGATACAAGGTGGGTGTGGGAAATGTAGGCGAGGATGCCCGTTTCATCTGCTCTGTCAGGACCAGTGAGTAAATTCCTGCTTTACTCTGCTGGGCTCACACATCCAGACACATCCTACTTGTTAACCCCTTGCTTCCCCAGTCATTAACAGAGGTGTGAGTTGAAGCACACTGGGAGGTCAGGCTCTCGTTTGTCTCTGATCTGCAGGGAGGTAAGCATGGAGAAAACAAACACACACAAAGATGAAGGGAGCTGTGTGTTTCTGGGACGGATGCTGGGTCTGGGTCGCCACTGAACACAGGATAAAGTCTCTGAGAATAAAGAACAGATATCAGTTTGATCTGATACATATCCATCCATCCATCCATCCATCTTTATTCATCCTTCTATGCATCCATCCATCCCACTTTTTTGTCCAATCATCTGTACCCGTTATCATTTATGTTAATTCCAGATATACATTTGGAAATTATACATCACTGCAAACTTGTTTGCACTGATTTGCATCTCCGTGGCAACCTTCCAGGACTATGCCGGATTTTTGTTAACAAGCCAGGGAAATAGTACAATAATTTGCTATCGTAAATGTCAAATTACCAAATGGATGGAGCTGCTACTCATACATGAATCAATCTTTGTAGGGAAGGTAAAAAATAAATAAATAAAAATACAACCAACCTGCCTGATTATGAATTATTCTGGCCAGTACGAGCTAATTATTACCAGCTCTGTCAGCACAAAAACACACAAGTTAAATTTATGAAGGACTCATACAGTAGTTAACAGAAATTATGCTCATAGAAAAAAGAAAGTATGTCCTATTTCATTTCAGGTATTTCAAGATCTATATATTCACATCTAAGCTCAGGTTTGCAAAACTAACAACACACAATGCATTGGAAAAGCATGACAAAAAATCTAAGTTCATAGAGGATTATCCAACATATGTTTTTGTCTTTGTCCTTGTTATTTTTAGATTGCTACTCCTGTAAGGTTAAAATCAATACCCAATGTAGCACTGACATGATTACAAATTATTTTAATATTAATCATGTTCCTAGTAGAGTTGGTATGGGGGCCCAAATGAAAATCTGCTTTGAGCTCAAATAAAGTTTTGGGTCGTCCCTGAGTTTACAGCATATCCACACACCCATAGTTTTAGACCTCAAGATATCTCTTGAAAAGAGTTTGGTCAAGTCTGAAATAAACTTAAGCAGATTTTTTTTTTTAACTGCGGCTGAAAGAACAACTCTGCTTGAGTATTAAACGTCTGCTATCATTATGAGGAAACGTTGAGGAATCCAGGGAACAGCTGACAGGGAGACCAGCTGAACCATGACATTGTTACGCTCCCCGCCATCATTACTCCCATCCACCCACAGCAGATACTCTGTCAGACGAGATTTCTGCGTCTTCTTAGAAATGTCAAGCAGGCTATTAATGGCCGCTGCTAATTTACGAGCTTCCTCTGCATTGTTTCCTCACCTCCTTCCATTTTACCCCGGTGTGGTTATTCTGCGATGCACACGGTCAGGTTTCAGATGAGATACCCCAGGTTCTGAAGAAAGCAGGTGGCTGACAGTGGAGATGAAACCTCGCTTGTTTCCCACCGCAATTTACGTTTATTGGGTTGTAAATCTTATCGTCCATTCATATTTGTTGTTCGCATTGCCCCCAACGTCATGCCACCTAAAATAGACCAAACGCCTTTGAATATTGCTATCACTGCTGCACAAACATCTCAGCTCACACAGATTTATCAGAGAGAACAAAATGACACGCAATGAAAGCATTTCCCCAGAAGAAAGGAACGCCATGATTTGCTTTTCTCTTCTCTGAAGACTAATAAGTAATATCTTAGCAGCCGTCTACGCAAAAGCGTTTATTTTGACGCAGATAAATTACCTTTTCATTCCAGTTGATGCTCTGTCAAAGTACAACACCGCATCATACAATATTATTTCTGTCCTGAAATAAGTAGCTTATCTTAGTGTGAATTTTAACTGATAATATTTTCATGGTTATTACTCCTCCTTTAAATTTTTCTAGTTATGACTTTTTCACCCTAAGCAGATTTACATGAATCCATTATTCTAGATATTTGAGGTTTTTGTTCTGATTAGCTAAACCTTCAAACACAGGCAGCGTGTGACTTACTGACGCTAAATCAAGATCCTCAGCAGAATAAATACATTAATAAAATGCTATCGAACAAATTCATTGCAACAATTATCTTCCTAAAGAGTAGGGAGGGGAAGGGAAATTATAAGAGTCTGAGGTTGTGCATTAAAGTGATTTAGCTTTTTACTTTTCTAACTTGCTGTAACAGCCATTTGTGCTAGAATGGAAATAATAGCTTATGTGTAGGCTGTACCACATAGCATGCACATAGACCGTTACATTCTGACACAAAGTGTCAGAATGTATCAAAAATATCCAACAAATTTCAGAGCAGAGGCTGATATCACTTTAAAACTGAGTGCATCAGCTAGCTGTCCTCCCCTGCTAATGCTGGCTTGTTTTATCATAAAAAAGTGTGACAAAAGATTTTACTTTTCTAACTTTGTAGCAAACTGTGCTGTAATATATTAGGTTGCATGTCCATGGGAAAAGTGAAGTGTTACCTTTGGCTGTGCTGTTTTACAGTCATAAGAGAAGACAATTACTTTGATCCTTTGTTGTTTGGATATTTTAGTTTCATTTGTGTTTCTGTTCATTTATTTATTTCCATATATTTTGACATTTTAGTTCAGTCCTTGGGTTTGTTCACGCATTTTCATTGTTTGTGTTTCTTTTTGTTTACGGTTTAGATAACGGGTTTTTTCCCCTCTTCTTTAGTCCGCCATTCTTCTCCCTTACCCAGCTGCATCTACTCACTGTTGATTAGCTTTTCTGGTTCCTGTCATTTCTGCCCAATTCCCTCAGTATATTAATGTTCCCCAGTTCTCCATTTTCCCCACAGCTCCTTCTGTTGCACTCCGTTAATCTCCATCTTCTTCCCCTTTTCATTGCAGTTTCCATACTTTTTGTTGCTTCATTTAATCATGTTTTCCTCTCTGCATTTTGGTCCAGTCCTGACCTTGCCAATCCTGATAGTTTTTTCTATATATATTTTGTTATGAATTCACCAATATGCAAATCTGAGTCAATATTCAATGGTACTATTGCTGTTATTGTCAGGAGAAGTGGTTGGTGGTGGTGAGAATGAACGCAGGAGACCCAGATGAAGATGATGATGAATTTTAAATGTTTCTCAAAAACAGTCCAGTCAGGCAACACGGCAGGAGCAATGGCACACAGCTAATAACCGGTAGCAACTGACAACAAGGTGACTGAATACAGGAGCTAAAGCTAACCAGGACTTTAAAACAGTGCGACTGGAGAGCTTGACATAAGATGTACGACGAGGATCTGACCCAGACAGAGACAACAGGTGGACTTAAATACACTGGCAGGGTGATCAGGGAACGAGACACAGCTGGGATCAATCAACAGGGGAGGACACAGAGACAACAGAGACTCACAGGACAGGAACTAAACACAGAAAAACCTTAAAATAAATACACAGAAACACTGATTATGACAGTTGTGGCCCATATTACAATATTGTATATATTTCCTGATCCATTCGACACCATCGAATGGATATTTACAACCAAATAAATGTTGGTTGTAAATATCGTCTCCGTTTTGCTTATAGAACCATTATGTTAAAAGATGACTAACATCAGCTAATGTGAATGTTGATTTATTGTGTATTCCCACTTTTTTGGTATTTACTTTTTTTCTAGACTCAAGCATCTAATAGTGCTGTCTTTAAAACTTTAAATCTTACATTCATAGGAGTTCAAGTTGTTTGAAGTCCTAATTAATGTGCAGCAAAGGCATTTTTTAGAACCTCTGGGCTCGGCTCAGTACATCATGCATCACCCATGTACACACTGCTGTATACCTGGTGATTTGTTGGCAGCGGTAATTACCACTAGAGGAATGATCAGTCTCTCCTCAGCCTGTCGATATCTACTCTGAACGCTGTGATGACTGGTGACCTGCTAGTCTGCAGACTGCAGACTCTCAAATACATCCCAGGGAAAAGATCTACATTTTCTTGGTAAATGTAACCAATGGCCTTTACTGTGTCTGCTGTGTCAAAGAAATGGATGTTAAGTTTGGATTGAGAATGGCATCATTAGACTATGTGAGTTTGGAGTCTTAAATGTGTTTTTTTCTTTTTCACATTTACAGTGAACAAGATGTTTCACTGTAAATGAAACATCTTTCATTTACAAAACATAGTTTTGTGCCATGTTTTCAATGGATTTAAGTGGAAATTTCCCTATAAAGTCAAACTTTTTATTTTATATTATAAGATATATTAGCTTGTGTTCTTTGTGTCATCGTATCTTGAATGTGAACAAAACAAAAGATGATTGTAGTTTTCTGTAGAAACACTGTCAGGTTTGATTTCCTTTTTTATTAATAAAATATTTTTCAATTTCAATTGAATTGTACCAGGAGGCTGCACAGTGGTGCAGTTGGTAGAGTTGTTGCCTTGCAGCAAAGAAGGTTCTGGGTTCAATCCCGGCCCGGATCTTTCTGCATGGAGTTTGCATGTTCTCCCTGTGCATGGTGGGTTCTCTCCGGGTACTCTGGTTTCCTCCCACAGTCCAAAAACATGACTGTCAGGTTAATTGGTCTCTCTAAATTGTCCCTAGGTGTGAGTGTGTGTGTGTGTGCATCCGATGGTTGTGTGTCCTGTCTGTCTCTGTGTTGCCCTGCAACAGACTGGTGACCTGTCCAGGGTGACCCCGCCTCTCGCCTGGAACGTTAGCTGGAGATAGGCACCAGCACCTCCCAACCTAAGGGACAAGTGTGTATAGAAAATGGATGGATGGATGAATTGTACCATTACCATAACAATAAATTCCAATTAATGATGACTGGAAAACCCAAAAATTAAATATGTTGCATTTCATGAGAGCATTAAAAAATACTAATAGAAATTGTGACTAAATATGCAGTTAGTGATAAAATCACTTCTCTTTAAGTAACCATTGTCCTAAAGAAGTCTATTCTAAAATAAGAACATCATAAAATATTGTGATTTAAATAAAAAGTCCATACCGCCCTTCCCTATAAAGTGGATGGGTGTAGTTTCTGCCAATTCTTATTCTAATATCATCATGGAATAAAGTCTTTGTCATCATCTTCTCCTCCAGTGGGCAGATGGTATTTTCAACAAAAATGTCACTCGGTTCTTCCATCACTTCCTTACCTTTGGGCCAGCAATTGAAATGTCCTCATTTTGGATCCGTACACAGTCATTATTAGACCAAAAAGGCAATATCTGAAAATGTCAGTATGTCTAAAAGCCTATAAGTGTTTCCTTCTAGAGCAGATGAAGGAGAAGAAATAAGAACAGGAAGATAAAGAGGTGGGTGTGCAGCCTATGGGATCCCTTCTTCAGCAATCACTTCGCTAAGCTCCAGCTTGCTATTATGCAACGCGGCTTCTGCAGGAGGAGATGAGATGTATAATGTGGAAATCCAGCAGAGGATAATCCCGTATCAGCATCGGCAGCCGTCTCTGCATTCTGCTGAGGAGCGCACGGTTTGAGTCACTCCTTCGCAGCGTCAAAGATCCACTCTCGTTTTAATTGGGACACGTGTACATACCAGTCAATTGGAAGACATTCACGCAAACGTAGGCCGCGCGTGTCGATGTGAAACTCACAGAGGAGACTGGCAAGGGCTTCCTTTTTGGTCTTAGCTGCTGGTGTAGCAAAGAGATCCCTCATAATAGAGCCTATATGTGCTGAGGATACAGGACTCTCATTGTGCACACCCTCATTTAACAACATAAGTGTAATTGGAGTGACGCACTGAGAGCCTTGAAATTACAGCTGTCCTGTTATTGGGAAGTGCTTCTTCTCTTTATTTGATCACAGACTGAGCTGTGATTGAATCAGTTATGAATGCATGCGGCCTGTATAACCTTATTATGTCTTATCTGGCTTCATCTCCACTTACAGGGCTCTCTATTTGTTACCATTTACCAGCTGTTGTCATCTGATAATGAAGACTACCCGAGCAACACGATACTCGCTCGCTAACTGCTCTGTTATAATACTTTCAAGTGTATTTGTTATGATCTGCAGTTCCTAATGGAACTGCAGTTGGGAAACTGCAATATTGTTTGTAAACATTATTTTTTATTTTAATCAATTACCTTGTTATCCTATTCCTAATAGACCATTCAGTGTAAATAGCTAGGAAAGCATCAATGACTGAGATATTGTCGATTTTAGTCTGCAGGTCTTTAAAATCTTGAAGATTGGATCTTTTTCAAGCAGATCATATGACAATTTATCATTATTTCCTTTTTTCACGTTGATAAAGATGTGTTATTTTAAGAAATCAAACTGAAAACAATTTAAATGGTGTCAGAGTAGTTATGTTGTTCTGGTTTGCATCATCTGACATACAAGTTATAAAACGTCAATTTCTGGGCACAGCTTTAATGTTTTAGGGAAGCTGTCATTTTTAAATAAAGTTGTAAAATCGACTGTATCAACTTCATATTATGTTACCATTTTATTCCTTCATCAAAACATACTCAGAGCATTGCTTTGATTCGTCCACGAGTCACCATGGCAACAATTCAGTAGTGCCTAGTACCGATACTTTGTTTAGTTTGTGTTTAATTCAAACATATTCACATTTACAATCAAACACCATGATACATATTTACATAACTATTTGTTATAAAGGAGGTAGGCAGAAGTATAAACTTACAATATGCCACCTATTTACCCCGAAGCTCCAGCTTCAGTCTCCAACCGAGGTCCCTACTCAGCCCCTGCAGAGTAGCAGCAGCAGCGATTATCAAACACCTGGTGGAACTGCATGCCTTCTGAGATCCAAACAGCGATTGTAAATCATGGAGATGTATTGTGATAATTTACTGGACAGGAATTTCTTAGAGACAGAAGCCAATTTAAAGGCATTGAATATGGCAAGGATGCAAAGTCAAATTTCTTTCAAGTTGCGTTTGATACATACAGAGTTTTCTTAACAACTGAAGATGTTTTCTGTACCTACTGTACAAAATTGTCAGTCAAATTTTGAGTGCACTGTTAAATGTCACCAAAAAAATTAAATTAGGTGTATTTTCGTGTGCTGGTTTGGAGCAAATCAAAACTAGTAGATGTTGATTTTACATATGGCTGTAATAAGCAGGAGGTAGAGGTTGCTAACTAGCAAGGACCACACATCTCAGGAAGAGGGAGATCACCCTCCACTGAAGGTTTTTTAAGGCACAGATTCACCAGTGGAAGGAAAGTTTGCTACGTCAACCTTTTCTAATGTGATATAAATTCAAACCATATATCACATGTATCACACTGACCCTTTGCTTTCAAAGTCAGCATCTTGACTTTGACAGCAAAGTCGAGATGCTGTTGGTGTTTGCGATTTCCACGCCAAACACCTCGAAGCCAAACACGTTTCTCTGTTGCTTATTCATAACTGCTGAGTGACCCTTTCAGATTAACATCTTCTGAATATGTTGGAAGGTAATTACAGTTATATTATCAGCTGGAATAAAAAAAGGTTAAAAAAAATCAGCACTTGACTTCTTCTAACAGCATTCAGGAATAAGAGGTGCTTCAGTCCTCAATAGTTTGAGGTCGTTGTATTCCTTCTAATTAAAAATGTTTTAAAAGGATCACTGAAATGTCGCTGCCCTCACTGCTGGTGGGGGGCAGCATCACTTAGTACTTTACCATTCTGAATATCTCTAGCTTGAAACAAAAGCAGTTCAGATAACCTGATGAGAAGGGAGAACAAACCAACAAGGAGACATAAAGTCAGATCCAAACCTACTAAACTCAACAATCTGAAGACTATACTATCTTTACGGAGCTCCCTCCCCAGACCACTCCCTTCTCAGCTCTTGTCTGTCTACCTTTAAAACCTCATGTAGCTTCAGGCTGAGGTAGCAACCATCCACACAGCCATCAGCTCCTGAAAAGGAGGGGGCCTGATCCTTCTAATCTGCACCGAAACAATATTAAAAGAGACAAACATTGTTTCACGCTCTGCTGATGACCAGATTCTAGAATATAGAGCTTTGTTTTTCTGCTGTTTTTATTGCTTTCTTCCATTTTTGCTGCCATGACACAGCTGGTCATAGCCAGGAGCATCAACACTGGAAGAAAAGTCAGGTTTTATCTGTCAAAGAGGGACACAAACCAATGCAGATAACATGAGAAGCTTTTGCTTATAAGCATCACACTCAGTTTAAGAGCTGTGCAGAAAGCTGTTGAGCACAAAAGCACAATTCATCCAACACTTTTGTCTTCAAATGTGTATTTATTTCAGATGCAGCAACCAGTCAGCCAGAGATCTGAATTTGACCAATTTTGTTTTGACAAGTTCTGATTAGTGATCAGCAGGTCAACAAACTATGATTGCTTGTAGTTTGAAGTTTGATGCACCTATTTTGAGTTTATTAAAATCAAATGGTCGGGATGTCTAGTGAACTTCAAGTGCCTTCACACCAGCCCTTTTTAGTTTGCTTTAGTCAAACTCTTGTTCATTTGCTTAGAAAGTTGTTTGGGGAGGCGTGAATGCACAATCAAACTCTGATGCAGATCAAAAAACTCTTGTCCATCTATAAACCTAGGTCTCAGTTTGGTTGAACTGAACGCTGGTGGGGTTTGAATGCCAGGTTGACTGGAGACCACTCCAAAAGCATGAAATGGACTACAGCGCAGGGCATTCTGGGTAAATACAACCAAACAAAACAAGTGCCAGATGGATAAATGGCTCGTGGTCTTTTAACAAAGACGAGATAAATTATACAATCGCTAAAATCTGATACCACTCCATTTTTATTTGCATTTTGTGAGGGAAGTTGCGCTCTGTCGTCTTCAGAGGTTTTTGTGTCGTTTTCTTCAGAGGTTCTTGGTGCAGCGCCACCACAGGAGGTTTTTGAAAGGGTTTGGCTAGTTTTACTGTGCAGTGAGAAAACGAACTGCAGCAGCTGAAAATGTAAGAAATGTTGCAGTTTTGGTCCTCAATTTGAGCAATTGAACCAAGTCTACCGAAACACTGTACGTTTTCTACTTTTATTTAACCTTTTACTTTCCTGTGGGGGAATCTTTCCCCAGTCTTCACCGACCTTACCTGAGGTAAATGAGATCTGCAGTGATATAGATCTTATCCTGGGTTTTTTGGTGACCTCCTTGATGACTTCTGTATCAATCTGTTTTGGCCAAAAATCAGAATTGGCAAGTTAAGCTTTTTACAGATAGTGACTGACCAACTGCAGTCCGTACATAAGTCTTCACTGTGGTTCACTGTCAACGTAAATGTCTTTTTTAGTTCCAGATGTACCTAAACAGCCAAATGTGACACCTGATGGAATCATTTAGGTGCCGTCTTTAAACCTGATGACCAGCAGTGTGTGGAGAATGAACAGCTATGTGTTTTTATGCTGCATAGCCAGAGAAAACGACTTTCTTTTGGGATTTAATTAGCGTCTAAAACCTGTTGAAAGCAATATTTACCAATTAGTTGAATGAGCTTCATTATTACTCTGTGAAAACTTTCAATAATGTCAGATTTGATAACGATCCAATTTTTCAGCTACTGTCAGAAAACTGAGCAACACAATTCAGCTTTTTCCTGGAATCAGAAACAAAAAGTGGATCTGTGTTTTGTGCTGTATTTATTTTTTCATGCAAGATAAAATAAAGTGCAACCAACATTGGGACTGGGCTTTTAAAATGTCACCGGCTCTTTAAGAAAGTCAGCCTATGTCCTGTCATGCGAAATAAGAGCCTAGGCGAACAAGAGATTGCATGTAAGCCCCTTTAGGTTGATCAAAACAACATTTGTCCTGTTTATTTATTTAGTTCCATTTCATAGAAAGTTGCATGACCATTGTCCCCCATAGACCACCGCTGTTATTAATGGCCAAAGTAACATCTACAGTATAGATTATGTAGGAAGAACTAGTTAGATGGCTTTGCTTCTTTTGTAACTATTAATTAGCAGAAAGAAAAGCCAGTGTAAAACAATTAATTTAAATAGTGAAAAGCTGAGGCTTGCAGGATTCATTTCTTACAGCTGCTGTCTATGCCATGCAACAATGGTTGCCCATTGCAGGAGTCAGACAGTGCCATTGCCTGCATACTGCTTAGCCTCCAGGCCAGGGCTCAGGAGACTCTGGGGCTGACTTTACCCTCCTTTAAATACTACATGAGGGCCATTAGGGACCAAGGCTTGCTCTCTGTCCCCCTTTACCTTTAGTGATACTTTGCAGTTCACTTACAGCAGCCAAAAATAAAACCTTCTTATGCACTGTGTGGGAAACAGATTGCTCTTTTTTAGGGTTTTGTACCATGTGAGCCATTAAATCACTATTCATTGATGGTTTGAAGATTGCCTGTGAAATACAATTCCTATATGAATTTTTTTTATCAACAAAATAAAAGATTCAAAGTCCACAATTATTCTTATTTGTATGTAATCAGATGCAGAACACATTAGTTTATCAAAGATTTTCATTTTTACTTTTAAAGGGTTCTGTCGGAAAATGGTGGACATGAGGCTGGACATACTTTAAGGGGACGTGTCATGCAGCATCCACTTTTTTAGTCCTTAATTATATTTTATGTACTTGGAGTCTCTAGTAGTGCAAATGTTTATTTTAGTTTCACCTGGTGCTGTGTCGATATCTTTATTATTTTTTTTTTTGCATCAATTTTTTTTACCTTTTCAGTCACAATAGTTTCTGCAGAACTGCTCATGGACTTCCAGCTTACCAATTTTGCCAATCTGCCATTTTTTATATGTTGGAGCAATTTTGTAGTTTAAGTTGAAGAATTCCTGATCTACAAGTAGATAAGTCACAAAGTTAGGATGTAGGGTTTATTAACCCATACAATTTATTACACCATCTCCCAGCACCTTGACCACAACTGCACTGTGCGTTCTGAATAGTATCATTACAAAAATGGTTTGGCATTGCTTTTGTCTTGTGGAACACGTGATCCTGGCGCTAGCTAACTCGCTAACTAACTTGAGACTTTGTTTACAAGATATGTCCATTTCTTTTGTGGTATTATTTATAATTTTTAAATGGTATCTAACAAGTAACTTGTGTTGGAATGCTTTTGACATCCTTTAATCAGTTTGGGAATAAAAAGTTTTCGTGCCACTAGTTAATCATATCTCTTATCAACCTACAAAAATGGCCGAACAGGGAGGAATCAAACGCTCCACGACCTGGAGGGGCGGGGTTTGAAGTGCCTCATTTGAATTTAAAGAGACGGCACCAAAATGAGTTGCTCTAAAGCTCTGGCTTTTACTTTCAAGCAGAAAATGAGTCACACAATTTTGAATCTAGTGAACACTGATTTACACCTATTTAGAGACAGTTCAATAAATCTAAATGAGACGTGATTATTGTCTGTTTTTACATTAAGGAGATGCTTCGGTTGTTGTTGACAATTGAACAGATTTGTGACTTAATATCTCAATGACGGGAGACTCTAACATGGATGGATGGAATTTAATATTCTGTCACATCACATTTTAATAATGCAATATTTTAATATTTTCACAATAGAAATAACTATGTTCCATATTGTTTTTGATTTTTTTATGAGTTGGCCAGATAATCTGAAACTTATCTTTACTTTCTTACTGTTTTCATAAGAAAAAAAATATTCCTTTTCGTTTTGGATTTAACTTTTTGTTTGACCTTTAGCCTTTAGGGCCAAGAGTTTGAAATGTTTTAAATTTTAAAGTGAATTTACTTGAAGAAAAATCTTTTTGCTGTTCACCCTCTGCAGGCTTAAAGCCTCGTCCTTATAAAGGGTGGTTTGTTGTCTGACCCCTTTGTCTTGGAGGTTACTTCAGTTCAGAATAGCTGAACAGAAACCCTCCTGTACCACAGATAGTGATTTATGTGCAATATTACACCTCTTCTTTAATATTTAGAGTTTACAATCCCACTTTATATTTTAGTTTAACAGTTCATTAATTCTTGAATAAACATGTTTGATTTAGCTAAATAATTTTTTGTAAAAAATATGGTAGTTTTGTCTCTTAACAACAAAGGTAACATTTAAGCTTTTGTGCCCTTTAACTTTAATAAATTTGACACACTGAGGTCAGTTTAACTCACTCTAATAAGTAAAGTTTTCATTAATGAGTGTGTTTGAATACTAAAATATGACCTTTTTCATGGGGGGCTTTAAAAAGGGCAAGATATTAGTTCTAAATCACCTTGTGTTAGTCACCCTTCATCTTAAGGTCAGACACATGAAAATTAAATTACTTCATTGGTCAATGGTCCATAAAAATGGGTTCAGACTTATTTTTTTTTTATCTGGTTAAATAATTAGTTTTAAACCAAGTTACTGGACTAATTGGACCAGCTTCTCTACATCTTAGCCTTGCAAAGATATTTATTTATTTGCTGCGTTTCCATTAAGCAAATGTTTTTGCAATTCTGATTTGCACAATTTCATGGCCAATGGAAACGCTACTTTTCTCTGTTGGATGTACTTGACTTGATGTAGAATCTGGTAATGGATTAATTTGACCATGAAAAATAAACGAATAAAATAAAAAGTGCCCAGGAACAACTAATTGAATTAAACATATTTAAGAACAGTTATAGTCCACCTTAAGATGTTTGTCAACTTAAATTTCTCTTAAGGTTTGGATGCCCCCTCCTTAATGTAAATTTAGGGGGTTGTTTGTAAAAAGGTCTTTTTATGGCCTTTATTGAACAGAAGCTGGACAAGAAAAAGAGCATAGACAGAAGCAGAAGGCCCAGGTTCTGAATCAAACTCAGGACTGTATTGTGGCCTGCAGCCTCTACGTGCGGCTCGCCTGCTTCCCCGCCGAGTCATGTGACGCCTTGCTCCACTATCTTCTCTCAGAGTATCATCCAGTGTGGCTGTAAAGACATGAAGGTCATATTTCGTATTGATTACCAGGTCTAGAATTGACAGTCAGCTCCAGTCAGTCTTGGTAAATGGCACAGGCCATTTACCAAGACTCCTCTTCATTTTCCATCTCTCCACTCTGAACACGAGCTCCTCAGATCTACTCTCTGCATATTTCCAAGTCGTTTCTGTCAACTCTTGGCTCTTATTTGCTCTGTTTTCTACCTCTCTGCCGGAGATATTCATCTGAGGGCAGCAGTTAGGCTCTTTTGATGTTCTTCTGCCTTGGTGTAGGCAGACCACCTCATTTAAAGAGTGCCAAAACATGAGATGGAATATGAAAATCTGTCTGAAAGTGCAGTCAAATTGACCCCTCCTATCATTGCTGGACATTTTTAGGCTGAGCTGGCAGATTGAAAGGGAGAGTGGAGACAAAACGGGAAAGGCCTGCTCTTAAACATGTAATGTGATCCGTTATCGATGTAGGACAGGTTTTATCAGGAGCTTCCCTCCACAGGAAGGACGGAGGTCAGGGTCAGTTGTAGAGGAGAGACCCTCATCCTGTTGATGGATTGCCTTTTTAACCTTTTCCCCGTCGGATCGGGTCGTTTAAGCTATTAGAGCTCAACCCGATCCATCGTCCTCATGGCAGACCAGAGACTGTGGTTAAAGATTTAGATTTTTTTTCTTTTGCTGTTTGCATCTTAAGAAAGGTCTAAAGCAGATAAAAATATACCAGGAATGATCTCAATCTATAATGACGGATGATTTTTATTATGAGTTAACTGTTTATAGTAGAAATATATAAATACATTGTTTTCAAGTGTTTCATTCACAATAATACAAAATATTCCAGTCATTCTATTATAATTATCTGCATTTTATTTGACTTTTTTGCCAGCGACAGCGTTTCAATGAACCATAAAATTGTGCAAATTGAAAGTACAAAAATGTATTTGCTTAAAGGAAACAGTGTGCTAGGTTGACGTGGGTTTTCTTGGCTGTACAGAAACACAGTTTTTGCATCACACAGTTGGATGCTACAGCTAATGGAAACAACTAAGAAGAAGACAGGAAGTGGAGAATGATGATTTACTTTGTTTTTTTCAGACAATGCACAGCTGACTCCACCAGACAGAACATTTCCTAAAATGTTGTGTGTCAATCAAACATGTTGAATCCATATCCATTGTGTAAAATCGTCAACTAAAATTTGCACAAAACTCTGCATAGACATAAGATGTCACTGTCTCATATGATGGCTTATAGATGATGAGCGCTAGCACCATGACTAAATTATTGATATATTACATAAAACTGTTTACATCCGTCGCTGCCATGATTTTTAATGAGTTATCACATGTACAAGCTTACTTACATGTGATTTAAATTTATTTTAATGTTTCTTCAACAATAAATAATTATCGACAGATTTGTGCACATTTTTAATGGAATCGTAGCTACTAATGACTACACATGCAGACTTCTCTACAGAAGTTGCATTCAGTGCTACACAAAAGTTTTCTTCTTTTAATTAGCTTCCTTCGTCTTGTTATGATCTTGTGGCAATGCTGTCTGCTCCTGAGCCGGGAGCTCAACTAGCCCACTGGATAGTCATTCAGACTAGACAGCAGCAATTAGCAAGCACTTCTCAATGCAACGCTGGTAAAAATGTTAATAAAAGGTTAATAGAGGAGCAATGGTGATGGCTTCCTGAAGGCAGAGTTTCAGAAAGAGGAGTTTTTAAAGAAACAGATGCCCAATTTCAAGGAGTTGCATCAGGAAACAAATATACAAGTCGTATAGCATTTTTATAACAACTGTAGTTAACATAGTTACTTATTTGATTATTCTATAAAAGGGCACTATGTGCCTGGAAAATGCATAACATACCCCTTTAACAGAGGAAGTTACTTTTTAACAGTGCTAGGCTGCTCTTTGTTTTCACTCATATGATTGAAGGATTTTAAGTAAGACAAAAAAAAATCTGAAGATATCTGTAAGAAGGAAATACCTTTTTATGGTAGTTGATGGAAATATGTCCTGTGATCAAATAGTTTCTTTATAAATCTGAAAAATATTGCCTTGTCATCCTTGAAACCTGCAGTTCTGTAAAGTTAAACAACCTTAAACTGCTAACTCATCTTTATAGTATAGTGTAGGGGATCAAACCCAGCCTTGATGGGGATCAAGAACCAGTCAGTTTATAGCTTCCACAAAAGGTGTCACCTGTGAGTTAAATCTCCCATTTGCCTCTTCACACACAAGAAATGCAGACAGTGCTGCCAAATGACCTTTTTTTATCTGTCATAAGAAGAAGAAGAAGCAGGCTCATCCTGGTTTGTGACAGAAAGCTAGGTGCCGCTGACATCTGCTTGAAACTGAACCCCAACAAGCGTCTGTCTGCTTTCTTCTTTGTTGGAGCTGTTAAAGCCCGCAGACATACGAGCGAGGCAAAGCCAAGACAAGATTTGAACTCCCGAGTCAAATTACAAAAAAGCAGCTGACATTAATATCACAGAGGAGTTGGCGGCTCCGGAGAAGATGCAAGGCGACGTCGGAGCCGGGTCTACGTTACCCATCAGTCAGCTTTTTCTCTCTGTCGGCCATGTCGGTTCTTGACTTCTACTTTTCGCTTGGAATGAAACAGAAATCTTGATGGGATTTCCTTCTTCGATTAGTCAAATGTTTTGACATTTTGAGGCTCCTGTCTTTGAGTCAGATGGCTTCAAATTCTCATTGGCGCTGAACTTATTAGATACAATTTTTAAAAAATTAGCATATGCACATTTGTCGTCTTTTCATAAACCGTGGTGATTGATCGACAGGTGCCCGTTTAGACGGCTAATCGCTTTATGCAGACAAATTATCTCTGTGTCAAATGAGCTCCCAGGACACATGGGCTTATTATGAGGGTGTCAGCTTCACTTAAGATCTGTGGATGATTAACATTAGCTGACTGTCAGCAGCATCCGCTGAAGGATAACTAAGAAGATTACTTTAAATAGACAAGAAGTGTGTTCATACAGCAACAGTCAGATTTGCTAACTCTGCTGCAGAATCTTAAATGGGTCAGAGTTTTGCCTGACCTCATCTTCATGGACTTGATGCTATGAGACGTTTCTTCCTGCTCAAAAGCTTGCTGTGTTTGTGGTGGTGTGACATTTATATTTTCTTGTGTTCTAAACAGTGCTGGTGCAGAAAATAACGCATAATATTATTTCTTTCACTTTTAAGGTCTTTAGCATGAAACACCTTCAGGTGTGAAATAAATAATGATGGTAGCTTCAACCAAACGTGTTACCACGTTTAGGAAAAGCATAAACAGTATGTGTTCTTCAAGAATATCTAAATCAATATCTAAAAATATGTCAGTTTATATAGATTTTAAATTTAGAGGGCCGTGGTCAAGAGTGACATGAGTGGAGGGAGAAGAGTGGGGGCTGTGGTCAGTACTGAGACAGTTTTAGGCAAAATATTGCAGAACTAAACAAATCGAAACAAAAATATCAAGATAAAAATAGATAAAAATAGAAACCCTAATAACATATTTAGAGAGTTTATCAGCAAAATAATATGTCTATTTGGTGGTTAATTAGATTTTCAGCTCATATTAAGTAGTTCTGGCGTTCTGGGGAAAAGGGTGCCTACGTATTCTCTTGAATTACTTTACGTAGTCAAGAAAAACTAAAATACAAAGATAGCATTTTCCAGCTAATGAATAAGTGGAAAAAGTTGCAATCCTGCAAGTTACGTTGGAACTGAAAGACTTTGCCAGATCTCTTCTTCTCATATTTTAGAAGATAAAAATCTGGCTTTAAAGATCAAACCAAGTTTTTACATGATGTAGAAGGTTCTGTTTAGTGTAGAAGGATTCCATTTACAGTTGATCAATTTAAAGACTCAATAAAATTTACCTGAAAAAAGATCTAGGGTGGGTCAAGAAGGTCCTGGGTTTGAATCCCAGCCTTGGAACTTTCCCATTCACCATTCGATGTCCCAACCTTCACAAGAATTGCTCAATGTCAATAGTCAGTCGTCATAATCTGAAGACTAACAGTGAAGACATACCACTTGCGTCCAACTTTGATGCTTTTATCCAATTTCTTCCTGATATACAGGCTCCAACTCAAGGGTCCCTTTATGGGCAACCAGACTCATGAATTTGAGTATTTTCTTAAGAGTTTGTACCAGAAATCCGGCTAGCATAAACACAAGCCCTCTGGCAGTAGCTGCTCAAACAAAATTGTCATTTCACTCTTTCATTCTTTTCTATGTTTCTGGGCTTCTACCATGTAAGTACACTGCTATTTTTTACAAGTAAAAGACTTACATTTACAGATTGTGTTCTCACTTCCCATCCGATTTCTTTGTAGTTTAGACAAACTGTATGTTGGTCGGCAGTAGGAAACCCATCTGCGGGGAATGGCTGGCGGTCTGTGAGGCCCCATTGGCTTTAACGTGTTCTAATAGCTGCGTACATCATCCGACCTGATTTCCCGTCGGCTCAGATGCCGAATCGAGTACAACATGTAATATAATGGGATTGTAGTCATGCTAAAAACCCTAGCCACTTCATGTTAACTTCTTTTATGTTGAAATAGGACAAGCGCCCTCTGAATATTGCATATCCTGCTATTTTCAGAGCTAATTCTCCATGTGATTGGGACACTGAAGGAAAGCAGTGATTTATTAAAAGTGGCCTGGGTGTTCTGCTTCATCAGTGTGATGTGACAGCCTGCAGCAGCACAGGCCCACTTGTCAAATAACATCGGAGAAAAGTCCTCTCTTCTACCTCCTCTTTGCGTCGCGTTCTCTCTGACGCAGCATAGGTGGGTTTTTCTTCTTCTCCATGAAGTGATCTCTACTAATCACAAGGTGAGAGCCGACTCCAAGGTCCTCAGGTCGGCTGAAAGCAGTGTGCTCTTACAAGATTAGGCCGAGCGTTACCGAGAAGGAAGAGGCACTTGGATATAAGTGAAGCAGCGAGTAGGAGGAATTTGTAGTGCCTTGGAAGGCTCTGGTGAGACAATTACCGCTGGGTGCCAAGGCCAATTTCAGTCCCCTTTCAGAAGTGCACAGGAAAATGCGGAGGGATAAACGGAGGGATAAACAGACATGTGGCATATTTGAAAGTGAGGTGTTCGTCTTTTGCTGGTGGGTTTTCAAAGCATAAATAAAGGTTAAATTCTAGATGTTTTTGAAATCATGTACCATTGCTTTGGAGACATTCAGAAAAGGACACACTCTTGCTCTGGAATGTCAGCTACGGTTTTATTTTCACAATGACACACACACACACACACACACACACACACACACACACACTCCTGATTATTAAGTCATATTGGATGGGGGCATACGTTGTTACCTAGATCTCCTAGAGGTCTATGGGCTATACAAGACCTGTTCATTAAATTCTTTGTACAAAATCATTTTGTGCCTCTGTGCCCACCTGCTTCAAGACCACCACTATCGTCCCTGTCCCCAAGTGCTCCACAGTGATGAGCCTAAATGACTACCGGCGTATAGCCTTAACATCGGTAGTCATGAAGTGCTTCGAGAGGCTAGTCATGAACCACATCAAGGACTCTATCGACGTCACTGTGGACCCCCATCAGTATGCGTACAGGAAGAACCGCTCCACTGTTGACCCCATTTCATCAGTGATCCCCATGGCCCTCACCCATCTGGAGAGCAAGAACTCCTACATCCGTCTGCTCTTCCTGGGTTTCTCCTCAGCATTCAACACCATCAACCCACAGACCCTGGTGCAGAAGCTCTCCTCTCTTGGACTGAGTTCCACACTAGGGAACTGGATTCTGGACTTCCTGACCAGCAGACCTCAGACTGTGAGGATCCACAACACCGTCTCCTCCTCCATCACCCTCAGCACTGGCTCGCCACAGGGCTGCGTGCTGAGCCCCCTCTTCTTCACTCTGCTGACGTATGACTGCTCGGCAAGACACCCCAGCTGTCGTATAGTGAAGTTTGCCAACGTCACAGCAGTAGTGGGACGCGTCACAAACCGTGATGAGTCCATATTCAGAGAGGAGGTGGAACATCTGGTGCAGAGAAAATAACCTCTGCATCAATGTGAAGAAGACCAAGGAGATGGTGGTGGATTTCAGAAGAGACCCCTGTACATCGGAGGAGCAGCTGTGGAAGTGGTCTCCAGCTACCGGCATCTGGGTGTGCATATATCCAGTGACCTCACCTGGAGTACCAACACCTCCTGTCTGGTCAGGAAGGCCCACCAGCATCTCTACTTCCTCAGGAAGCTGCGGAGAGCTGGACTTGGGAACTCAGTCCTGAGGAGCTTTTATCGCTGTGTGGTGGAGAGCGTTCTCTGCACCTGCATCACCGTGTGGCACAGCAGCTGCACTGCTGCTGAGAGGACGGCTCTGCAGAGGGTGGTCAAGGCTGCACAGAGGACTGTGGGGAGCAGGCTTCCCTCCACCTCAGACCTCTAACACAGCATGATGCAGGAGGAGGGCGCTCCTCATCATGACGGACTCCACCCATCCTGCACACAGGCTGTTCCAGCCGCTCCCCTCAGGCCGGAGGCTGAGGAGCATCCAGAGCAAAACCACCAGGCTGAGGAACAGTTTCTTCCCTTCAGCCATGAGGCTGCTGAACTCAAGCTGCACCAAATGCAGCTTCACCTCAGCTTGAGACTCATAGCAGACACAGACACATAACTACATCACTTAATTTACTTTATGTTAATTTGTTTATTTTATTTAATCATTTATTTATTTATTTATTTATTTATTTATTTATTTTTGTGCAGTAGATTTCTTTATCTGGGACCTGAGTACAAATTTCGTACCACAAACTCCCAAGGTGGTATGACAATAAAAAATCCTTGAATTTTTAGATAATGAGATTCCGGTCTTCCCAGTTCTGCTTATTTTGAGCGGCTTTAGACCCTCTGGTCACATCCAAAAATGGTGCTGCTGACTACATTCCCCCAAAATTAACATTTACTCTCACATATGAAATAGTTGAAAATAAATGCCCAATAATACAACCATACATCTTTGAAAAGCAGAAGTGGAGCCTCCTGCACAGCCAAGAAGAATGCAGTAAGTGGTTTCTAGATGGTAAGTCAACAACAAAATGCTTGCCTTTGCCAGCAGCCATTGTATAGCGCATACAGTGGTAACAGATTGGGCTTCATTGGGGTTGCTAGATGATGGGCTGTGCCTGCTGATTTGTGACCAATCAATCAGGAGGTTTTTGAAATGGCTCATTTTCCAGACACCAAAACACATTAACATATTCCCAAAAAAATGGCTAAGTTGTTTTTTTTAAGTACTTTGAATGTTTTGGAATCAGTTCAGACCCAAATGAAAGTACAAAAATGTGCAAATTGTGGATTTTTCATAATAGATCTCCTTTAAATACCTCAGATTTTTTTTAAACAAGAGTTTAGAACGGCTTTTTAGTTCTAGCGGGACCCTGCAAACCAGAGAAAACTCTGAAGTTTGCATTTATTTCCACATTAGAAAGAAGTCTATATCCGATCCTGTGCGTTTCCATGAGGAAGTCAGCCATTGCAAGAAACAAGCTGTTGCTCACCGACTGTTGTCTGAACAGGGGACTTCAGGCAGGTGTGGACTCTGACATTTAGACCTCATTGTTCTGGCGCTGCTGATCCCACCATTGTGAGCGATTAGCAGTGTCCCGGTCCCTCTGCTCAGGAAGGGGAGAATGGAGTGTGGTGGGAATGGTGCCACAGATGAACAAGGACAATGCGGCGTCACTAACTACGCTGTCTAATTTGATTAAGCTGACATGTTGGTGCCTCAGTGACTCTGTGGGTGTTCGCTGGGCCGCAGCTGACAGACAGCAGCGGTCAGCTTGGCGGGGCAGTCGGCTCTCTGGGTGAAACATTTTGAATCTCATTTTGTATTAAATTCTTATTTTAGGATCAAAGAGAAGTTTGGTTGGGAACCTGATTCCCAGTTTTTTTTTTTTTATTAAACTAGATGTGGGACAAAACTGTCACCTTGGAAGTAATGGAGGGCTGCAAATTTAGATTTTTTTTTTTTTTTACCAAAATAATTTTACTGAGATTGTTCACTTTAAAAGTACAACATGTACTGGTCTGAACAAGCTTCTTTCAAAATTACTACATGACTGGAACATAAAACTATAAGACCGTTTTGTAACTACAACTAATCCAAGCTGGAGAAATGAAAAGCAAAATAAATGTAATTAACCAAAAACAAAAAAACAGCTTCTCAAATCAACAGGTGTAATTAAACATTATCAAACAGATTGAATACAATGGTGCGCTTCTATTCAGAATGTCTAACTGCAGGTTCCTAACAGTCCAATAATCCTTCTGGCAAGTCTAATTTAGATCTTTTTTTTTTGTCTCTTCATTTACTTCAATTTTATGTTGCAAAATTTTCCCTTTATCGATCTACTATTTTAATCAAATACATCTGTAAAAAAAAAAGGGGGGGGTGAACTGTAAATCATTGTAGATCTGAAATAATGTAAAGTGTAACATGGAGTAAAAATTTGGTGTGCAAATAAGGTGTGACATATTCGGACAAGAAAATTTCAGGGATTTAATAAGCTTTGCCTTTTTCTACTCTTCAAACTCAATATGAAAGTTTAGTTTTTTATGTTTAATAATTAGAATGATATATTGTTTGTTTTCTTTCTTTTTCTGTTTTATCTTTGTCATTTTACATGCTTGAAATAAAATATTGCAGCTTTGTCTTGTTAAAAATGGACGAACAAAAAACCAGCAGTGTTTAAAACTGTTAATTTCTAATATCTTTGAATATCTTTGGATTTTTTTGTCTTTATTTTTGAAGCAATGACAAGATCTGGGTCTCTCTCTCTTCAGAAACGACTTGTTTACTTAGCCAAGTTTACCGCCACGGTCTGGGTGTTTCCTTTACTGTTTGCTATGAACGTCAAGTATTCACGAGTATCTTTTTTTGAAAGGCATCACATAAGTGCAATGGTGTAGTGCCATTGTAGGAAAAAAGGAGCACATGTTCGCAAAACAAAATATTTTGAGAATAATGTCAGAAATAAGGACATTTCTGAGCTCAAAGTCAAAACATTTTTTAATTTTGAAACTCTGATTTTTCTAGAAAATTTCTAAAATTAATTTGAAAAAATCATTGCCATAAATGTACTCCTTCTTTTCTATCTAAAATGGCCCTAATACACCATCACGCTTAAGTGCAAATTTTATTCACTCTTTTTTTTTTATTATTATAATTATTTATTCGCATCAACCTTCAACCTTGAGTTGGAAAATCAAATTTGTGCTGGGGGCCACACAGAATCCTTTCAAGGACCTCAAATGACCCTTGGGCTGCACTTTGGACACCTCTGGATTAAACAACCCCCAAAAAACTGGATTTAAAAAGAAATTATAGCGCTTTTTATAAATATTCAAATGGTTTTCAGAGACTGTCCAACTGCGCTCTGATGAACAGTGAACAATGACAGCAGAGTAGAGAGGAATAAGTAGCAGCAGAAGAAGTGGATATTGACTAAAGCTGCCAGGAGCTGATAGAGGGAGTGAGTGGGAGTTATTTGTCTAAGTTAATCCAGGATGATCTGTTGCTCTGAGCAGACACAGAGAAGTCAGATGTTGTGTTTACAGGTCAGCATCTCTGATTTAAAGCCTACTGCTCTTGGTTTCTCGGGGCGTTAGCTAATGCCCTGATGCTATTGAATACAGTGTTCTGCACCTGAGCCCACACTTGTAATTCAGCAGTGAATGGGACACGGTGATAAATTATTCAAGGATCTGTTTTTTCCTCTCTGTTCATGTAAATGAAGGAGTTGGACTGTGTAACACTGTATGAATGCTTTTAATGATTATGTAAAATTAGGGAGGGTTTGCCAAATAGCTAAAGGTTGTATTATGTTTAATATATTTTTGTTAAACTTGGAAGATTCTCTGGGTTGAAAATCTCAGCATCTGCCCTTTGACTTTTGTGCATGATTTTGTTCTGTTGGTATCTGATGGCGTTTTCACACCTGTGGTTTGTTTTCTGTGATCTGAATCAATTGATGAGTTAAACTTGTAATTTTTTCATTATAGTGCGGTAGTTCAATAAGCGGTCATTTTCTTAAAAACTTAAATAAATCTAATTTTATTTGTATAGCACGTTTCAGTAACGAGGCACTTCAAAGTACTTTACATCATGAAAACACAACATACAAAGTCATAGAACACACAGTCATTACATTTTCAAAATCATGAGTTTTCTCTTGAATCAACAGAATCAAAGGTCTTTCCACAACATGTAGGGCAAAATGTTTCATATTTAAAAAACAAAAACAAAATATTACATTCAAAAATGTTTTTGTGTCAGCTGTGTTGAGTACTGACTGAAAAATATAATTGTGGCTTTCTCACATTAGTAAACTGAAAAATATTCGTAAAATGTAGCAAAACACAAATCAATTAGATTGCTGAATCCAAAAATGAAAAATGAAATTAATAAAAAATGCGAAACAGTGGGTTTCTGGTTCACTTTTCAGGCTAAACTTATCTTAAGAAGTATAATTTTTATGAAAATGTCTTGAAAGTTGCATTGATGATTATCAAAGTGACGAAAGATGAGGATTTTTTATTCACAAAATCTCTAATTGTAAAGGGTGATAAAAAAAGAGCAAAAACTATTTTGAAAAGGAGAAAACAATCTAAAATTAAACTGTGAACTTAGAGGCAATACAGATGTATCCCTTATAAACTCATTTATAAATCAAAGTAATCTTTATTTTAGCTTTATTTCATTGTACTTTTCAAACAAAAATGCTTCCAACGGAATTAAAAATCAGAAAGGAACAACATGGAGATAAAAAAACAAAAAAAACAATTACAAGGCTTTCTTATAAACAATCAATAGAAGACAAAATGGTTACAAATACAAAAACAGACTTATCAAGGAGACACTTTTAAAGATAATATTTTGGGAAACAGAATCCCAAAATCTATTTATTTTATTTTTTATCTGCAGCGATTCGTTTAGCACTTCAAGTTTCTACAAAATCAAGAAACCACAAGTAAGCCAACAAAGAGCTCTCAGGTGGTGAAGAGGCCCATATAATAAGCAATAGCAAAATCATTTAAAATTCCTTCAATGTGACGAGAACGATTGTAAAATCTGTTCTAAATGCAACAAGAATGAAGCACAGGAGAAGTGAGAGCTCCTCTGACACTCTCAGATGGGGATTAAGACAGATTGTTGATGTCATTTCTGCAAAAAAAAATAAAAAATAGAAAATGAAAAATGTAACTTTCCAGTAGTTGGTGAATGCAGTCAGGAAATAACATTTGCTTTTCAAGACAAACAATTTCAAACAAAGCAAATGCTGTAACCACATTGGAAAAAGTACCTCCTCCTTTGGAAACAGTGAACAGAAATATGGACCACTACCAGAGTAATACAATATTTTTTTCTCCTCTTTTAGAATGAAATAAAGAAGAAAATGGTTGTACCATAATAGTTTATATGATTATATGGTTCAGTGATGCAAAAGGTCTTTAAACGCATGTACTCACAGACTGCATCAATATTCAGAAAATGTTGACCACTGAGTAAAAGGTCAGGCTTTGCTACAAGGTGTTATTAAACTTCACAAACAGCAGAGACCAGTTGGAGGTTTGGAAGAGCAGGAAATTAGTCTCTGCTTCATTTCTTCTCCATCTTAATGCAATAGCAGCAAGAAGATTCAAAAGGCAGAAGTGCTGATTTGTGCTGCGCCTGGATATGTAAGAACAATTTGAACCAATTTCTCAGGTTTAAAGACTATAGGATTCAAAAGCATTTTGTAAGTATGACTTGATGAAAGAGGTAGAGGTCTCTGAAATGCGTGCATCAGAAATGACAGCATAATTAATACAACCTTGAAGATTTACATTGGGCGACCGCCAAAGCTAATGTGAAAGCTGTTATTGTGAAAAAAAACTTTCTGTAGATCCCGGTATTTGCAAAAGTTATGAAAAACAATCGTTTGTGAATCACAAAAAAATGCCAATACTTAAAATCCCCTTTAAAAGATCTTATTTTAATAATTCAAAAATCAAGTCATCCGGGAGGGACTCAGAGTAGAGCCGCTGCTCCTCCACGTCGAGAGGAGCCAGTTGAGGTGGCTCGGGCATCTGGTCAGGATGCCTCCTGGACGCCTCCCTGGTGAGGTGTTCCGGGCACGTCCCACCGGGAGGAGGCCTCAGGGAAGACCCAGGACACGCTGGAGGGATTACGTCTCTCGGCTGGCCTGGGAACGCCTTGGGATTCCCCCGGAGGAGCTGGAAGAAGTGGCTGGGGAGAGGGAAGTCTGGGCCTCCCTTCTGAAGCTGCTGCCCCCGCGACCCGACCCCGGATAAGCGGAAGAAAATGGATGGATGGATGAAAAAACAAATATGCCTTAAAGTATAGGAATACTCACAGTGGAAACCGTCTTAACGCTACCGCTGAAGCTAACATTTATGATCTTCCTTAGCACCACTCTTGGGAGTTCAGCCAATCAGCAGCAAGAAAAACCAATAATATTCCTGGATTGGATTTCGCCAGCCAATAGCGTATCAAGTAGAATTGTGCCTCAGTATTTCAACTTCCCAAGCGTATTATTTTCAATAATTTTATGTAAATATCCACATATGGGTGAATTTTCTACACTCCACATACAAATCTGCAAAAACTAAACTTTATCTTAATTTTGAAGATAATAAAACATGTTCATGAGGAGAAAAGGCACTAAAACGTTCCTACCAAGTGGTATAAAATAACTTGGGGCAATATGGGAGCAAACACACATTTTCTTCAAAAGTTGTATTGTTTTTAACAGAAAAACAATTCCCTCAACTCAATATACCTTTAAACTGGGTGTAAACTCATGTGAAGAATAAATCACATGCAGATTTCCTGTCAGTCATAATATCTCATATTTTTCCAGATCATCACCAGCAGAAATGGTTCAGGGCCGTTATTTTCCTGCGCTGAGTGATAACGTCGGCCCAATGTCGCCGTTAGCTCAGTGTTGGGATTAGATTTTTATCTTGTGTGATCTATTTACACCTGAAACTTAAGATCTCATCTGTATTCAGCTGCTATCTTTTAACCCATGTCTGGCGATTCCTTTATTTGCATAAACACTGGATATTAAATCCTATCTCGTCTTGGTTGTGTTCGCAGTTTTCTCAACCCCTAATAGAAACAGAAATATATTAGAAAGTGGTTGCTCTGTTTATCACGATGGAGGGATTGATGTACGGACATAGATGGATAGTTTAGTAATCCCATGGGAAATTTAACACTTGGTCACAAACATGTAATTAAACTTAGATTTACAGCTTTTTGCTATGATTGCAGTTCTTTAATAAATTACATTATTGTAACGCTCACTATGAGTTCATGTTCACAGTCGACTTTCTTGCCTCTGATATTTTTGCTAACATCGCTGAACATCTGGTGATCCTCTAAAACTGTACAGCATTATGACTTGCAGGGTTTTCAGGTCATACTTTAGTATGATTTGCTTACAGAATATTGATTGATTGATTGAACTGAGGTTGAAGAAGCATCAGTGGAAGTCTGATTGAATTGGGAGTGATGTTGGTCTAGACTGCGTTCTGAGCAGACGCTCCGCTTCCTGTTCAAAGCCGTCTTCCAGACAAACAGGTCTGCGTTCTGTACGCTTATCACTTTTATCTGAAAAAAACACTCATGATAAAAGCCAAGACTACTCATGACAACAATAATGATTTAATACAGATACTCAATTATCCCCATGTTCTCTAATTTCAGGATTTAAAAAGATCTGATTAACCAGTAACAATATCAGGGTTAATTCATAGGACTCAAGCAGTGGAGCCCACGTGCTCTGAGATTAATATTTAGTGGTTACTTTTTTGCTGAAATCATTGTTCCATGAATGTTTAATGCTGAAGATGGAGGTAGCGTGAGGATTTTCTAAAAGCAAATAATGTTCATTAGCATGAGAAGTCAGTGGAGAGGATTGAGATAGCTAGCTTTTTTTTTTTTTTAAGCTATTTAAATACTACTTAAGTGACATGGATCCACATATGGAAGACTGGTCCAGCCAAAATTTGTTATAAAAATAGAAATAAGTAAATAAATTGATAGAGTAAGTAGTGTGGCAAAGATTGCAAATAAAACAATAAGAACATACACAACTTGTAATTTTCAACAGTATTAATTTAAGATTTTTTTCTGTTTTCTCTAGTTTTTTTCTAATTTCTGTCATATTGTGTAGTTATTTAATACTTTTTGGATTTCTATTTGGGTCTCAACTGCCTCTAAAAACAGCAAAGTGCTCTTAAAAAAAACACCAAGCCATTTATTAACAAGTTAATGTTTGTAGTGTTGGTGTTTTGAAAATGAGCCATTTCAAAACATTCCCAATTGAGTCACAATTGATGGACACTGCGCTGTTACCTAGCAACCAAAGCGGAGCTCCAGTAAGTTTGGTCAGCAGGTTTTACCTCTGTATACACTGTACAATGGCTGCTGGACAAGACAAGTGTTTTGCTGTTGACTTACCATCCGGAAATCGCTTGCTGCATTGTTGTTGGTTGTGCAGGAGGCTCCACTTCTGCTTTTCAAAGATGTACGGGTGTATAATTGTGCAACAGCAGCTATTTTCACAGTTTATGTTGAGAGTAAACATAAACATTATGCTAGGGGGACATTACCAGCAGCAGCTTAGTTGGATTTAAAGTGATAAGAGGTCCTAAAACAGCTCATTCTGCTTGAACTGAGCAGCTTAACATCCCGTTATCTCATTATCTAAGAGTGATAATGAACATTTCTTGTAATGTTCATTACAAAAAGTGTCATGAACATGTTTTGTGTAGCCCACAGACCTAACCCAGCCTGTTCAAGGCAGCATAATAAGTGACCTTTAATGTAATAAAAAATGGCTCCGTGTGCGCTGTACCACTGATTTATTTCACAATATTAGAAAGGCCTGAACTGTACATTTGGAAATATATTTCTGGTGCTGACTGCTTGAGTTTTGATCATATTCCTGATTATACAGCACAGGAAGTCAGAGACCGAGAGGCAGAGCAAAAGGCAAATTCAGGGCCACCCGTGCTAATTCCCTGCCCTGCGGATTTGCCCCACAGATTCACCTCTTAGCTAAAGGTCACCAGCTGGAACTGTGTCTGTCGGCTCGGGGGAAATGCACATGTGCTCTGCTGATGCATTTGAGGCTCCAGGAGGGCACAGATAGGATGAGGGGAGGTCCCCACAGACAACAGGGAAAACTCCTGACCCTCTGTCTTGACAGGCAGCTTTGGTTTCTTGTGAAGTCCCTGTGCAAACCTGCAGGCAGAAGACCAGGAATCATATTATATATTCTGTGACAGAAATACATAAACAGAATTTAATATCTTTTTAACCTTGTCAATTTGATGCATCTTGAAATATTTTGGATCAGCAGTACTTTTCTTCCTACTGGCAACCTTGTTGCTTGTTCAGGGGGAAACATGTGACTTGTTGTGAGTGGTAAGTAGGGCTACAACCAACACATTTTTTAGTAATCAATTATTCTAGCGATTATGCTGACGATTAATTGGATAAAAGAAAATTATATTCTGCAGATTTTTCACTTTAAACCACCACCTTTGTAAAAAAAACAACTGTAAAAGCAGTTATAGACCACTAAAGAAGGCAACAGTTTTTTTAATTTAGTCAATGAAATCCTCATTTGAAAACACCCTTTAGTTTCTATTCAGATTACCTTTTATGTGCGACAGAAAAAGTGGTAAACTGATTCTCACTGCGCTGTAAGAGGTATGATGGACACCAGGCGGCTGAATATGAACTAGTCTCGCTTGTTTATTGCACTCTCGCAAACAAACTTCTTTCATTTACCCCATGTCTGACTGCAAACAGCTTCTGATTTGACTTAAATGACAAACTACATGACGGATCAGAGAGCAGAAAGTGGGTTTTTCTTTGGTTACTTTAATGGTTCCCACCGAGTGCAGCAGGTGCCAGAGCTGCCAGAGCTTGAATGCGGCAACACTATTTTCTAGCTGTTTATTTTTCATTATTAGCACAACACAACAAAGCTGTGTTTTTGTAGGTTCTGTGGCTGTGAGGGTGATGGCAAACAAAAGAGGAGCTGTCTAGAATACCTGGAGAATTTAAAATGTCCTGAATCAGTCTTTTTGGGCCCAGTGTAGGTGCTTGGAGAGAAATGTTCAGGATATTTTTTACCAACAGAAAGTTTGAAAGACTTGAAGTCTTGGCGACCCTGTGGACAAGAATAAACTTTGTCTACTGCCAACCAGATTGAGGATTGGGATGGAGGTCTGGGCTGGGTTTGGAGGTTTCTGTGGAGTCGAGGGTGATAACCGCGTGTCCTACTCCTACCATGAGTCATTTGTCTTAGTTATGTCACTTTCTGCATTTGAACATTAGAAGAATTGGTGTGTATTTGACTCAGTATGACGGCTGACTCTTGATCCATGCCTTGGTTTTCTGTCATCATGACGGCTGCTGCGCTCGATGTTCACAGTCAAGCCCCCCGGCAGATGGTGCAGAACGCAATGGCACTTCTGGTGTTTCATCAACCAAAAAGGACACATCACCTCATTATTCACTGACCTCCACTGACTGCCAAATGTAATTTAATTCACTAACACCCTCCCAGACTACTGGGGACTCTGTATTGCAATGGGACTGTTAACCCTTGAACTTTTCCATATTTTGTCACGTCACAACCACAAATGTGTGTGCATTTTCTCTGAATTTAATGTGGTAGACCAACACAAAGTAGTGCAAGATTGTGAAAATAAAGGAGCATGGTGCATGGGTTTATGGGCATGTACTTTCAGCCCAAGATTTATGCTGACTTCTACCAGTTTTGGTCAGCTAGTGACTGATAATTTAGCTCATTCATGTTTTTCTACATCGCTCAAGCTCCATCAGATTGGATGGAGAGCATTTACTAGCATAAATGTTTAAATTACGCCATGGATTCTCAGTTGAACATGCATACAGACTTTGACTGAGACAATATGGACCCCTAATTTGGAAAATTTCCTTGTAGATCTGTTCTGAGTTAGGGTTCTTGAACCATCTAAGTTGTTAAATTTGCACTCAATGTGCAGTTTTATTCATTTAAATAGATATAACCAGTGGTGGGAACCACTATCTAAAAGGCAGTTCTACTAACTGAAGCACAAATCGTCAGCCTAATAGCATAATTGTCTAAATCCTAACTTAGGCAATTATGCTATTAGGCTGACAAAATCATAAACATAAATTCCGCTAAGGCTAAAGAGCTACACCAACTTTGTATTTAGCAGATGCTAGTGCTAAAGTGATGTCTTCAACTATATTGATACCCTGCATGTGTTTCATGCATGTGTCCATGCAGGGTATCAATACGTGAGGTATAATAGGGGAAGCTGTGTGTGCTAAAAGTTTTCAAAGTTAGTGAAAGCACTAAAGGAAAAATTACCTCCACTATTACCACGTTAGTGGAAATGTTCCCTCCACTGGATATGACTCTGTCATCAGCAATACACGTTTTTAATACAAAGCCGCCTCCATTTGTATTTGTAACCATCCAGACTCATTCCCATCCAGACTCCTAACAGTAACATCCAACTGGGTCAAAATAACCCCCCGTGTTACCACACTGCTCTTCTTTGTTCCTTGTATTCTAGACTCAATCTGTCAGTTTCTTTGTTTCCACTGACAAGTTGTCTGTTTGCTTTTAAAGTGACTAAAATTGTACCAGATCACTCCTCCAGATGACTGTGATCCTTAGTGAATCCTGCACTGATTGCAGAAACAAGATGCCTGTATACTTTACCAACAAAAGGTCGTTAGCCAATAATCTAATGACAAATATGAGCTATTTAGAAACCAGGATAATCAATTTAGAAAGTTGGTCTTTGCAGAAGAGACACTACAGAAATCTAGGTTGCTTGTCTATTAAACTACAGTACATTTTCATGTTCCTTTTCCTAGTGAGAAGATCCATCTATGGACTTACATTTTTTCTCTCTATTCTAGGACTACTTTCAGACAGCAGAGAAATTCAACCCATATCATTTTTTTTTCATGGCAGTCTAACTGATCCAATTCCAATCAACCCCCCAAAATATGTATCTGATAGTCTTCAAACTTTCTGCTGTCACAACGATCATGTTGCATTTTACCTGACTTTTAGGTTAATGTTAGATATGCATGCCCTAATTCTGCACCAGAAGCAGTCAGAAACGGTAAATCCATAAACAATGGCTAAAAATTATAATTATAAAAATGATAAAAGAAGTCTGTCAGTGCAGTACATCACATCACAATCCCACCACTTGGTTCTGACCCTAAATCCAAACAGATTTCTCTACAGAAGTTGCAGATAATTATCTTTAAAAAGCCATTGCTTCCAGTTGTGCTTTCTTTTTCCTTAGCTTCCTTTGTATTGTATTTTGATTTTGTGACAATACTGTCGGCTTCCATCTAACAACTATAAAATCAATCCAAAAACTGCAGTGTCCATCATTTCTTCCATAGACGGAGTGATGCTGTGTGATGTCTACATTCTTCTTTGGCGCATGCAGGTTGCTTTGGGGATATAAACCGTTAAGCAAAAGTCTGAATAGTTTGAACGACCACCAGAAAACGAACCTGATTTCAGTAAAAAAAATTGGAATTCAGCATTAAGACAGTTTATGTGAACACAGCCTTAGTCACAGCGGTAAATCATTGAAATATGGATCTGATTTCAATGATCAGAAAATTAATTGGGATTTCAAAATCATTGAAATTCCAATTTGTTTTATTAAGTTCACATTCCGGCCTTACTTGCTTCTCCTCCATTCCCCATTGCAAGTTCTGCAGAAACGCTTCAAAAGTCTTTAGCATTCAAGAATGTTGATGTTTTCTGTAATGCATCCTTTGGGATGTATATTTTCAGTCTATTCATGAAGTATTAGTGTTTTCACATTTGAGAGTGCAATAGACTTGGTTTGATTGGGGACAAATTCGTAACATTTGTTACATTTTCAGCGAACAGGCAAACCGAGCTCAAACGAACTAGAGCTGGATGAAAGCGGACTAAACGCGGCTGGTCTGAATGTAACGTAAATCTGTTTTGTTTACTTGTTTGAGGTATTTTAGGACATGAACATATATTGATTTTCTTCACCTACATCCCAAACTAAAGTTGGGTTTGTTGTGCAGCCTTGGCAAGAACTACAGCATAATGGAAAAAATAAATTTACTCAGCCATTCTAGTTATTGATTTCAGGTGTTCCAACCTCTGGCAGCTTTGAAACCACCTTAATATGTCTGAAGTGTGCATTAATATTTCTGTCATTTATGCACAACAATGAGGGACTTGAAGAAGTCTCTGTGAATAATTTGTGATCTGAAGCTTCTGAAAACCTGCAGATAAAGCTGCAACAATCATGAGTGAGTGAATCCACAGAGGAGCTGTAAAAAAGCTCAGCAGCGTATATGTACACTATACACAGCTACTTTCATACCATAAAGATCATCAGGACTTCATTACCCAGCTGTCACTCTGCTCAGACAGCCGGCCGTAGATTCACAACACTCCCATATTAACTCCTGCCGCACAGTTCAGACTCAGCCTTGGTTGTTAGTGTGATGAATTTGACTTTCTGGACGTATTAGCTGTGGATCAGTCCAAGATGAGACTTTTCATTACAAAACTGACAGAAGAGAGTTGGTCGGCACCAGATCCTGCAAATGTTCATCATACAGCTATCAGCCTATCATGTCTGTGGTCCATCGCTACTGAGGAAGGATGTAGAAATGGAGGGAGAGAGGGAAAGGGAAGATACATCCAGAGGGTGGTGAAATGAAGGTGAGTGATTTGAATGGAAAGGAGGGGATGCAGAGAGGGAGGGTTGTTAGGGGAGATAAGGGAACGGCAACGAGTGCATGACTGATGAAGATGGGAATGAACAGAGAAGGAGAAAAACTGCCCAAGAAAGAAAGAAGGGGGGTTGAGATGGAAGGTAGGCTGAGAAAATGAGATTGAAGACAAAACACAAAGAGGTAGTGAGAATGACATCAATGAGTTATGATAACCCAGAGCGAATTCAATAAATAAACACGTCAGTATAATCAGACCGCTTTAAACGGGATGTCAAAACACCCCTGGAGTTACACTGCTGCTGATTACTCTGTGAACCGCATCACCACAGCGTCAATACGCATACTCCCGGTTGTGGCATTAAAATAGAAGACGTTCCTTTATTATAGTTGTAAATCAAAATGGAAATCGGAAGTGGAAGTGAGGAATATTCTCCTGCTGTTAAATCGGTGGCTTTGCTGACAACAGACGGGGGAGAAAAGTAGAAACTCCCCCCGGGAAGTAATTAGTATGGACAGTTTTTAGTGTTGACACCGCTGGCTTGGCTTTCAGATCTCTCATTTGCTTTCTCCTGCTGTCTTGGGAAAACATTTCAGTGCCAATTTCAGCATTTTTTTTCACCCTTTTCCCCCCAAATTGAAATGTCTTTTGTTTGCTTCAGAGGTTTCATGCACAGAAAACCTTCGAGAGCCTCAGAAAAATCATTACCGACCAGGAATTAAAATGAAGAAACCAGACTCATGTTTGCTGTGGTTTCTAAACATGATGAATGGGTTGTTTTCCAGTTTCTCGTTTCTCACAGTATCTCTTATTCCAGCTACTGGGTCTGGAAATTCTCCAAATACTTTTTTATTTTTTCATTTTTATGATTATAAGAGGAATTGCTGGATTGCACGTTGGGATACTTGTGAAGAATGTGATAATGTCTGTACTTATGTCTGCAATTGTTTTTGTTGTAATTGTTTGTTGCTCCTTTAATGATGTGGAGCCGTTGCTACAGATCACGCATCATCATCATCATCATCATCATCATCTTATGTATTCTGGTGCACTGAAACAATGTTTTCATGGGTCTAAGTAAGAAATGGATGGAAATCCTGTGAAACATTCAGTCAATGGTGCATTTCTTTTATGAATAGAGCATGTTTATTGGGATCAAGGTTGAGGAATCTGGTGTTCTGCTGGGTCAGGGCAGAGTCTTTTGCCTCAACATCTCCATCTATTTGTGTGTATTTGATTTGTTTTTGTAGATTTAGATATCAACTGACCATCTGAAAGTTACATTTATGTGTTATATAAGTACTATTATAAACTAATTGCTTTTTTCAAGCAAACAACATACCAGGGTGAGTGTAGCTTGAGATGAATTATTGCTATTTTTTGGATTGTTGCTTAAATATTTGAATGGCATGGTGTTTACATGGTTAATAACTGTGCTCTAGTGTCATTTGTGTAGTGAGGAGTGTTTTTTTATATCCTGATCAGTTTGTCTTTCCACCCCACTGAAGAGTAAGGTAGATAGATGCATTTTAGTCTACGTTCACACAGCATCTTGGTGCTCACTGCTCAGTTGCATTTTTTACTCAAATCCAACTATTTTTCATGGTCATTCATATTCCTGAATCATGTGACCGCAATCAGACTTCTGTGTGAACAATTTACATCCAGAAAGCAGAAGAAGACGATGTAAATGTCACACAGCAACACACAGTTTACACAGGTAATAATGGACGCCGCTGTCTATGGATCAATTTTGAAGCTGTTGAGCAACAGGAGTCAACAGTATTGTGACAAAATCAAAACAAGATGAAGGGAGCTAAGAAAAAAGAAAGCTGCTTGTTACGTCTGGATTTACAGCATCTGGTTTGTTCTGGGGCAGAATTAAGACACGTCTCACGTCGGTGACATAAAAGTTGGATAAAATGCGACATGAGAGTTCAGACTCCAGACTTTTTGAAACCTGTGAGATACATATCCGACTTAGTACCATAAGGAATTGGGATAAATCAGATTTTTTTGGGGGGGTGAAAAGATTGAAATTGGGTTGCTCAGACTTCCAGGAAAAAGTTTGATATGGGTCACATATGGGCAAAAAAAAAAGGTTTTGTGTAACATACACCTGTTGTGTGGATGTAGCCTTACTCTACGGCTCTCAGTCATCATGTAAAATTTTAGTTTTTGTCAGGACAGTTTTAAAAAGACATAATTAAGAGCTGTCTGAAAGGTTTTCCAGGATATAGCTTCTCTTTGATTAAAACCATGATGGTTTAACTTGAGTTTTCAAGTGAATGAAACCCCAACAATAATGAAAAAGTACTAATATGTTTTGCTATTATCCTCTGAAAACCAAACAGTATATAAATTTTAAAGCCTCATGCACAATGATGAGTATGACCATGAACCTGTCTGTATGCTAAAGTATTCTATAGTGGAACAAGAGGCCATCTGTCTGACAGCCAAAGCTTCACCCAAACCGTGTCATCAGTGATTCCAAACACAAATGCAAAGCTATAGGAGTGAGGCTGAAAAAGAATGAATATGATGCAATGACCCAGACGAAGCCTCGACCTTAACCTGATTGAAATGCTGCGGTGGAACCGAGAGAAACAAATTCATTCGAACCTCAATGAGCTGAAGTGACGCTGAAGAAGAGTGGGCCAGAATTCCTCCACACTGATGTGAGCGACTCATAAATTCAAACAGAAAACAAAGCTAAAGGTGGTTCAACAGGCCACTGAATACTAGAGCGTGCTTTGTTTTTCCATGAATGCGTCTCTTGTACAGTTTTGACATCATCTAAACTCTCAAAAAGAGGGAAAAAAACTACTGAAGGTCATGAATATGTTTTTTTATTCTCATTAAACTTTAAGGAGAAACTGCAGAGCGTTGACCCACGTTACACACCTTGTATTTTCTTAGGGGAATACAAACACCTATTGCACATCTTTCCAGTTCACAAGAACAAGCAACACGACAACAACAAGAGCCTCTTGATGTGTTTTTGTCTGCATTCACAGCCATTTGAAAGGAGAAGCAATTCTTGCAAACACCCAACTGCCCTTGATTCTTCACCCTCTGTCTTCTTTCATCCTTTCTATTCTTCTTTGCTGTTTGTGAAAAGGGCAAGTTTAAACATACTGCTTATTCACTGTGCAACTTGTTTATAAAGTTGGGAAATATGACCTGATTGTTATGCCTCATTTAATACATAAGCTTATATTTAGCTAAGAAACTGCTCATAGGTCCTGCTCCAACACACTTGAATCAATTGAATGGCTAATGACCAAGCCTCCGCAAAACTTGCTGACCTGCCAAGGAGGTAATTCAGCCTTTTGATTCAGGTGTGTTGGAGTAGAGATACATCCAAAAGCTGCAGGGCACTGGAGTTGAAGACCTTTTTTTCTGTCATTTAAATGGCAAAAAAGTAGAAAGTCGCCTTTTCCATTTTACCAAAGGAAAACCCGAACATTGCATTGAATTTTCACCTTGCTTCTTCTGAACAAACTGGTTGTAACAGTGAGCTAAACTATTTCCTTTAAACCAGAAGAAATGTTCAGTGGAAAAAGGCTGCAACCGGCTGGAGTTCAACAGAATGTAAAAGAGTCACAGGAAAGCACAGCAGGACTAGGCCAGCATTGCCTTCTGTGGAAACAAGGCGTGAGGTTAATAACGGCAGTAAAGACACTACAGGGAGAAAGAATTGTCAGTATGTCCTCTAGCACCATAATAATACAGCAGCACAGCCACAGAGTTCGCTCCATTCCTCTTTGTTCATTCAGATTAAATATTTATTTGCAAACTCAATCAGAAGAGGTTCCGCTCATAGCTTTTCAATGCCTCTTTTTAACTGCCATGAACTAAAGTGAGTTAATACAGCTGCTATTAACTCACTTAACATCCACACCAAACTAATGCAACAGTTACATACAGTACAGGCGGTTGAAGACCAACCTCATTCCACTGTAGTGACAGAACAAAGAGAAGTTTCTATGCAGTAGAGAGAGAGCCGTGGTAAATAAAAAACCCAATTGGTATTTATATATTCCTGTCCATAGCAAATCTTTGTGTATTTATTCTATATGTTTGACTTTCGACCTCATTTGTACCCACTCGCTAATATTTTGGCTTACATTTTTAGCTGCTCCTGTTTCATAATGGCCATTAAATTTGCCTTTAGGCACCACAAAACAATAAGCCTTTAACTAGCCCTTTAACTAGCCATTTAGCTAGACAGCCATTTAAATGGATAGTTGGATGCTAAATATAATGAGCTAGCTATTGCTAAGCTAGAAATAATAACAAAATGGGTCCATGACAAAAAAAATAAATAAAAATATGGTTGTAAATATTGTGTTGACTGAAAAAGAGACAACCCCATTTGAGTTCATTTTAAGTTGATGCTTTGCCACAGATAAAATATGTTACTATAAAACTTCTACAGAGATCAAGCAGCATTCAGCTTCTATCCACCATAAATCTGGAATAAACTTCTGGAAAATTGCAAAACAGCTGAAACACTGAGTTCCCTTAAAATCTAGACTAAACACCCACCTGTTTAGATTTGCTTTTGAACCATAATAAATGAAACACTGACCAACATTTCCGTGTGTAATGATGACACTTGGCAGAATGTTATGTTTACTGGCTTTCTCAATTGTTGACTGTGTGGCGTCTTCTGTTTTTATGATGTAAAGCACTCTGAGCTTCCTCATTGCTGAAATGTGCTTTACAAATAAAAATTGATTAATTGATGATTAATTTGCAGATAAAATTTTTTTATATTATCTTACAGTCCTGGAATAATAGTTTCATCAGAACTTTGAGGGACTTCTCCAGGACATTTGGATCCTTAATGTATGCAACAAGCTGAGATGACATCATCCAGCATGACCTGTCTACATGTACGTATATACGTGCTTACTCAGAAAGTTGAATAAAGACCCATCCGTTGGCTTGTCTGTCATCTGTGTAATATTTAGGGATTAATTTTAATCCATCATGCCTTTCTGTGCTTTATGATGATTTAACATCCTATGGCTTTTTCAAATGACGCAACAAATCTGTTTGAATAATCTTTGGAGATTTAAGTAAGACAACAAAAGTGAAAAAACTGCAAACGTGTATATCAGGCAGAAGAATCTCCTGGGTACTTCTGTACGTATCCCATTGTTATTGGGATCCACTTCATTCCCGTCCCACCCCTTCTTGCTGCAAGTCTTCCAGACTCGAAGTTCCCCTGGTGTCCATTGGGTCCGTGTGTCTGCAGCTGCTGGCTGGACGGCGGAGACTTAATGCCGACACCGTCTGTGACCCGAGGAACGGCAGCTGTGACAGGCGGCCAACGTGGCTGTCACTCGTCCTGACTGATGACAGACACGCAGCAGCATCCTGCCAGCTAACATCTGGGAGAGCAAAGGGCCTGACACTCATCCTGACAGCAGGGAATTGCGGGAAGATTCACAAAGAAAGCCGGGCAGCTGCTGTGTTTTTCTGATGTGGCTGCTCTCCTTCCCATCACACAGTCAGCGAGTTGGTATCTGCAAGCCCTGTGTTACTTTTGCACCTCAATTCATTTCTAAGAAGGACAGTTGAACTTGAGGAGAAGAGCACAGGCTTGAGGAAATATGCTTACTAATCACAAGTTTCCTTTTTATGTTGCAGTCAGTTAGCTTTGCTGTTATTGTTGACACTTCAACTTTTAGAGTTTCAGAGCAAAGCTTTTTAGATCTAGGGTGATGATTTCGAGACCATAAGGTTAGAGAACTTAAAAAAGAAAAATATTAAAAGTTACTAACTGGATAGTTAGTGGGGATTGTTGGGAAGGATTCAAAAAGAATGTCTATTGTTTCCATAAAAAGGAGGAAAACTCGACTTTTGTTTAAAAAAAATTGCATCTTAAAGATGACTTATAGAACAATGTATACTGCACAGATGAGAGCAAGTTAGAGGTGTGTGGTCATAATGAAGTGCAGGAGATTATTATTTTTTAAATGAAGTGGACATGTTTACTTAAAACATTTTATTTTAGTTTTTGTTTAATTGGTATTAATTGTGTTATATCTGTGTTGTGTCCGTAGAACATGTAGAGGAATGGCTGTGACCACGGTTAAACTGGGCGAAAGCCAGTTACCCCTGACCATTGATCTATTATTTAGGTAAATGTATGCTGTCAACATAAAATACTGGCCTTCTTTTTTATACGGAATATCTAAAATATTCTACAAATAATGTAGTTTTGGAACCTGAGATACCTAGATCCAAAGCTAGCTGGCACGTTATTGGCTGGCATTTGCAAAGCAGCCAATCCAGGAGTGATATTTATTTTCGTTGGTGCCGATTGGCTGTAACCCCCAAGACGGTAAATAAGGAAGACTGTAGACAATTAGCTTCTGCACCCATGTTAAGACAGTTTCTACTGTGCATGTCAATGCATTTTAAGATATATTTATTGTTTGAACTGTTAAAAAAGGCAACTAAAAGCATTGTTAATCCTTGTATGTATTAAAAGGGGGTTTAAAAGATACTTTAGCATGTTTTAGCTATTCATGGGCAGCTGTCATCTCAAACCCCCATGAAAAACTGGGGTCCAGTGTAATAAACTGCCAAAATGATTAAACCCATTCTGCTATGAAGTATTAAACTAACACACCTTCTTCAAATGTAAAAAAAAAAAAAAAATTACAAACATGATAAAAATTAGAAGTGAAGCGGTCTCTTCCTTTGCCTTGTCAGAGTCTTCTTATGGATGGCAGAGACGGGCCATATTCCTGTCAGGAAAACAAAACATTCAGGCTTGTTTCAGTTTGTAAAACAAATAAACTCCACTGATTAATGCAGAACCAAGTCATTTGTATGCAGGAGATCAAAACTCCTCTCAGCATTAAGTGAAGTTTTATTCTTTGATCTTACGTGAAGTGCATAAAAACAGCACAAAAGCAGAGAGTATTACTATTTGTTTCCCACCCAGGAGTATTGATTGCTAAATGGTAAATTAATGCCTTTTACATTTAAAGCAGTGGGCTCTCCCGCTAATTTCATTAATTGGAAAAGTGCCTGGAATTAGAATTAAGGCCCATTGGAGATAAGTTGAGGACAGAAACGTATCTGAAGTGTTTTTGAGCAAACTAGCAAGTAGAAGATGATCCAGACTTTGCTGATCATGTATGACAAATTAAAACGGACCCCTTTTTTTTCTCTCTACAGTTGATCCCAGTGAAATATGTTTGTGAGATGAAGTGAAATGTGTCACTATCTTTACAGATAAGCATGTACTATTAAGACTGTCAAACATTTTACTTGCTATAATACACTGTGTACAGGAGAAAACAACTATTTTGTCGGCACAAACTGTGATGAGAAAATCAAATCTGATACAGGAAATCCACCATGAGGCTCTGGTTTGCAAACAAGCTGTTTGTTTTCTGCTCCTATAAATACAGCGATTTATAAGAGAAAAGGGTTTGCTCTTTTAAAGATTTATTTTCTTTTTGTCATACTTAAGTGTTTATTAGCAAAACAATGTTAATATAAAAAATGTTTGCAAATGGTGATATAGGAAAAAATGCAGTCGCCACTGTTGCCAACCTTCTGAAATTATGATTTAAATTTGATGTCCAACAAACGTAAAGGAAAAAAAAACACCCTAAACGGAGCATATCTGACAACATGAAGAAGGATGAAAGATTCCAGCAGCAGCATTCAGCATTTATAATGAAGTAAAAAAAAACTGATTATTACAAACACTTTGCACAGCCAGTTATTGGGTTTGGGAGCCAATTCTTTTTTTTCATATGTGGTCAGGTTGGTTTTGACAGTTTAGTTCCTTTAATGAATTGTAAATACTCAGGTTATGTCTGTCTATTACTGAGATTTGTTAGTTCTGAAACATGACATAAAAAGGTAAAGACTTTTCTCTAACTCTAGATTCCTATAAATTACTTTCTTTTCCTAGGATACAAAGAAAGCAAACATGCAGACAGAGAGTAATGTGAAGCAGCAATACACTCCATCCATACCCTCATCCAAATGGACGCTACATATGCGTTGAAGCAATAACAATCTGCTGAGATTATTAGTTGGATATATTGGGACATTTTCCAGGAACCACATGAAGACTTGAGAGATATATATAAATGTACAACCAGAAAATGTCACGCCACAGTATTACTACACAGAAATAACATCATTCTGAATGAATTGTGCTTTCCAGAAGCTCTCTGCACTTTAAATCCCTGAAGAATAAAGAGCACCTGGACTGCTGGAGTAATGCTTTCAGAGGTTTTTTTTTTTCCCTGTCTGTTCAGTTGGTCACAGTCATGTTGTAACAAAAAGGTGTGAAAATCAAAGACCGAAGGTCCTCGACGAATTTCAAGGATTCGTATTTTAAGGTTATTCCAAGAAGTGTGAGCAAGATGAATAAAATATTTCTATCTGGCACAGCCTGAGCGGAGCAACAGCAGTGCTTTAAGGTGAAACTGCAACCATAACTTGTAGTTTTAGTAAAATGCTGATGGTTGTTTTTACTTCAGACTCAAAGGTCCAATTTAAAAGGAGAGAAATACTTAGGAGGTTATGCAATGTCTTGCAAAAGTATCAAAATCCCTTTTGACATAGTGCAATCACAAACATCAGTATAATTTATTCAGATTTTATATTATAAACCAACACTAACTATTGCATCATTGTGATGTAAGAGAAAAATGATTCATGGTTTTACATTTTTTTAATGCTACTCTGACAAATGTGGTGTGCAGTTGTATTTAGTTGTTCAGGATGTAAGTTTTTACTAAATTTGGTGTTTTGCATGTAGGTATAAAAATGCAGCTTTCATTGAACCAAGCGAATAACAGTTTTGTTGTAAAGTCTGCTGTTAAAAAGTACAGAATTTGCATCCTAGTGGTGGTTTTAATTTACCAGAGATTGCCCAGGTCCCTCTTGAAAATGAGATCTGGATCTCAACGGGGTTTACCTGGTTAAATAAAGGAAATTAAAAAAATAAATTAAATAAAATAAAAAGTATGCCAGTGTTGCCCTGCGACCTGTCCAGGGTGAACCCCGCCTCTCGCCCGGAACGTTAGCTGGAGATGGGCACCAGCAGCCCTCCCGACCCCACAGAGGGACAAGGGTGTCAAGAAAATGGATGGATGGATGGAAAAAGTATGCCAAGTATTTAATATGCTAAGTATGCCAAAGGGACTCTTGTGGCTCTGGGGCTGCAGGTTACAGACCCCTGATCTAGCAGATGATCAGCTGGAGCTAAAAGTTCAACATCTCTTTTTTTAACTCGGTTCATTGTTGAAGTAAAACTATGATGGAAAAATAATGAATTGGTCCAAGTGTCCATATTGGAGACCAGGACCAGTTCTACGGGGGCACGAGCCCCTGTTAGGCCCCGTCTAGAACCGCCCACGGCCATACCCTTCAGCTAACATGATGGGGTTAAAGGCTACAACCAGAAACATGCTACAAATGGACAAATTGTAAAAGTCACCTTTTTTTTATAAGTAATTCCACTTTTTTGTGAAGGCTAGACTGCTGCAAGCAAAATCCTGAAAGGTTTATTGCATTAATATCAGACTTTTATGCTCAGAATTAAACTTTTAAGTTATTCATTTTATTTCAAGCTGCAGTTTCTTTTACTTCTTTTTCATCATTTGTGTCCAGCTTTGACAGGTCAAGTAATTATACCACCTATCCTCTTGCCTTTGTAAAGAAACTGAATTATCAGGGACTCCTTTAATATCTGACTTTGCACCCCAGGTGAGTTCATTTCATCCCCACTGTCCTCTGGCCCTTTGTCCTGGTGATTTGGGTGCATGCAGAGTAATTAAGATGGTTATATTCAACTCCCAGTCAGAGGGCATTTGTGTAATAACCGTTTTCCTTTCAACATTTCATGGTCCATCTCTAAACTGACGGCCAGTTAAAGGTAAAACTTACCTTTAAGAAATACAAACTAATGAAAGGGACTGCAGATTGAAATGGGAATTTTTCTTTGATTTATACTGATTTATGTTTGATTACACTGTTTAATAATGATCAGACTTAAAAGAATCCAATGCTCCTTGTTTTCAAAATAAAATAAAACGTGCAAGTTATGTCTTATTCCACTTAAACAACATGTCCTTTCTGAGATGTAGCAATAACTTTTCCTGATCTGGAAGTCAGGCTGTCACTGATTTGATGCTCAAGCAACCCAAGGCACTGAAGCTTTGGGATTCACACAAAGCCAAGCCTCATCACTTTTATTTTAAAACATGTTTTCAGACCCAACGTGTCTGGTTTCTGCTGAGGAGTCATGTTTGGGGTTTTATTTTTTGTGACTTTTACAATGACCTATTTAGAGAATGCTGTGTCATCAGGATCCCAGATGGTGTTAAAATGAATCTCTGTGAATCAGCGGGAAACTTTTTGTTTTTTCCTTTTTCTTACATGTTTTAATAACTGGGAGAATTACGACACACTGTATGCTGGCGTAATGCTTAAATGACAAAAAAGAATTAAGTGGTTTCTGTTATTTGGTTGCATTTTTATATCGAATGGCTTGTGTCTTGCACATAGTTTACATTCTGTAAGTTGCAATATTTCATCCCATCCATCCATTTTCTTGCACCCTTGTCCCTTAGTGGGGTCGGGAGGGTTGCTGGTGCCCATCTCCAGCTAACGTTCCGGGCGAGAGGCGGGATACACCCTGGACAGGTCGCCAGTCTGTCACAGGGCAACACAGAGACACACAGGACAAACAACCATGCACCCACACCTAGGGGCAACCTGGAGAGGCCAATTAACCTGACAGTCATGTTTTTGGACCGTGGGAGGAAACCGGAGTACCCGGAGAAAACCCACGCATGCACAGGGAGAACATGCAAACTCCATGCAGAAAGACCGGGGCCGGGAATCGAACCCAGAACCTTCTTGTTGCAAGGCAACAGCTCTACCAACTGTGCCACTGTGCAGCCCAAGTTGCAATATTATGTTTTTAATATTTCTCTATAGGTCTTTAGTTCATGTTTTGAAAGCTGCAAAGATTACATGTAGAAAAGCAGAATGCATAAAAATGTTTCATTAATTACATACTTTTGTTTAGTTGAACTGAAAAACATTGATTTTCTCTTCATTCACTTGTTAGTGGACGGAATATAGTAATAATAATGTGATGAACAGAGCCAGAGCACACCAATTGTTTTGCCTGGGAAAGTGTGTGGTGCAGATATGGATTTCTGTGTTCTTAGAATTTCCTACAGAAGTAAATGCAACACTTAAAAAAGTTAGACATACTAACCCTACTACATACGCTGTTTAGTGTGACGAGGTTCAGCTGTTGCCATGGACTCAGCGGAAACGATGTGAGAAATGCAACTTTTATTTATTTATTTTATTTTTTTCACAAATATTAGAAATAATTTTTGAGAAACACTTACCTTTTGGTGGAAAGGAGAGAGGTGACTGAGAAGAGGTAATATGAGAAGACTACGTGGTGGAGAAGCAGGTAGGCTAACTATAGTGTATCTTGCTAGCTTGCTGGGTCATTCTGTGAATTCGGTGCATTTTGTCCCCCACAGGTTTATCTCAAAGATTTTATTATAATGCAAACAACATTTTTTGAGAAAATCAATGAAGTGTAGAGGTCAGCCAAATGAACATGTCCCCACTGACCAATGCTCATTTTTCAATGAATATAAAACAACTAAAAATAGCCAGTAACTGCAAGTTATTTGTACCATTTTAAACATTTTTTGGTATTCTTTAACCTTAATAAAAGAAATATGAGAGAAATACATAAATTATATATAAAATGTAAATAGCACTTTTTAATCATGTCCCTAGAGTTTTGTTCAACCCCGTAACAGCATATTAATTCATAATTTTTATAAATAATGGTTCAGACCATTTTCCTCAGCACCCTGGAAGTGACATCACTTAAGTCTTTTCCCGCTCACACTGCAAAGAGATGTAAGTGTTAATATAGTTTCTTACCTATATTTGATTATTTTTTTACCCAAATATCATCGTCAAGCTCAACCTTTTAACCCTGTTACGGACGTAAATGATATTTATTGTTGTTTGGGAAAAAGTAAAGAATGGTCTTTGAAACGCATGTTAATTTCTTGTTTTCATCACATCATATGTTGCTCCATACTCTAGCTAATGTGGACTTATGGCAAATTTTAGTGAAAATCTTCAACCCCGTTACAACCCCATGGTTTTATTACGGGGTTGAAAGTTGGACTGTTGTAAAGCCAGGCAGAGTGTTCAGCCCCGTAACAGTCATTTTTTTATAATTACAGCAAATGTTAAACTAATTGGTTGGACTGTATGCAAAGTTTAAAGAATAATTCAAAAACCTAAACCTTTAATTTTTATTTCTAAGTGTATTTTCATGATTTATGAGAAACGCTTTTACATCAAGTTGCAATATTGTAGTTATCAGTCTAATATGATTCAGAATTAAATAAAATATACTTACAATTAGTTATTTTAATCAAGGGACAGGTGATCTCAAAGGAACTGGAAAAATTTGTTTAATTATATTATGGAGTTATACTCATAGAGGAATGAAATCGTCCCGTTTCAGGGTTGAATTTAAAGCAGCCTAAGTAACAAAGAAATGTGTAATACTGTTTGTGATTTCAGTATTACAACAAACCTAGGAGACATATTTTCTTGGAGGTTCAAAGAGTCCTTCAATAGATGCACAATAGAAAAACACAATTTTTAGTGGAATATTTTTTTAGGAACCCGAGACCCTAAAATGCATTGAATTCAGAGAATCACCCTGATAAAACTAGTCCCATTAGCTCATGTTTCCCAACATAATTCTGAAAATGTACTAGTAGATGTGATAACCTCATTACTGCAGATATCACTAACTTTTGATGCATCTTCAATATAACTTCACATGGAAATAACCAGACTTTCATTCACTGCACAATTTCATGCCAAGTAGCATTGTGCTGCAGTCCCACAGCTACTTTTAATTTGTTTATTTGTGTGATTGTGAATGCAATGCGACTGCATTTAGAGTTTTGTGAAAGGTTTATCAGTCCACATGCAGAAAAAGACTGTATGGGAGCTGATGCTATTGTTACGAGATCATAACAAGACGAAGGAAGACAAAAAAGACAACGCTGCTTGCTTCAGCCTTTGTTTACGTCCAGATTTGGTGTGTCTGGCTTCGTCTAGTCCAGGATTATGATGCGTCTCTGAAGTCGATGACAGGTCATTACCTCCCATACTGCAGAGGCTATTGAAAAAAAAAATTAATTGGATAAGTCTTTGATTTAGTACAACATATGGAAGTGGCATAAATCAGTTTTTCAGGGTTTTTTTTGTTTCTTGTTTGGTGAAAAAATCAGAATTGGGATGTTCAGACTGCCCTGAAAAATTGGATTTGGGTCACACTTCACTGCTGTGTGTGAATGTATGTTGTCAACTCTCAAACAGAGATAAGGGCTCAATTAACGTAAAATGAATGAGATGTTTGATCTCAGTGATCATTTCCTGGTTAAACAATGAACATATTTGGTAATAATCAGTTGAAACTAAATCTGATTCCTTTTCCTCTTTATTCAATCTCGATCATATTTTAGAGACTAATTCCTTAACATTTACTGCATGTTGGTATGTTGAAGTCTTTGTTTTTATCTAGTTGTGCATCTGCCCAAAGTGAAGTGGAACCTGTTTTATCAGCAAATCTTTGTCTTGAAGATGAGCCTCGTATCAGGATGCTGCTCTAACATCTTGACTATGTCCGCTGAGATTGTGATGATGTTCAAAGGGCATTTCTTAATTAATTGTGCTTAATCGTGCTCCAGCAGAGAAACCTCAGGCTGTGTAATATTTCAGAGGAGAGTTGGCGTACTCAGAAAAATGAGTGAAAGGTTTTGTTCCTATAACGTCCTGCTCAGCTGCAGAACTAATTCTAATCAAAACGTGTAGAATTGAAGGTTGTAAGGTTTGAACAGTCTGGGCTGACCGCACTGAAGCAAAAAGCTTTGTGAATAAATTGGAATATTTCAGGAAAGTTAATTTGAAATTCCTATCGGGTTTCATTCTGTATTTGAAGTTATTTGTTTGTTTTTGGTTGAGAGCTAATGGAAACACACCATTCACACATTTTACATTTTCCTAATGGTGATTAAAAATTATTTTTACAACAGAAATGTCTAGTTTTTGTCCTGTTGTGACCAACGCAGCAACAAGTAAAGGTTGCAACACAGCATTTTTTTGATATTGATTCAAACGTATTGTCAATACCAATTAACAGTTGCTATTTTTATTTCAGTTTCATATATCATCCAATTTTTAAGAATTTTATTTTGCAATTCTTCCATTGAATTTCGTTCAAACCTAGGACAGAGATGATAGGTGTTTACAAAATACTTTCATAATATATCAACATGACAAACAGTAGCAATAGAAAAGCAAAACAAAACCTGTTTTTTTTTAAGTGCAAAAAAATTTAATGAGAGCAAATAAAAAAAAAAAAAGTGTTTCTTGGTGTCAATAGTTTGTGCTGATTTTACAGAAAGGAAGGTGTGCATACAGGGTCATTGTTAAAAGAGCTGCTGAGTCCAAGCACAGCAATGGCAAGTTGGATAGAAGGAAACAATGTGAGCATTGGGTGTGTAATGATATACTTTTCAGTAGCTGCTTTATAATTATATCAGTTTTATTGATAAACACCTGAAAATGTATATTTTTCAGGTACATGAAGGCGTCACAGCTCTTCACCTTGTAGAAATGCTCATTACCAGCATTAGAGTTTTATAATTATGGAATCAAGACCAATCAGATTAGTAATCATTAAGTTTATCTTCCTTCTTTTTGGATTTAAAAAACGGAGTAAAAGTGAATATTTGAGCTGTAAAAGTTGGTTTGAATGAAGATGGATCTGAGCGATGACAGGACAGAGATGTTATGATGCCGGAAAAACAAAAGCTTCTGCTAGAAGTGAGATCTTCACAACACTTTACTGTCTCCTGTCTGACAAACCTTTGAGGAAGAAAAGCCAAAGACATCCCACCCATGAAAAAACCTTTAAAGCAGGAGGTGAAAATAGTTTTTGGCAGCCTAGTTTTAGTCAGTCAGTCAGTCAGAGCTTTCAGCTGACCTACAAAAATTCAGGTTGGTCTTCAGTGTAAATAGCTGAGCTCCTCCTGTCCACATTGATTTTATTTTAGATTTAAGTGCTAAAAGTAAAGACCAGAGGTCCAGCTAGCAGGGCCAAAGATCAACACCTACATACTTGGTTTGTTGAAACTGGACTGAAGATTTTAATGAGATTCTGTCACCTGCAGAAATCTTCAATAATAAATTAAGTCAATTAAACTTTATTTGCATATCACAGACTCGCAGCAAATGTCATCTCAGCGCATTTTACAGAAAACCTTATTGGTAAACAGAAATATTGAGTCAACCCAAGGCTTTAAACCTCTTGGCACTCTTATGTCCAATGGGCGGAACATAACGTTATGCGATTTTATTTTATTTTTTCAGCAACACCATTTCCATATACATAAATATATTATTCAGAATTTTAAAGCTAAAATTATTGAGATTCCAATGCCGATGAAGGACACAAACTTTAGGCAGAGTAAACACTTCTGTCACTTGGAAATGAAGGCATTGTCATAAGTTAGAATGGTTCAGTCAAAGTCCAGACTTACATTATGTTAAAGTTTGATTAACTTCCAAAGTCCACTTTTCTCTCCAGTCTCCTGTGTTTATAAGAAGTGTTAAACAAACAGAAGTACTGGGGTTCTGAGCAGGAACCTTGTCTGGATAATCAGGAAACAATAAAAATATAAAAGCATGACAGGGCAATACAGGAAAATATTGGAGCAAAGATGCAGAAACCTTATTAATAATTCACCCATCAAAGAGAATAAATAAAAGGAGAAGAAACAAAATCTAGATGAGCTGAAACATGTCAAATGTGGATGAAAACGAAAGGAAAAATTAAACATCCAAACAAGGAAAAAATGTTTTTGAGGACAAAAAGCATAAATAACTGCAAAAACGTAAAAAGAATAAAGTAATCATGTGGGAATATAAAAAGAACATTTCAAAGGTTTGGCTGTAGTGATGTAAAAGTAAAATGTAGGTTAATTACATAAGGCTTATGTTTTGCTTAAAAAGAAATTACAGTCAATGCAAATAAACCATGTTGATTATTGAACATGTGTTTAATAGTGCATTTTTCCGTTGTTCCAATCATGACATGAAATCCACAGATTTAAGCTTTTTTACCTCCCATCTGACACGTTATCTCTGACCTTCTATTCGGAGGGAGGACTGATCCCATCCCAGGTGAAGTAGGACAAAATGGTCTGATGCCAGAGCAGCTGTCCAGAACTTTTTTTTTCTTTTTTTTTAGTCAGAGATAAATGACTTGAGCTCCATTAAAAGTGAGAAGGGGCAGAAGCTTAATGGAGCCCTGGAGCACTGTGGGAACCATTTGGTCCCTTTTATCCTTCCTCCTACCTATGACCTAATCAACCACGCTGATTATCCATAAACTGGGTGTTAAACTTTGTAGTTTGGCCCTTTACGTCTATATAGAATGATAAAACTGTGATAAACAGGTAGTCGTTTAAAATTTTAGCAAAACAGCATGACAAATGAAGGATAAATCATGTTTTTTGAAAGACCTGAATAGAAACTGTTTTAGTTTAAGCTGAAATATTGTTGCCATTGCCCAAAAGACAGAAAAAAACTAAATGTCCTTAAATTGTGCACCAAGTAGAAGTGGTCAAATTTGGACCAGAGACCAGGGATTTTTGTAAAAAATTTATGAGAAGCTACTAACTAGCTAACTAACTTCGTTAGCAGCACTTTGCATTTTGGATCATATTGTAAAATTCTAGTTGTGTATAAAAACATGGCTCATCAGAAGAGGCCTGTGATTTCATTTAATTTGTTTTGCTCCAGTGGTTTCTACAACTAATCATTGGTTTTAAGAAATTACGTTTTTTTGTTTTAGTACAGTTTGAATACAGTTTTAATACAACTTAATATGTTTTTTTTGCTTTATGTTAGTTTTGAATAAACAGAAAAAATGGGAAGGTTAAATTGGTTTCATTGGTCACATTCAGTGGAGATCACAGTACCACTAATCTATCAGTGGAGCTAATTTTTAGCTTGGTGTTTTAGCTAACTTTGAAACCCTCTAATATACAGCTTCCTTTAAACTATTTTTTCCCAGATAAATTCAACTAGAACTTAATTGGCAGTTTTGTAAACATTTAGCAGAATAAAGTTTAACATGTGTATTGAAGTGTTGGTTATTGTCTGTTAACACTGGCCTTAACATTGAGACCACTGTTCTTCTCCACACGTTCTTTACCTGTGATGCAGTGCAGCAAATGTTGGTTCTGTACCCAGAATGCAGTGCAATATTTTAAAATCTTCTGATGTCCTGCATCATTTGTGACCAAGGCACGATTGTTGTCAATTAGGCTAAATCAGCAACAAAGCTAGGAATACTCAACTATTAAACTGAAAACGTGTGAAAGTTCTGTTCCAAAAAAAAAACATTCTAAAGTGCATCCGTACAAGTATATGTGTATTAATAAATTTGACCTTGTGAGGGTAATATGCTATGTCATTGACCTAATCTTGAATTGAATGCCTTAGAATTAGCTTCTGCTAAATACCATGTTGGTGTGGCACTTTAGCATTAGCTGAACTAACATTTATAATTAGGGCTTCAGGGTTAGTACAACTAGCTTTTTAGTTAGCAGTGCCCACCACTAGTCATAGGAAAGGGGCAGTGTATCAAATGTAGTGCCATCTAGTGGCTGAAATGGTAACCTGCAATTTCAGGTTACCATTTCTGGTAATAGTTTACTTATTACTTAAAGTAATAAGTAAACTATTACTTTAAGTAATAGTTTACTATTACTATTTACTTTAAGTAATAGTTTACTTTACTTAAAGTAAACTATTACTTTAAGTAACTATTAAAGTAGTTAATAGTTACTACTTTAACTACTTAAAGTAGTACTTTAACTACTTTAACTACTTATAAAGTAGTACTTTAACTACTTTAGCGCAGCGAGACATTGCGCTAAAGTCTCGCTGCGCTAAAAAATCTTTTTGAATCCAGTGTGATTTATGCCTTAAAATATCATCTTGCTTTTACCACTAAATAAATAATAAATTTAATATTGACTTATTGTCTCTATTCTAAATCTGAATTTCTGTTAACCACACTAAAAGACATGTCCTGCAAATAAGAGTAGAACCATCTTAAAAAAGGCTGACCTTGGAGTGACTGCAAGTTTCTTTGCAAGTTCATCTTTGTACTTCATCCCAACATGTTAAGTTAGAGGGATTGCCAATCCTAGTTTAAGTACAAGTAAGGAAATGTCAGAAACATTGGCAATAATGTCAGTAACAATCCGAGTGACTTTATATGCTCGTCATCTCTCAGGCGTTGAATGAAGGTCAAACTCTGAGGTAGATTTTTTTTTTCTTTCCTCCAATCTCCTAAAGGTAATGTGAATCTTGTTGATGTGAAAAGTAGGTTGAAGCTGTCACAAATACTTGAGGATGTTGGGGAACTGGAGTGTAACTTGCCTGAGTAAACAGTCACTTCCACATCCATTGTGTATGCAGACATTTCCATGGAGAGGGTGGATCTTATTGGCCCATGATCTGCCTCGGTATCCCCATCATCGGTGTGTGGCACTGATTTGTTTGGAGGCAACACAGGATTTTTATTTTGTTTTTGGCACTTTTCTGACAGCTTTTCCCCAACTCTGTGTTGTCTTTGGCAACACACAGCGGTACACCCGAGTCGTGAGTCTGCAGAAGAGAAACACTGGCCTTAACACTGACGCAATGGAATGCATGAACCTGCTAGACCGAATAGAAGTTAACAGTATCATAAGTTGATTAAATTTGAAGCCTTGGCAGTATTGCCATACAATTTGGTGAAATAATTTTCACATCTTCTGTTTTTTATTTTATTTTTTTTTACACTTAAGAGTTTTATGTTACTTTTTTAAAATAAAAACATTTAATTAAGAGGAGAAAAGCTATCTAAACCAACCTGACCCTATATGAAAAAGTAATGGCTCCTTAAACCTAATGAATAGTTGTGCCGCCTCTGGAGACAACCATTGCCATCAAGTATTTACCATAAATGATCAAGAGTGTTTTACATTAAGGATGTTGGCCCACTCTTCTGTGAAGAATTGTTTGAGTTAGTCTATTTGAAGGGTTTTAAAGTAATTGATTCCAAAGTGAAGTCAAATGTTGTAACTTATGTTGTCCAAGTATATATAGTGTGGATGGTGATGCTGTGTGTAGGAAGAATTTCCGGTTGTGATCAGCCAGCTCAAATAGGTCTGTTACCTTATCTAATATGATAGACAGAGAAGATGGTTTCAACTTCCTCCTCCTCTCTTTTCTCTTTGGTCCTGCTCTGCATCCATGAACCCTCCTTTTCAATTCCTCTGGAATTTGGGGTTATAGTTCAGGTATTATTTGAGCTTTGTGCATGCTAATTAGCTCCCGGCTGTGTAGGTGAAAAAACTTGTTGCCATGGTTCTGCTGTCTGAAATAAAGAGCAGGATCAGAAATTTTTGCAACTGCACAGTTTCCAAAACCAGAGAAAACATTTGTCCGAAAAACAAATCCTCAAACAAAAGTCCACAAAAAAAGTTATGTAACAGAGCTACTCAAATATGAGAGGCGTAACCCATGATCAACAATTACTTTTTCACAAAGGTCCTGATTGGTTTGGATATCGTCCTTCCTTTTAATGAATGAAACCATTATTATAAAATTGTTTTTGTCTACTTGGATGCAGTTGTCTGTAATTACTGTTCAAAGAAATGAAGAAACAAAAGTGGGAAAAAAAAAATAGAGGAAACCTGTAAGACGAAACAGGAGATGATTTCGCATGTGGTGTTGTATTAAGGGAATAAAACCCTTGTTTTACAGTGTTGTATGGCCGTGACATTGTGCTATGATCTGAATCATGACTGTAATCATATTCATAATCCGTGGCACAGTTACACTAGGCTGCCCTCAGGTATTAGACTTGTGTTGTTGTCGTGACCAGAAAAATTCTCTTCAGCTCATTAAAGTGTCTTTTCAAAGTTGCCTGTGGCTGAAAATAACATCCTTTTATATTACAAATAAAAAAAATACACAGCAACATTTTGAGCAACCTTGCTTATTAGAATTAGAAATAAAATTGAAAACTTGCTTACGATCTTTAATGTGGGAGTTTTATTTTCAGACACCAACCTAAGTGTCTTCCTCCAGCCAAGCTCTGCAGGAATTGAAGTGGTGAAATGCCGCGAGGTACTTACAAAGAGAGTTGCATATGTATGCAAAACCTTTTAAGTGTGAAAGCCAAACACAGTCACGTTTCAATTTTTTAGATGCATATTGCCTTTCCAGGGGGCAGTACACTCAATTTTCATATTTCAGCATTAATATCTAACAAAGCGTTCTCTACTGTAACTGTGGATAATAACACTCAGCACTGTCACTGAGACCTATATACAAAACATTGTTTGCTCAGCTCTTGCATGCATTGGGTGCTCTGATGCTGGGATTGGGGACTAGAGTATAAACCATATATTTAAAAAAGTACTAAAGGGATGGGGTTTTTTTTTACTCTCCTTTGTTTAGTTTAACCTTTCTAAAATGTTTTTAGAAAAGTTTTTTTTTTTTTTTTTCTGGAAATCTGTCTGGCAGTGAGTCCAACAAGGAAAAGGAAACGTATATGTTTTCAGATTTGAGTGCATATTTAGCTCGTAAAATATAGGTGTTAACTCTTTTATAAGCAAAGAAATAAGAATAGTGAGATCAGTGAGTGAGGTCTTGTGGTGCCTTTTGACTTGCTTCACTGTAAGATTACAACTTTCTTCCAGTCTTGGCCAGGATTCTCTCGCAAGAAAAAAAAAAATCTCAATGGAATTTTCCTAGTAAAATAAAAGTTAATAATAGTAACATTAATTTCACCTATTGGGGTACCATTGGTCATCCATCCATTGATCTATTTTCTATTCCCACTTTAATTCTTATCAGTATTGGATCTCTGTGGTCAGTGATCAGAAAGCAGGGTACACATGGGATGCACCTTTAAACATGAACTCATAAGATCCTTCTCCACGGGCGTGGAGTTCTTCACCAATCAGCCCCGCCCAGATTTAACATTTATGAATATAATAATGTAATTTCTTGCTTAGGACCAAATGTCTTTCCAGGAGCTGGATTTAGACTTTAACCATGTTGATATCAACTGAAACAGCTTGAGTGAAATAAATGGGTTTAATCTTGACTTTTAAGCAGGACTGCTCGCCCTTTGGGTCAAATAATTTGATGCGCAGTTGTGCAGACCTGAGATCTGCCAAACTCCTGATTAAAACGTGTCATTTATGAAGCAACGGCAGCCAAATTCTAACTCTATCTTTTGAAAGCATTAAGACCATGGTCCTTCAGTGTAAATGAAATTTAATAATGGCTCTAATTAATGCGGGCAGAGATATGAACATCTTAAAAATGTGGAACGTCAACCAGACAGCCTTGAAATGACTCTAACAAGAATGAATATCAGACTCTGTTGAACAGAATTAACATGAATTCCATTTAGCCCTTAAATTCAGACATCCTTTCAACTCCTAACATGTTGGTAGATATAGAGTGCTGCATCTGAAGACTAATAACAGTTTTCAGTGCAAGTGACGATGCACTCAGAAGGTATGTAGGTGAGCGCTGCCTCCATCAACAGCCCTTACGGCTGCACTCGCACCAGCAAGCTGTTTCCAAACACGTGAAAATCAGTGAGAAGTGGCAATACTGCTGCAGTTAATTAACAGGAACCTCAATGCTTTGGCACTGTAACAAACACACAGCCCAGGGGCGGTGGAGGTGGAGCGAAGCAGGGGGGGAGATGGATGGATATTTTTGTCTGTCAGTAAATTTAATGAGACACAGCCGTGTGAACAATCGGTGTGAGTGGAAGTGCCACCGGCTGGATCTGTGTAACTTCCCTAAAAGACTGTCAGTGTCAGACTGCATTATATTTCCACATAAATAACGGGACGTGTTCTGTAGTGTAAGCGGTTGTTTCTATTTATGGTGCTAGAATTCATATCGTCCTCTCATTCACCCATAAATACTCCAGTTCTGAAACATTTCACATATTTTCTCCTCAGTTCTCCTGCGCTTGGTTTAAATTACAGGGATTAATGGGTGTAAGACTTTACTGCCATACAGACACTGGCTGGTGCCCCTTAAAGGGCATTTATTATAATCTTTTAGAGACAGAAAATAAAATAAAATCTTAAATATGAAACAGAAATGATTAGGAACAACTTTCTTAAACGAAATAAACCTTTTGAGTCACATTTACCAAATCAGGAAGTTACACTGAAAATGATCCATCTACAATGATATAGTCTATATGTCTGTCTATATGGATAAATATTGACAAATAAATTATTGAAAATATTTTGAGTAGGTGGGACTACTTATTGCAGAAACTGGAAAATATTATGAGGGTGTGTGCTATAAAGATTATCTGTGAAGGGGAAACATGAAAAAGGTCCAAAATGGGTAATGTTGGGGGCATTACCTGTTTGGGGACAGATTGTCTCTGTTGGAAACATTTTTTCATGAAACGGTTGTAATCTTGAATTCCAGTGAAGGAAAATCCAAAATCTGAAGAAAGTTAATGCCTTGATTACTTCGGATGGCCTGAGCAGGGAGTCAATAGACAGACCAATGAATTGACCACATGTTGTTTTGGAGCATGTTTAAAAGTCTCTTTACTGGAGCAGTTTCATGTTTTCTTGACCTAAATGAAGGAAGGTATTTTCCAGGGCTGAGTTAGTTGCTGTTAAACTAACAGACAGATTCATTAAATATGGGTGGCTTAACAGTGTGTCCCTGTAATAATAATTTGTTAGCTAAATTACTCCCGGGCACTTAAACCTTCATGATTTAAGCTAATTAAATGGAGAAAAGTGAGGCTGGCATAAACACGACATGGCTATCTTATTTTAGCTGAGCTATTCTTGAACATTTTAATGTACAAGGTTGACACTTACCTGTGCACTACCGTGCAGAAATAGAGCAAAAAATGATAACACTATTTGAAACACTATTTGAAATCAAAGAACCGCTACAGGGATGTTTTGAAGCAACAGATTGGATTTCTCTTTGCCAGTCACATTGAAGTGACATCAATGTGTGGCTGACCAAATTTCTGTGTGGAGAAAATCATCTCCACCAGAATACTGACATGCTTCCCTAGTAATAAATCACTAAGTGAGCTAAAGGAACTGTTAAGCGAAGGAGCGAGGCGGCTTTAGGAGGACCTTCCTGCCCTCAGCCATCACCACCTACCATAACTGAAGAATTCTGAACGAATGAGTTGCAACAACATAGAATTTCCTTCAGGGATCAATAAAGTAATTTTGAATTGAATGTGCATGCTGCCTCTAATTTTTGTTTTGTTTTCTTATGAGCATTTAATCACCATTTTTGTGAATTACTTCTTTGATCTATCAAAATAGGCATGAGGCGTTTTTCAGATGGGATGTGAAGGACTCAGGGATTTCAGCTACATGCAAACATTCAAACAGCACCAGAGTTTTCTTCAACTGAACTGAGATCTAGGTTTTTAGGCAGATCAGTTTCTTTATTATTATTTTTTTGTCTTTATCAAACAAACTTGTCTTACTAGGCAATGAAAAACTGAAGATTTTCTAAAATAAACAGGTCTGGTCTGAATGCAGCCAAAAACAACCAGCATTTCCTTGCAATTGCTTAAATCCTGATGCAGCTGTGGCAGAATTTAATTAAAATACCAAAAGTTGAAAACAGATTATGTAATCATAGCACAGGACCTAGATGCAGTTTGTCCTTTGGCAACACTCTATCGGCGTCTACCCAAATTTCCCAAAAGACAATTAAATAACCTCAGTTTTTCTGTCGCCGTTGGTGTAAATAAAAAGTCTGGTTAAAACTCTTATCCTCTAAAAGGGCCACATAAAACTGGCTTACAAAGGGAAATAATTTGATACTCGATAATGCATATTTGCTGTGCAGTAATTGGGGTGCTGTGTACATCTGCTCTGCGGCTCTAAATCGCCTGACAATTAGGTTTCCAACAATCTCCTCTGTTTGGCTGCCGTCCTCCTGCCTTTAAACGGGAAGAGAGCGTCGGATGTGATTTGCAGCATTGAAGCTTGCCCCAAGTCCACCTGCTGATAATGTATTCCTCCCACTGGTTTTGTATTCATCCCGCTCCAGCCAGGTTTCGTTAATGTTCTGTGCTGTCTCTGCTCTGCACTTGTGGCTCCAGCTGCAGTGAATACTTGTCATATTGCACATGAGTGCATTGTTTTTTATTTCCTTGACAACAAATACAGAAATTCTAGCAAGGTTTGTTTACCTTAACCTGAAAGTAATTAACATCGCCTGTGTTGCATAAAAAGCCCCACTAACCTGGTATTTAGAATCAGGAGAAGCTGTTATTTACAGCCTAATTGTGTTTAAAATATCTCCTCGTGCTTATAATAAGAAATCTGATGGGTTCTAACATCTAAAGTCCCCGCTTAACGCTGCACGCAAATGCATCCAGACACTCCAATAAATGAATTCACTCCAGTGCCCATTTGATGCCGTGTTCATAAATTATGGATGCTCTTGTTCTGCTGCCCTGCCTCTGACTTCTTCATCCAGGGACGTTATCAATGAGCGCTCCTGTGTAATTCCAACCAACAGCCGCCTCCTTTGTTCCCATCTGTCCCGCGTAGAGGCGGACTCTGATGTGAGGACAGACGGGAGCAGACAACTCCAGCTGCTCCACCTGGAGCGCCGTAATAGTTTGGTTTCCTCCAGGTGGAGGTGGTGCCAGACAGCTGGAGGCTGCATTCCTTCAAACTGCCAAGGCTGATGGCAGTTTGACATCACTACACAGCCGCTAGCAGGAATATTCATAGATTTGTATGTTTTTAATTTGGATTTTATGTGTTACACAACTAAGTAATGTTTAAATGTGAAAAGAATACATTCGTTTTTAAAATGAGTATCTCTCATTCTGAGCGATGTCATGCTTTTTTTTAGATTATGTTTAGAATTCCTAATGGCACTTTTTGAACTTTTGAAAGGTTTGTTGACGTTTATTTTTATATGTTGGACCAAGGTAGTCAACATATTATTTTTTTCTGTTTTCTTTATTTATTTTTACATTAGCTGTTTTACTGACCAAATTAAAGTTTGTTTGTTGTTGTTTTTGTTTTTCTTGAGCATGTTTGACCAAGCTTGTGAAGCTATTATTGCATTTAAGTGTGCTGTACTGGAGCAGAGTTATCAAATGCATTTTTAATTCAGTACATTTATTTATATGTTTAAACAAAAAAAAAACGTTTTTAGTCAGTTGAGCGCTGTTTCAGAAATGAAAACATTGTGCGTCCCTAAAATATACAAATGCTTTCTTGTGGCATCGTCGTGAGTGGCATTAGATAAGCGATAAGACACCTTTAGGAAAAACTCACATTAATTGTGGGTAATTATGCTGATGTGAATGAAGGTCCTTAACACTCTCATCAGATATAATGGTTGCATAGTTACTGCAGCGTCTGTTCAGTGGCGGACCAAAGATGCAATTTGAGTAAATTTTTTATTTTTTTAAAGAAAAAACTTATTTTCTACAGGAAACTGTTAAGTTAAACTTGAAATATCAGGAGAAACATTGTTGATATTACTGTTAAAAATGCACTTAAAATAAAGCCAGTCAGATTTTAGGTTGAAGTGGCAGGTACTGGATGTAACTAATAGTCACATGTAATCTTAGTCACTCTAGAAATTAAGTTTGAGCAGAACAACCACCCTAAACATGCACCCAGAGCTACAAGGAGTTTACATCAAAGTACTCTCATTTGTTAGGATGGCCTAGTCAAAGTTCTCACCTGAATCTAATTGAGAATATTTAGTAAAGTCTGAAAATATTTGCAGATGTTCTTCATTCAGTTTGGCTGAGCTTGAACTATTTTCCAATGAAGAATGATTAAAATGTTTCTTTTTCTATTTGAAGTGTTGTAGCATACTTTTTCTTTTACATCATATTAATTCTCTAATCTGTCTTGACCGCAGACACTGAATCCAAATAAAATCCTCTAAAGTTTTTGGTTGCAACATGACAAAATGTATAGCAAATTACTCCCTATTAAAAAAAAATGTGAGGGCTAACTTATTTACTGATTCACCACACTTAATCAACTTAGTGAATTCTTTCACATACTTGCATATCCTCAAAATAAAAATGAATGCACCTTGAACTTTTCCACTTTGTGGAAAACAGACTTAACAGAATTGTAGAATGGAGATTCATTTAAAAAATACAGTCCCTTTTATCCCCCCTCCCTTTTTGGAGGTGCCCGAATCACCAGATGGAGCTGCTTCAGAAGTTATGGTGTACAACAAAAACAAGCATATCACCAGTTTAAACATTCCTCATTAAAAGCTACTCTTAAATCTTGCACAGTGTTTAGAGTCTCCAAAAGGCAGGACAGGATTTATTCTCCCAGACTGGTGATGCCAACAGATTGATTTACAGTGAAAATAAAGCTGGCGTAGTCATCCGTGGAGCAGACAAACTCTCTCCCTGCTCCATTGTTTAGAATAAACTACAGCAAGCTTCACAAAGTATATTGGAGCAGATGCTTTAAGTGATGCTGTTCAAAATTTGAAGTGCTTGATGGGAGATACTTAAGTGGAAACTGTTTCAAACTTGCTCCAGCACCAATCAAAAGAAAAGGAACATAAACCACCACCAAATACCTGGATCGTACACTTGGACTCCTTCTATTTTGTTCTGATTGATTCATAGTTTGCCTCCAATATTATCTTGTTCTTCTTCTACTCTAAAATACAATTACACCCTTGTTTCCAATCAGTGGGACTTGCATTTTCCTTAATATCTCCATTAAGGCCAATGAACGCCTTGAATTTATGTTAAACTCGTTAATGATATTTATCCTGCCAGAAAACAATGAAAAACAATGCAATAATGTATTGTTGTGGAGTTTTTTCCTGCGACTGCATGAGTATAGAAAAGGTACAATGCATGGATTTCATAAAACAGAATGAGAAGTAGAATCATTTTGAGTGGATTACAAAACTCTGACTTGCATAATTCAGTTTTCTGGAGTTTTCTTAGGATGTATTTTACAGAAAGGTTTAAACGACATGATGCAAGATTCCTTTCTGCTGGTGGGAAGTCTGGAAAAGCTTGGGAGAAAATATGGAAAACTGCATTTCAGAATTCTATTGCGTGTTTATGTGTAATATCAGATATTTTGTAAGTTTATGTTGGTTTTTAACAATTGTCATGCTCTCACCCATCAGTCCTTGTTTAATGGTCCTTCAGTTCGTCCATCTGTCTTGTTTATTCATCAGTTCATGAACTTGTCTTTCCGTCCATTCGTCCAGTTCATTTTATACAACACATTGTCTCAAGGCACCATGCCAAACTATAATTTCAATCCAATCATTCCAATGTATTTTACTTATTAAAATATGCATCAGTTTTAGTTTTTTTTTTTATCTAAATTAGTTTAAAGAGTTTCTATCAAAGGTGTCCCAGCAGACTTCATTGTCATTAACTTGTAGCTTTCACTCCTCCTGGATGTAGAGACTTAAGACAATCGCTTTCATTGTCGCTGGTTTTACAGCAATCCCTCATACCGATAATGCATGAAGCAACAGTGGAGAGGAAAAACTCCACCTTGACAGGAAGAAACCTGCAGCAGAACCAGGTCCTGTACCAGCGGGTATCTGCCACAACTGGGGGTTTGAAAAGACTGAGATATGTAATTCAAGATATGTAGAACATTGTGCATACATACAGATTTGTTTTTAGTGGGACAAATTCAGGTCAGTGTTTTCTCATCTTCTTCTTGGAGTTAGTTTTCATTATTCTGCTCAGTGGCGACAGCAGAGATTAATCTTTCTTTGACCAAGTGGATAAAGCAAGTAGTTCACTGCACTTCTTTTCCTTTGGCCTTTTTTGCTTTTGCACAACAGAAGAGGGATTATTTTTGCAACAGCACACTGACCTTGTGCTGTGAGCTGAGCTTACTTCACGGCCCGCCATCCGCACCCTTGTCCCCTTCAGCAGACGCTTTGAATGGCATTAGCTTTATCAAGAAGGTCTGGTAGATCCTACCACAGAATTTCATCCACTATTTTGACTTTACATGGCCACAGCATCTTTGTAACAAGGCACAGTTTAGAAGACTCAGAAGATTGTCTGAAGAGGCTGTGGTTACTGCCCAGGGTGGCAAAACCTAGGGGTTGCCACAAAGAGAAAGGATGATTTAGTTATTTTCAATTGCCTTCTTATTGACTCTACCATGGCTTATTTACATATTAAGTTAGGAAAAAAGTGTTCCGTACTCTTAGAAAATGTATTGCTGAACACCAGAATACACTGAAGTTGGGCTTTGACGTGTAGTCAATGAGTTGGTGCAAAATTGGAATGTAATAGAATATACTTTGATTATTAAAGAGTAATATAGAGATTTTTGAGAAGTATGGACTGCATATTTAGACTTATCAGACCTCGACATGATTATTCTTCACTGATTCGACTAAAATAAAGTTGGAGATTTAAGGTTTTATTCTAAAAAAAAAACACACAAAACCAAACATTTCTTGACACTGTACCACTTAGATTGAGATGAGTTTAAAAAAAGAGAAAGAGAGAGAAAATAAACATTGCTATGTTGAAGTATGTTGATCTGCATTTTTTTTTTGTTTTACAACAAGTTGCAGAGTTATCTTAAGTACTTGGCTTTGTTCATTAGTTGATGTGTTTGTGGGGTTGCAGCAAAAAAAACCTGATGGTGTTAAAGAACCTTACAAAAAAAAGATAATTAAGCGTTCTCCATTCACACTTAGGGAGCAGGAGATGTTTGGTAAATGAAAATTGGCAAAAAAAAAAAAAAGTGCAGCGTTGTTAGAGATATACCCCAAACAACTTTTAGAAGAAATTACAACAAAAGATGTCTCTGCAAAATATTGGCAGAAGAAGCTGAATGCTTTTTCAGATTTATTAATATAAATCTGAAAAAGCAAGTAAATCGTGTATCATTTACTTCTACTTACTTCTGCTCAACAAAATTGCATGACTTCTTTATGGTCTATCATCTCCTGTCCACTGTCTTGGTTGTAGAGTTCAGGACTGGAGCCTATCCCAGCAGGCAAAGAGGTGAAAGGTGGAGTAAACCCTCTCCATCAGTTCCAGTGAGGCTGTAATGTTCAGTTTTCTCATGTAATCGTGACATGAAGGGATATATTTTCTGTGTTTGTGATCAGAGGACTTGCCCTGAGAAAGGTATTAGAGGAGCAGTCATGTTGTTGTCCAAATCAAGGCTTATCCTCTGTACATCGACAGTATTGAGTGTGTGTCCGGGTCACACGGTCTGTTTTCTGTAATGACAGTCATCGGTCCTCAGATGTGTGTTGATAGCCTTGACTATGTTTGGATGTTATATCACTGCTTGATCTGAGGTTTTAAAACAGATGAACATTTTTTAGGGAAGGAAAAAAAAAAGGAAAAAAAAGTCTTTGCAGTGCCATGATATGTTGCAACCTATTATTAAACTTCTTGACTGGTATCAACCTTAAATGTTTTTAAATGTGAATCCATGTTGATGTCTACAAAAGTTGTTTTAGGTAAAGTTTGTAAAGGGACATTTTTACCTAATATTGGCAAGCTGTCTGTATATACTGAAGCTTGTTTCTATAGTTCTTATAATCTATGCTAGATTAGACAACCAACCCAAAATGCTGCACATCTTATGAGATGCAGCAATACTGGTACGGCCCAGTCCTGCTGGCCAAAGGGAATTTTCCAAAAGCTGCTTTTGTGGTGCATTCAAGTACAACTCATACTCTGGATTGTCTAAATATCAATATCAAAGAATTTAAATACTTTGTTTTTTTCCACAAATGTCATAGAAATGTTATGAAAAATATCCTACGGCAACATTGGCCATTTTCAAGTGGTTTTTTTGTGTAATCCATCAATCACATCAGTGCCCATTTATTCATTATTGATAAACAAAAATCAAAGTAAATCTTCAGTCACTTTTATAATAGCCAATTTTTCTTTTTCTTTTGATCGAACCAAAAACATGTAGAAGTTTTTCTTTAAAAATAAAGAATGTACCGATTTGTAACTTCAGTGTACCATTACACCACTTGTTCAAATGCATCAATGCTTAAATTTATTAAATCAGGCACAAGGGTGACTGTATGTAAACATTTTCTCTATATTCACATTAAAGCCTCACATTTTCATTACTATTGTGATATTTAAGTGCTATTTGGAAAATATTCATAGTCCCTGAATGAAGTGAGAATTCCAGTTTTTGTGATAGATTCTATCATCTTTGGTTCTTGTATTCTAAGCCACCAAACCCTGAACGCGTTTACTGACTCCTCGGCGTGCCTCTTTTTTTCCTTCCCTTCAGTCCTCCTAGATGGACAAGAACAAGCAAGACTGCAGTTGCTAATCTCCCATTCCAGTGTTTTATCACCATGACAGGGAGGAAGCCGGCAGAGTAATCCTTTAGACAAAATTGCAAGCAGTGTTTATTCAGCACCTTTGTCACGCAGAACAGAGGCTTCATATCTGGAATAGAAAGCACACACTGAAAACCGGGACACGTCTTTCCTCCACGTTTTTTTATATCAATGCTTTTGTTTGGTGAAATCAGGCAAGGATGGTTTGAAACTGCCACATCTTTATTCCTCTGTAAATCAAACTGGTTTTTGGGGTATGTCTGGTTTCAGTGGCTTGTTTAAATATTCTAACAAGCCTAACAAGTGATCTATTCAGTGCATGAATCATTGGTTTTAATTACTTGGAAGTCAGTTTTTCAGATATAGAAATGAGCCTGTAATTAAACACAGAACATCAGAAATATCTAGATGAGGTTTCTTTTTATTTTATTCTTTTTATTTGCTATCTTTGAAAAACATTTAGCTTCCCCTAATATACCTTTAAGACATTTTTAAAGTCTAAATAAGCAAGTTCCACCTGAACCTTCCATTAAGATGAAGGCACAGTGTTATGGGTAAATGTGAAATTTCAAAATGAACATACATTTCTTTAACTTTGATAAGCCACAAGTGTCTTTGCAAGAAAATACAACAATTATTGTTTATTCTGGGCCAAAGTGTGTTAATACAGAGTTTAGTTGAAGAACTGTGTGTGTGGTCATTGTTAGAAGCCGAGTAGATTCTTATGAGCCATTAATGGCCTTTCCATCTGGTCTTAAAGCTGATATGTGTTGGCCTCAGGTGAAGTCTTAAATCTGTTGTTATTGCGACTTGGGTCAGAGTTTGAAACTCGAGTCACCGTCTGCTTACAGCTAATGCAAACGTAAACTCCAGCTTTTAAGTTTTACATTAAACCAATAAAAAGTATTTCAGATAAAGAAATGTTGGCCTACTGAGGTGTTCAGGTCACCTGCATTGTTGGTTCTGGTGTCTCATCTTCTTGACTATACTTTACTTTTTTAAAATAAACCAACTTTTTAAAGGTTCACTCAGATGCACCAGGGGCTTTTTAAAACACCGATATTCAGATAAATGTAGACGTTGAGTTTAAAGTCAGGTTTTACTGCAGATGAAAAGTAACTCCTGCCACATTTCACCTTTAAAGCAGCCCAGTTAGGCCTCCATCTGGTTTAATGGTGTGAACACAAAAGCAGAAATTTTCTTTCCTCGCTGCATCCATTAAACAACAGTCCTCAATCTGACATTCGCTGCATCCACTCTTTCACCATCATTGGGTTCTTTGTCATCTCCCCAGTTCATTTCTCTGCCGTTTGGTCCATAAACAGCCCTTCTCTATACCCCCCACCCCACCCACACCATTCATTTTTCAAACCCAAAGCAATAATATCTCCCCAGGCAGCGAATGCTTCACCATGCATGCATGTAAGACCGGCGCTTCAGTGCTTTCCATTAGCCTCGGGAGCAAAGAGTTAACCAAAGGCTTTCTGGTGTAGCGGGGAAAATGGTTCTGCAGGGAGAACTACGTCACTGTCTCGTACTCTGTGATTCTTCCAAGTGTTGGTTCCCTTTGCTTGTTGAGTGCTTTTAAGAAGTTGAGCCTATTGTTCTTTGCTTGCAGTCAATAAAACATGTGGCTGCACGCACCGGAGCTGTGTGAATATTTAATCTCACCGCTTGTTTCTGTTTGTTTATGGAAACGCTGAAAGATCGGAATATCTTTCCTCATCGGTGACTTTGAATTGTTTCCTTTTATACGGATCATTTAAAGCCAGAGCGGCTGAGATCACAAAGGGAATGGGTGCGTCCATGTTTAGAGTGTTACTCTCTGTCTGCTACAGACATCCCTAAGCCTTACTTTATTTTCATCTTTAGTCAGGGATTGGCTTTTTGCACGAAGGTCCATTGTGTGTTTCTGGATTTGAACCCAAAGTCGTACCATGTAATTATTTGAGATTTCTAATATAGTAAGCATAAAATCTGCTTACTGTTCAATATACTTTTTCATGGAATAATTGGAGTTTATGCAGAACAAAAACTTTAAATTTGTAATTTGTTCAAGCGTTTATGGCAGATAAAGAGCCAAAAGTTAGTTCAAACCACTTGCAAAAAAAAAAAAAAAATAGAATTAGAACTTTGTCAATTTAACCCAAATTTATATGGGTGTCAAGATTAAGATTGTCCTGAACAAGGAACATATTTACAAATTGCGGAGTTTCAGCTTGTACTGTTGGATTGCTCAGACAAGTGGTGTCTGATATCTTCCGGTTAGAAAAAGCTTTACCTACCATTTAAGAGAAGACAGCTCTCTTTAACACCTTTGACAAAATAAAAATGCCTGTTGGATTCCAGTAAATCTGACAAGCTGGCAACAAGTTACATATGGACAAACAAGACGTCTCTAAACAACACACACATCTGGCTGAAGGGCAACTAACTTGGCATTAGCTGCAGGCGTAGTGAGAGGAAGTGAATGGTGGAGATTGACGACTTAACTTATGTTTTCTGTTTTCCTGCAAGTTTTGCTGTCAGAAAATCATTCATATTGTTTTATGGGAAAGCACATGGAAAATATTAGCCACATCAGTGCAGCCAAGAAAAAAACAAACCATTCACATTTTCTTCTCAAATTGGTAGCACTCTGGAGCCCTGGGAGAGTTTAATCACTTCTATTTTTGTAAATGTTTACTTATTTTTTTGCTAACTTCCTCAAACAGCTTATATGATTGCTTTCTTTAAAAGAGTAAAGACACAGAGCTGCAGAAGATGGGAGGATGCATCCATCAAAATGCATTAACCCAGTTGGGCTAACAGCAAGCCATTTTCCAGTCTTTGTCTTAGAAGAAGGGAAAATAAACTGCTTCCTAACGTTATAAATTATTGCAGAGCTGGTGCATTTCCTGTAGAGGTTTTATTTGTCAAACTCTTAAATCTGGGATTCCATCTTGAACAGGTATTGTTGCTTTGGTTTTGTTCCAGAGCTGAAACTATGTGAAAATATTAAATCATACTTGGTGAGAAAATATTGAATTATTCAAAAAAGCAGATTTTTTCCCCTCCTCTAAACCACATAATCTGTCATCCTTTTACTCCACAGGGAGAATTTTCACAGCTTTAGCCAACATTTTAGTTTTCTTTTCACCCTCCTAACAAATTCATAATAAAGCTTGTTCTAAAAATCAATAATTATTGTCAGTCTACCTTGTTAACACTCGCATCATTTACCACACATACAAGCATCCTACCACCCGTATCATTAGAAATTCCCTTTGGTTTCAGTCCAATTAATACAAAGCGGATTAAGTCATAGGCCACGTCGCTCAACTTAATTAAGACGACGAAGCTGATGTCATTTTTTCTCAAATATTTTTTGAATTCATGACTTGGTGCAGAAAAATTGACATTTATCCCTGTTTATATACAAACAGCATTTCTCTATGGATCTTTCAGAGGTCAAACCTGAACAGGAACGAAAATAATCTGGTAGAAAAAGATTACTGAATAATATGACAAGAGGAATGGACTGGTAATTAGGAAACTGGGTCCAGGTTTAATGAATTAAAGATTGCAATAAATGCATAAGGAAAGCACAATTATAACAAAATCCTAACACCAAAGAAATGGTTTGTCCTACATACATCTACCCATTCAAAAAGACAAACAGGTTCACTCAAAAAAATGTAATGGAAGTTCCAACTTCTTTTTTGAAATTTGAATTTGATATGAATGTATTTTTTTCTTACGTGCTGACTGAAATATTTTGAAAATATTATCTCAAAGCTCCAAAACTGACATTTAACCGTGTTTTTGGTTTGAAGTGTAGGACTACAAACATACTTATTTTTGTCTTTTTACTGGCTTTGGCTTTGCAAGTTTTCTTCAGCCTCTTCACTGCAGTTGTCTTTCCTTCAACTGAAGTCACACTGAACCAGATCTTCTGGAATGTGTGAGATACAAGTTATTCTAGGAAGCAAAACCCTTCTTGCAGAGCAACGATGGTGAGCACATTTGTGCAGATGTCAGTTTACAGATGTTTCTGGCAATGTAATACCAGTGTAGGATGCTAATTGCATAGTATTATTTAGAAATGCATTGCAGGAGAAACGTTCTACAGCAACATTTCCATCACTGATGCTAAACAAACAGGGCTAGAAATCTAGAGTTATTGGACAGCTTAATACCCAGGGCTGTTTGATGTTTTGACTTAAGGCATATGAAAATCATGAAAGTTGACATACATGTCAATTTCCAAGTTTCAGGGGTTTTTCTGCTTAGTTCCTCCACAATATGACCAAACAAATAAGCATAAAAAACTGTTTATTCTGCTTGTAATAAAACTGTGCAGACATGCTTTTTATTTGACACTTGCTTTGTAAATTGTCATTATGGTGATTTGGCATGGAATTGTGTAGCCAGTCATCGTGGGAACATACCAGGAAACGGTGTGTTTTGTGAGGCACTGATAGGAAGAAAACCTGAGGCAAACCTTTCTCCTGAGTGTCGAGTCATCCCATTCTGGGAGCTCCATACTGGCTGTGGAGTGAACGTCTGTCATGGAATACAACTCCATCACAATAGACCAAAGGATTTTTTATTTTTTTTATTAATGAGGCATCAAAAATAATTTTTAAAGCTTTGAAGTCTTAATGCTCAGCTAATGTTTGTGGTTGTTAAGGTCCTAGTTTTGTTGAAATAGATGAAAATATTACTTTATGGGAAGATCAAGAACATCACAGGTCGAATGATTTTTGTTCATGACTTTTAGTTTTTAAATCCCAAAATAGAATTTGAGGAATATTGCAGTGTTTCCCATTCAGAGATTAGTTAACTTTTTTGTGTTTTTAAAATGTTGAATAGATGAGATTTAATCCAGAGAACCCATAGTAAACATTGGTCAGTACTGGAGCATTAGACAAGAGACAGAGGCCAATTTCAAGGTGTCTGAAACGATGATGCAAAGTCAAATTTCTTACGTTTTTTTATCTTTACAACATTTTCATAACAACTCAACATAACATAGTTATTTCATTGTAGAATATACTGCCCCAACAGAATATATGCTGTTGTGATTGCTTAAAGCTTACTTATTAGGCCACCTTGAATAGGTTAGGTTATAGAATGTGTATGCAAAACTTGTTTTGGACAAAAGCATTGCAGGGTTTCCCCCAGAAAACTTGCTAAGCCCGGTGGTCGGGGCATCGAGGCGGTCCACTGGCGGCCCACCGTGTTTTGTATTAAAAGATGTTAAGTTGACAAGAAATGTAAAAGTATTAGTGTGTAATTATGTGTTACGGGAAAACATCTCCAGTGAAATGGTATTTAAACCCACAACTAGTGTAAAAACAACAGATTTGCACTTCTGTTTAATCCAAATTGAGTCAGCGGCTCCATCAGGCCCCCAAGGGCTTCAGGGGCCCCATAAATACTAACATTTTAAAACAGACCACATATACATAAATGTAACACTTGTTTATTGAGATGATCAATGCTGTTAAATTTTATTCAATTGTTTAGACATACATAAATTAAAAGATGTTAAATTGTTTAACATTTAGGTCCAAGATTTTAAGGAGCTGGCAAGTTTACTTTGTAAAACTTCAAAGAACAATATTCATAGTTAGATTGTTTTGTTAACATAGCAACAATCTGATGCTGTAAATTTAATCTTTGAATTTACAAATGCAAATTAGTAAACTGCGATTATAACTTATTACTTTTTAGGCTGGCCAATTAAACTACTCCCTTCTCCCATATTTCATCAAATCTAACACAGAAGCTGTTAAGAGGTGTTTTTAGCAACAAAAGGGGCCCCTAAATCAAATTCTGCTCCAGGCCTCATACAGCCTTGGACCGGCCCTGCATGATGAGGTAATCTGCTGCATTACGCAGAGATGCGCAACAAACTAGAGATGTAATTCAATGCTGCTAATGTGGCTTTAGTAACTCTAACATTACGTGTCTGTTGAGTTTTTAATAAACTCGACCAACTATTCTGGTTGGTCTGAGTTTATGGGAGAGTTTCTCAGATCTCCCTGTGGCCGCGCAGATTAACTCTAAGTAGACAACGCATTTGATATGGTTTGATGCATCGTGTAACCGGAAAAATAATACTAAAAATAATAATAAAATAATATAAAATCAGGGTGATGCGTGACTGCGAGGAGAGCGCGAAAGCTCCTCACCGGGCTGAACCTGCATGATGAGGTTAGTGCTGCCCACAGACATAAACTTTACAGGGAAGATAGACACAGAGCCACACGCTGGGCAGCGTGTTGAGATGTAAACGCCGCATATAATTGTTCGTTCACAAAGATAAATCATTCTCACCACTCCACAACGCGCACCTCTGAATTCGCTACAAGTTATTCCTGCGGTTCACATTGAGCTGTGCAACCAGAGCTAACGCGGCGGGTTTTAAACTCTTACTTGGAGTTCTCCAAAGGATCATAATTCCTCTCTAAGTTGACGTAAATATCCATACAGGTCAGCCTGTGTCCAGTTTGAGTGAAAGAAGGCACGCGGGATCCGCGCTGAGGTAAAGCAGCGGCAGCGCGCGAGGCAAAGCCCAGAGGCGCCAGCTGTGTGATTAGTCGGGTTTAAATGCATAAACTCTATAAAACTATCATTTAGGAATAAATCCGCTCTGCTAGTGAAATGCTAAGAGCAAAAGAGACGCTTGCAGCTTGGCTTTAAAAAAAAAAAATATATATATATATATTTTTATTTATTTATTTATTTTTTTATTATTTGTTAAAATATATATATATATATATATATATATATATATATATATATATATATATATATATATATATATATATATATATATATATATATATATATATATATATATATATATATATATATATATATAAAAATTAAAAATTCCCTTCTCACCCTCCTCGGGTGGTCTGTTTCATCCTCTGAGCTCGGGTCCTCTACCAGAGGCCTGGGAGCTTGAGGTTCTCCTCCAGTATCTCGGCTGTGCCTAGAACTGCACATTTCTGGACTGAGATGTCTGATGTTGTTCCTGGGATCTGTTTGAGCCACTGCTCCACTTCTCCTTTCCTCTGTTCTTTATCCACCACCACAATATCCGGTTGGTTCGCCATTACCATCTTGTCTGTCTGGATCTGGAAGTCCCACAGGATCTTAGCTCGGTCATTCTCCACCACTTTTGGGGGTGTTCCCCACTTTGATGGAGGCAGAAACCTTTTCTCAAGGAATTTTAATAATCGAGGTACTCAAATTATTCGATGAATTTTTACAGCCCTAATATGATGCTATATTTTCATTCAAGCAAACAATTGTCCTACCAAATAACCCACATTAGCTGTTTTATATATGGTGTAAACAAATCAAAAGCTAAAGATCAGTGGATTCCATTCATTAAACAAGCCATTGGTTCATAATTACCAGTTCAATGCCAAGATGCCTCAGCTTCTCAGTGGTGAAAATAAGAAGCTTGAAGTCACATTTTGTGAAAACATAGATTCAAACTAGACCATCCAGGATCTCTGGTGGCATTTTTAAACAAAGGTTAGAAAAATGTTAATACCATGACAAAATGAAATTCACACCATAGAAGGGATGAAGAGTGCACCAAAGGGACTGAAATTTAATGATCAGAGTGAAACCAGAGGCTGGGAAGAAATCTCCTTGCCCCCTGGCAAATAACACATTTGTCTACAGAACAATGCAGTTTCATCACCGCTGCTTTCCCAAAGGGACAAAATCAGGTCTCATTTTCATTTTGCAGGTGAAAAAAAGGGAGATATTAATCATAAGCTAAAACTTTGAGAGGTTTAGCTGATCTCCCATAAATTAAAATGCATCTTGATTTTTTTTTCTTCTTCTTCATCCAGAAATAGATCAAATACAGTTTTGAAGTTAGAGCAGTTTTGCATTGGGTCTGTTTGGTCAACAGATGAAAAGCTTTTCTTTGCTAATTATGGCTAATGTATTTTAATATCTACCTGGCCTGAGTGAATTAAGCAAAGGCAGCAGAAAGTGAAATGGCTTCACATTTTTTAAAATCAAACAGTAAATATTTAAATAGTTTGGGTGTTTTGTAGTTGCAACTGAAGGATTACATCTGCGGTAAATATTCATAATAAAATTCTCCTCTAATTGTGGAGCAGATTATGAGGATGCTAAGACTAAATGTAATGATCATTTACCCTTTGAGCTGGACTTAACAGGTTTTTAGGAGTAGATATTGATCAAAACAATGAGATTCAGAATATAAATCAGCAAACTGAGCTTGGCTGGCAGCATTTTGGGAGCTCTGGAGGAAAAGTGTGCAGGACTGCAGTCTTTCAGGCATGACTCAGAGTGAAATCGCTGCTGCTCCGTGTTGAAATTAGGCAGTTCAGGTGTCGAGAGGCCTTCCAGATGTATCCCATGGGAGGCGCTTTTGACATTTCCTACTTGGACATGGCCTGAGGGTTAATCCGGGCCTTGTTGGAAAGTCTATATCTTGTGACAGACTTGGGAATGCCTCAGCCAGTGAAAGTAGCTGGAAACGGGAAGGTTCAGGAGATGGTGAGGTTTAAAATTATTCATAACCCTGGCAAATTCAGATTTGAAAATTTTACTCAACCCAAAAGTTTGCTTGGTATGAAATGAGAATAGGAAGAAAAAAAGATTTACAGGGGAATCGGTCATTATTTAAGTTATTTGCATGTTTTTTTTTTTTAAATAATCAATGTAGGTTGGCAGTTCAACTTTAGTGATGAGCCCAAAATCTTTCAAGGGGGCCTATTATGCAAATTTTACATTTAGCACATTTTTATATTTCCACTTGGGTCTTTGGTTCTTTTAAAACCAGAGATCAGGTTCTTTAAAAAAAAGAACACCCAACTTCATGCAATTGGTTAATATTTCTTGGTGTCTGAAAAAAGAGCCACTTCAAAAACCAGCCAATTGTTAAGTCACAATCGACTGGCACTGCGGTGTTACCTAGCAACCCAGGGGGAGGTCCACCACATTTGGTCAACTGGTTTTAGTTCTGCATTCGTTGTATAGTGACTGCTGGAAAAGGTGATTAGTTGTTGACTTACCATCCACAAAACACTTTCTGCATTCTTGTTGGTTGTGCAGGAGGCTCCACTTCTACTTTTCAAAGATGTACGGTTGTCGGTGGCAGTTTCTGATATGGGCAACCGCCCAGGGTGGCATCTTGTGGGGGCAGCATGCTGAATAAACATATTGGTAAAACATATATCTGTCAGCAGTATGAATACTTCTGAGCTTAACTGTAGCTGCTCATACTGTTGCTACAAAAGCCTTTTATCATAAAAAAATTTATAAACTTCAGAATCCACTAAACGTGAGGCATAAACAGCTAAAAGTCAACATTTGAATACTGCTTTATGATAAAATTCTGTAAAATATGCAAAACAGCCTTCTGAATATTCATATGTATATATTCACATGGATATTCATATATTTGTCAGAATTTTTGCCTTCATAACCAAAGCAAAGATCCAATGAAATGAACTTTATTTTCAATGCAGCATTACAGTCATTTAAATAACAGCTGTTACACTTGTAGTGTAACTGTAGTTAAATCTATTAGACATTAACATTTAAGAACAAACAAAAATTATTGACTTAAATCTGGTTTATTTAGAGGGAACTCAGAAAAAATCTCACCATAGGTAAAAACTAATTATTTTATGTGAAAGACCAGCACAAAGACATGCATTATTGTAAAGTTCAATGATAGGGGCATAGTTTTCACATTTTTTCTTCAGCCTTTAGTGATTCAGTAATTTCTAGAATCAACTTTTGTTGCAGCTATAGCTGCTAGTTATTAGAGTTTGTTCTACCAGATTCAGTGACTCGAACTTGAATAAACCAGTTGAATGAACCTCTAACATGTTTTTTTATCAGAAGTTTCCTCTATGTTCATCCCTGACCTACGGCTCCTGCCTGATGACACCGTCACTTTAGTTGTGATGCTACCACTAATACCCACTGGTTTCTGTGGGTAGCTCTGTTGTAGCTATCCCATCAGTTTTGTATACTATTTTTCTCCAAATTAGTACAAGCTAAAGTATTTTACATTTGAAGCTACTGAATAAGAAAATGTTCCGTTAAGCTGCATCAAACTACAACTTGCTCCAACAAGGATAAATCAGGCCACATTGTCCCTGTCTACAGCCTATTTGATTTTGGTCTTTGTAAGGAATTTACTGTCAACAGTCAATTAACAATGAGGGCATTGTTGTCTTTCTTCTGCTTCATTTCCTTCCTTCGATTTTTTTTTTCTCCACCTTTTGGCTTCTTAGCTGCTGATCGGTAGAAAAGTGATTAAATAATCAATACATTTTCATCCTAAGGGCTGAAGAAAAGATTGTTTTTATCTTTACACTTTCTACTGCAGCTTTCTTATACAGTTTGTCTGAATCCTTCCCAGACTTAACAATGACAGACACCAGAAGGGGGAAAACATACATGGCAATAAAAAGTATAGTGGTGTACTGTTGTTTCCTGATCCAATATTCAGCTGAGCTTTATTATCCCCAAAGGGCTGCAATTAGAGCTGTACTGCTGAAATCTGGTGGAATACAGTGAAAGACTGCCAATGTAGCTCCTACAAGTCACCATCTTGCATTAATTAGACTTAGTGATTACGAGGAATGCCAGAAAGAGTCAGCCAGAGAGAGAAATTAGCTTTACAAAGTAAAGAGATTTTTTTTTCTCTTAATTGAGATTGTTTCCATATATATCCAGTGTTGGACGGTGAATTATCTCACAAATAATGTGTGAGCCATCTTGTCTTGGTAAATTGCATGCATCAGCACTGTTCCTGCAGTCCTTAGGGCAAACCCATTGACAGATTGGTCAAAATGATGTAATAAAATTGAAGTAAATTGACTGTAATGCTAGACGTGCTCCCATCATCATGGCTATAACTTCATATATTTTCTTTCAGTCCAATCATAAGGGACGTTTCATTCATTTTCCTGTTTTTTTTTTTTTTTTTTTGTAACACCAGTGTGTTCTCTGTCTCCACTGTGGCCTTTTCATTTGAAGAGATGTCATGTTTTAAATTAAAGTGTCTATAATGCTTCACAGAAATGAGCTGAAGCTTTATTCAGTAATCGTCGTGGGAAAATGAGGTTGATGCTTTTCTGACAGTAATATGGATTCAGTGGGAACATAAAAGGCTGAGATATATAGTTAAATCTAAAACATAGAACCAAATACAAAAACTAATAAAAATATTCTTCCTGTAACTTAATTTCTGTTTTGTTTTAAATTGCATCAAACTGATTTTGAAGTGGTTGAATTACCTTAATTGTTTGTTAAACCTTTTAACCAGTAATACAGGAGCTGCTCATATTTAAAACTTTTAAATAGTTTTTGCTGCTTCACCTTTAATTCTTGTGGGATTCCTCAGGGGACTAGATTTTTGTCCTTTATTATTTTGCAGATGATATTCTCGTCTGACAGTTAAGGTTGTCAGCAATAATTAAACTAATGTCCAAGTGATATTAAAAACTAGCTAAAGTAAAACTTTTATCTTGCTTAATTTATGTTATTTCTCTAGTGCAAATTAAAAACACATTTCATATGAAGAGAAAAGAATGTCCAACTCGTCTCTAGTTATAAAGAATCTTAGTGTGTTTAAATTCAACCCAATACTTTGAAACCAAAGAACATTATCCAACAAGCCCAGCCAATTGCAATGAGCCATTGACTTTGCAGCATGCACATGAACTAGCATGAAGAAAAAAACTGTATATTTTAACAAACATATGACGGTAAACCATAGCCTCTCAACATTTAGTAATTTGGGCATTAATATGTCAAAGTGCCATTGTGAAATCTGGGAATTCTTTACTTTTTCTTTTTCAATGATGACAGGCTTACGGACATGTCCCAGATACATTAAATCTGTCCTCAGCAGATTTAAAGCATATATTTTTACCTCTTTTCTCCATAGCAGTGGAGTTGATGAATCAGCTAAATATGTCAGCATGAACATTTTTCTTCAGGTCATCCTCTCCTATCTTTGAAATATGAAGTGCAGCTTTGATCATTTAAGGCAGTAATGTCCAACATCAGGCCTCAAGGACAGGTTTCCCACATGTTTTATTTTCTTCCCTGGTTCAACACACCTGAAGCAAATGACAATTCATTAGTGGCTTTAATGTATCTGTGTTGTGGATGCTTCATTGTCGAAGCCACTGCCATGAATGGAGGTTGCCATGCAGACAAGTTGGGAAGTAGGTGTGAAGTTGGGCTGGATTTAGCAGCACCTAATGACAACTAACATCTATAAAGCAATGCCTGGGGTCCTTGTTTGATCATTTATGTAGATTAAGTCAGACCTGAAGCACACTGGCTGTGGTGTCTAGAGTCAATCCTCACACATCACTCACGTGAACATTTTAGATTTTTTTTTTCTGGTTTATTGTACCTGAATCAAACTGGGCCAAAGCATGTTTCTGCAGAATTTGATGACTTACTAAGCAACATTCACTCCAGCCCTGTTTAGTCTGCTTTAATTGAACTCCAGTTTGTTCGCCCGTTAATTTGGAGAAGTGTGAATGCACAATGGAATTCTAATGTAGACTAAAAAAAGAGAACCCTGATCTGTCTAAAAACCTAAGTTTCAGTTTGGTTGAAATGAAGTCTGACGTGTTTAGAATGCAGTCTGAATGCAAGTGGATCAGAGGCCACTAAAAAAGAAGGAAGCTAACTATGGTGCAGACCATTCTTTTCAGAATAGTACTCTTTGCTCTGCGGTTTAGTGGAGTTGTCTTGTTGGTTGCCATGACAATGGGTCTGTGTGTAGAGTAAAGCTGACCCAGAGAGCAAGGAACAGCAAAATATAAGTGGTTTAAAATTGTCTTACACCTGTTTATCAGTTTATTGTCCCTTTTCTGTGGCACACAGCAGCCGCTGCAATTCTTAAACCTTTAATAAATGACAAACTGGAATAACTGGCTCGTAGAACATGACCATATTCATAACAATCATCAAATACAGTGAAATATTTCATAAAGAATGGGAGCCATGGTTTGTTACATTTTAGTAAACTAATTTTAACGGCGGCAATTATGTAGTATTAAATTATTGGCCAGTATAAAAGGGAAATTTGCATAGTCCTCTCTTGCACCTTAGCAGAAGACAAACTGATTACATCCAGGGAGAATACATAATTTGCATGTCAAAATATCAGCAATTTTCTCACCTTTAATTTGAGCCATGTTTTATAGATATTGGGTAAGAAATAAAGGTGGTACAACATTTTTTGTCAGATTCCTGCTGTTCTTGCAGCTTGGTCATAATTCCTGTTCTATGTTTTCTAGTGTGGTTGTTTATTTTTTTCTTTGGTTTCTAATCTGTTTTAATATTATTATTATTATTATTATTATTATTATTATTATTATTATTATTATTATTATTATTATTATTATTATTATTGTAGATTGCTTTTGGCTTGACTTTGAAGGTCTTTGATCAGCCTTGGTTTTTATGTCAATGGGGCATATTATTATGGTTTTTAAACCAATTAAATTGGAAATATTTTAAAATAATAGAATATATTTCCACCTGGTGTGACATTAGGTATCAAATAACATAGTAAATGTTTTTGCGGAACTGTTTTTGTGAAGGAAATCCTTCCTTCTAAAGGCAGCCGTATAATGTTCCAGGGCTCAGTTTACCACACACACAGTATTCCCTGTGGGAAACCCTGTGTCTGGAGCCTATAGATTACGTCAGCCTCGGATTGCATTCAGGCACAGATCATTCTGCCACGGGGCATTTGCATCCTTTCATCAATACATCTACTAATGCATGCAGTGGCGGTTTCTCTGTTTGGCAGTGGAGAAGCAGAAGGCTGGGTGATGCGAGCTGCAGTGAGCAGAGACTAGACTGCTCATACTGAAACATCTATAACTTCACAGACTCCAGAATGTGGATTATAGCTGGAGGGCACCTCCCTGCTCCTAGCCTTTGTGTTCCTCTCAACCTTACACTCAGGGGTCGTCTTTTCTGATACATGTTAATGTTGTTTTTAAATCCCATCCCTGCTGAAGCTTTTGAATGTTAAAGCTTCTTTGTTAGCTTCCTTAGGAAGCAAATGTATGAAGAAAATAGACAGTGAACGGGAAGAATATAGAGTAAATTAGACAGTATATAGCCCTGTGCATACATAAGTTTAGTATATGCAGATAAGTCTAAGGATGTAAAATTTGGTCTAGGATTTTTAAGGCCCATTCATCTACTGTAATGGTTCACTTAACATTCAGAAGGTTAATGTCTGATGCAAATTCAGGCAGCAACAAAGGCTAACACATTTCCTACAGCCTCAGTTCATCCACGTTTTCCTTCTCCAAACTTCTTCTGTTTCTAGACCTAAATTTAAATAACTTTGTTCATTTTCAAGCAAACATTGAAAATTTAAATTCAAAAGTTTACTTTGAATTCATATCAGATATTTCTACAGAGGTTATGGTACAAAACCAGCAAATTGGAATGGAAAGAGAGTCATAAATGAATAAATCCACAAATGGATAGATGGATAGATAAATAGGCAGGTGGGTGGCTGGATGGACAGATAGATAAATAGATGGATGGACAATCGGATGGATAGATCTCGACTAAAAACCCACCTGTTTAGAGTTGTATTTGAAACATAATCAACTACGAATTTAATGATGGCACTTCACTTAATGTCATGTTTTGATTGTTGATTCTATGTTGTATGATTCTGTATTTTTGTGTTTATGATGTAAAGCACTTTGAAATGCCTTGCTGCTGAAATGTGCTACATAAGTAAAATTTGATTGATTTATGATTGGATAGATAGATGGATGAACAGTTAGATGGTTAGATGGATGGACAGATAGATGGATAATTGGATGGTTGGATGAATGGTTAAATGGATGGATGAATAGGCAGGTGGAGGGATGGACAGGCGGTTGGATGGGCAATTGGAAGGATGGATAGATAGCTGGATGGACTGTTGGGGAGATGGATGAACATTTGGATGGACAGGATACCTGTGAAGCTCCACCATTCAGTTGCTTTGGAAATCAAATGTTCCTAATTCCCATGATGTCCTCTCTATTCCAACTCCATTCATTAGTTTTCCAAACCTTAAGTTACCGTGGCTAAGTGCTGGGAGTCTTCTTCAGTCTTGTTGAATATAACAAAAATTGGTTAAAATATAGATTTGCATAAAGTAAAACAAGGTGAGTACACTGATAATTGAATTTATGACAAGTTGTGATTCACTGCAACGCTGAGCTTGTTGCTGTTAACAAAACAAACTTCTGATCTAAGCAAGCTGAATAAAGGAAGCTGGTGGGTGATGGCGTCTTGAACTTCCTCAGAGTGAAAATAAAAATGTCTGTTCTTTTGCCCTGCAGTCGCTCAGTTTAAAACTCTGCTTTTAGCTAATTGGTTCATAAATATTTGATGTCAAATGGCCATAGTCCACGCAGCAGGGAGGCTAACATAAGTAAATGAAAGATACCTAGCAAGCCTTTAATCAGGAAACCACAGATTTGTATAACTTTAACAAGTAACTGGTTTATCTTAACAGGCTGCTGAACTATGAGGCCATCTCCTATTATGAATTATGGATGATTTTATGAGCACATATAAAAGATCAATGATGAAATGTTTCCCTTTTCCTCTAATGGGGTCGCACTGGTTATGTATTCTTCCCTTCTAATCTGCAAATTATGCCTCATTAAAAGCTACATCATGAACATGATTGTGAAATTCACCACTCTTATCTGCCGTAGCTGCTTAGAAGGACTTAAACAGATAAAACAGTTTCTTCTCCACTAATTGAGACCTTGTAGATTCGCCAGACTACATCCCAGCGTCTGATACTTCCTGTCCACAGGGTGGGGTTGATTCAAAATTGCAAGTGGATTTCAAAGTGTCTTTTCAACCCTGCTCAGATATCACCAACATTAGAGGAAACTTTTTCAGATCATTATCTCTTCGCTTCTCTTAAGTTATTTTGCTTTCTAAAACTTTGGTTTCTGCGTGAATTTTTGCACAGGCGGTGCCTAATTCAAGCTTACTAGCAGAGATTGTAATTCTCTGGTCAGAAATCAAACTATTTGACTCCATCCACTTGTCCAGAGAGGAAATAGAACTGCTGTGTAAAAGGTCTTCATCCATTTCAAAATAAGAGCATGAATATAAACATTTAACTACTTGAAGAATTCATAACTACTTATCGAATTCAAAACTTGACAACCAAAACTTCAGCATAGATGTTGAAATTTACTCCACTGTAAAAACAGCCAAATAACCTATTGCTTTACGACTTAAACTGAAAGAAATCATTTAAATGATGTGTGCTAAACATTTTCTAAGTTGGCAAAAATGCTAAATCACTCAACAAAAAATGATCTCTGCTATTAGCGGTCTAGCAAAAGTATGCCCACCACAGATCTAAGAGCTCAGTAGTACAGAATCTAACTGTTGATATTTACCACAGTTCTCTTTATTTTTTAACTTTAAACCAGACAATTTGGGAAATACAGATTTGTTTTTTCTTCACGTTAAACCTCAGTATGTAAACTAATTATCAGCTAACCTACATCTTTGTCCAGACCCGGTTATGTACTGTCCTTTGGTTGACTTGGAGTGGTTTGGAGTGGTTTGCAGTGGTCAATTGAAATTCTCAAATTAACCAAAAATAAATGTGACATGATGACATCCAGTAGACATGCTGTCAGCTGAAGGCCTCTGCGATTACTCCAGAGCAGCGGTCTGCAACCTTTGCAATCCAAAGAGCCATTTTTAGTTTCAGTCCAGCCAAATAAAACTTGTTTTGAGCAAGCTTTTGACAAAACTCGAATTCCAGTCCTCCAGAGCTCCTGTCCCTAAAATCTTGAAATTATTTTATATTAATTGAGAAATATTGACAGAAAGGGAAAAAAAAAAAAAACTAATGGATGTAGTGCTATTTGTGAGATGATGTGAAACCAGAGACTCATTTTATCCCTCCTGTTGTCCTCATTTTCTGTGTATAGGGAAAACGCATACAAATCACGGTCATTTTGTCCCGAGGACAACAAGATAGCTTGGTGGAAAACCAAGCTTGGAGAGTTTAAATGAGCTGTTAATGGAGTTGGGGTGGATGATGGACTTCCTTCTCTTGAAAATGTATATTTACAGAACAATTACTTCCAACTTGAGGAACAGTATACTAAATTTAAATTAAGTATTGTATTAATTAAATGCAATGAAAAGCATCTGTGTGGGATCATTTTCAAACGACCTTTACACATCATTTTCATGTGCTGTGAAAACCAACGACACTCTTCATATCTAGAATAGATCAGCCAAATCTGATGAAAATGTGTTTCTCACATGCCTCAGGGAAGGCATAACAAGGTGAAATATACAGCAGATTGTCAGTAGAATAAGCGATAAACTTCACTCTCTATTACCACCGTGATTTGATTTCATGCTAATACTGTACACACACCCAGCAAACGTTCTGAAGCACTAATGTAATTTTGCTTTGTATGAAGATGAAAAGTGAAGAAACTTGAAGCGAGACGTGTTTTGAAATATTCCAGAAGCAGCTTGTCTTTGGTAGAGGTCTATGCAAGTCTAGTTGATATGAATACACACAGAGGGGAACTAAAAAAAAAAGACAAACTGAGAGTCTAAGGTGCTAGTAATGTTTTCATGTTCAGGCTTGTTTTATATTGTGTGCAATTCAATCTGCTAATTGAGTGATAATACAAACCCTTTTGAGATGAAAGGTTTTGATTGTTGCAGAGTTTGGATCTATTAAAAGTTTATAAGAAGGAATGGGCAGGCATTTTCTAAATTGCCTAAATATAAAGCAGAAATTGGCAATAAGCACCCAAAATCGCAATATTACATGTCTCATATTGTGATGATTATGTTTGAAATTGCATTAAATAAATAATGTTACATTATTTTAAGTTATTTTGCTGTGGTGAGGTACCGTCAAGGTGCAGAAAATTTGGGGGCAGTGAGACAGTGGTGAGGTGTGCTGTAGGAGTGATGGTGTTTTAGGATGGGTCAGCTTTCAGTTTAATCTTATTTGAAACAATGAAGAAAAGATGACAGATCAGTTTTGCTAAGAGGTCTCCATGAATTATGATGTTTGCTGTAGATTACATTTTAATGTTTAGTGATGGTAAAAATCTGCTGGTAGAAAACCTGGAATGGTGCACAGTTGTGTTCAACTGTTGGCAAAAATGTATGAATGTTGATATAAAATTAGATTTCTCTTTCCTTTTAACTGGAAAAAAAATCTTCAATTATAAACTCTGCAAACCTGCACTGCATCACTATCAACATCACAATCCATATGGCAAGGAGCGGCTCAGAAATCCCAGTCCAAATAACCAGGGGTGAAAGTAAGGGGGTACAGCAGGGTACTGCGTACCCCTAAAAGATTTAGCGGGGGTACGCAGTACCTGCAAGAGAGGAGCGGCTCTTTGCTGTAAAAAAATCAATGGATTCACCGTGCAGCCTTGAGTTCACCCACTAATCAGCCGTGAATGATTAGTTTTTCAAGAACAATCTAAAACACGACTTAATCAGTTAATAAATAGCTTTTTTCTCATTTCATATTGTTTCTTAACTGTTCGTGCTTTGCTAGAGCAGCGGCGCAATATGTCGATCGCGGAAGGTTTTGAACCGATCTCGGCATTAGATGACAAACTGAACGCCGCCAGGAGGCTGAGAGCAGCACTTCCTCCTCTGGCTCCTTATCAAAACATTCGTAATTTTATTAAAGAACAACAACAAAAAAATCAACATAACGTGCTCAAATTAATGACCCAACAACAATAACAATCTCAGTGATTATTATTTCAACAAGGTGTTGCGCAATTCTGTGCGTTTCGGTTCCATTATCAAAATAACGAGCAGAGCAGGAGTTTAAAATTAACTAATCAACCACCGCTGTGTTTGGGGGAGCGCTTATTAATGATCGCAAAATAAATATCAAGCCTGCAAACCTAGTATTGTAACGGACTGGTTGTTATGTTTTTAACATAATCTTGGGTCGGCTTGTGGAGCGCAGGAGGTTGCCATAGCAACGGGTGTGCTTAAATGACAGAGACGGAGAGTAAAAAGGTGCGAGTGGTTTAGAGTTGATCACCTGTTCGGGTTGTTTTACCTTTGCTGTGGCTCGTCACAGCCGCTGTAGATTCTGAACGTTCAATAAACAACAAACTTGGACTAATTACCTCCTTCTTTGTGAGTATAAGTCATTTACAACAAACATCAAAAACGGTAAATATGTTTAATTAAGTATTTAACAAACAAATGGCTTCTACCGCGACACTTATGTGAAATTAAATTAATTGTCTGATATAAAAAAATAGTTTGGTTCTTTGAGCTCAGAGTCGGAGATGCTTTTCCTTTATCAAACAAATTTGTTTTGCCTCTTATTTAGTGGAAATATTGATGTTGATGAGGTTTTCTCCAAAATAATAACCTTTTTCAAGCTTCATAGCTCCACTGTTGAAAATGAGGCTCTAACATTCACAAATGACATTGAAATAAGATCCAGACCAACATCTGGTTTGAGGTGATTCCTCTGGAACCTGTTGGAGAAAAAATATCCCAACTTCAGAAGATGAGCTTTAACCTAACAGAACTCTGTGGTTCCTCCTGTCAGTATGAGAGTCAGGGTGAGGAGGCGCCATGTTAGGAAGAGAAGTGGAAGCTGCAGGATCTTCAGAACAAACAGGTCATGATGCTGGGCTACTGATTATCCCTCTGTCTGGACACAGGGTCAATATAACCAGTTTAAAAGATAAAATGAATTATATGGTTATATGCCAGACATGGAAAACTGGGATGCACTCCATGCCAAGATGTTCAGAATTTAGGTCTCATGGCATCTCAAGGTGTCAACATTGCAGCCAGTGGGCTGAAGGAGGAGATACACCTTTATTTTGTAGCAATTCAAGAGCTACCAGCTTTTATCGCTTCGCAAAAGAATTCATCAGCACAGAAACTCCAAAGCACACACACACACACACACACACACACACACACACACACACACACATATATATATATATATATATATATATATATATATATATATATATATATATATATTTTTTTTTTTATTTTTTTTTGTCATAGTACCCCCAAGAACTTTTACCCCTGCAAATAACCCAGGGTGTGCTCAAACCAGAGCAAAAGCGGTTTTGTTTGGGGAAAAATCCCTCTAAACCAAGTCAAAATTTTTACCCTTACCTTTCACTTACAGATATATTTACCCTCTTTTTTCTAGAGATCAGATTTCTGCCCTCCTCGTCTCTGTAGTCGTCAGGGCTTGGCAGAATGATTTTATGTTTGAGAGCTTTTGCATGGGCAGGGAGACATTCAGTTAGGTGTTTTATTTCACTACGCTACAAGGATTTTCTTTTTCACCTTATTCAGTCAAATCCCTCGGAAGAAAAAAAAACACAGTAGCACAAAAGATACTTCAGAGTTGGAGTGTTTGAGCATACCTTGGTAAAGTGAACAGGGTGGCTGTGCTTTAAAAGGTTATTTGAGTTAAAAGCACAACTTTAATGCAGTTTGTCCCTGGAATATAAAATTTATTAAAAAGGTTTCTATTCAAACGTTTCCCATCTAAAGGCTGTTAGCTGTCAGCTTACTGCTAACCTGTTTGGTTTTAATGCCATTTTAATGAAATAAATCATACATGTTGTATTGTTTACATTATGTGTTTTTATTTGGGGGCATTTTATCACATAAAGTTTGATGCATTTTGGTGGGGTTTTAATGTGATAGACCAACATAAAGAAGTGCTGGTAGAAAGCACTTCTTGGCTCCTCAAGAAAGCCAATTGTCTATAAGTAACATACTAGGTGATTAATAGTCTATTAATCAGTCTTTGTTTCAATTCAACTGTTCTCTGATTCTTGGAGAATATTACAAATCACGCAGCATCATGCAAATCAAGGAATATAGCAGACAGGGCAGGAAAAAAGTTATGTAGACTTTTAGAGTAGAGTTAGATTAGAAAGTAATAACCAAGCTTTAAACTCAGACTATGTTCAGACAGCAGGGAAACTCAGTTCATATCTGACATTTTAATGGCAGCCTGAACGGTTCATCTCAGATTTTTTTACCCCCCACCCCATAAAAATCTGATTTGAGCCAAATCCATATTGTCACCTTTCTAAAATCATGGCCTAAGCAATTTTTTTTCTTTTTTTTTTTGGTCTAAATCGTCTTTTGGCACTAATGGAATCTAATATTTTTTAAAGTGTCTCACGTCAGAATGGTCACGTCTTATGAACTTTATTTAGAAAAGGGAACAATATACAGATCAAACATAAATGTCACCATTTCATTCGCTGCACCAGGTTATAGCTAAAGCTAATTCGCATCTGCAACCCCTTAAATATTATTATTCAGCTATATAAAGAACAGCAGAGAAAATGATCGATCAGATGTTTTCCATCAAGTCTGACTCAGTTTGTACTTTTTCTTTGCAATTTGTTTTGTGACAGGATCTGCAAAAAAACCCTGCTGCTGCAACAAAATATGGTTCCACAAAATATCTCAGGGTGACGGATACAAATGCATGCCACGCTTCTCAGATCTGTTTAATTTCATTCCCTTTCATAATTATCTTTTTAGGTAAGAAAAAATAATCTGACAGAAAACCAACAAAGCATTTGTGTTGTAATGTGACATGTGAAACAGTTCACACCTGATGCATTCACATCAGCTCCAATATTTAAATGTACTGAGTTCAGTCAAAGTAATGTGATGAAATGAAAGGACCTCTTATTCCCTGACCAAAGGCACACATAGACCCAGAGCAGATGTTTCTCGTAATGGGAGCACAACAGGAAGTGATTCAATTCAATTTGGCCCGAGGTCTAATAGAACTTCCACTAAAGAAGGAGGCGATAAGGTTTCACAATGCGAGTCCATCTGTGCCACTACGCCTTTTCAAACCCAGCGGTCCACTGATGCCGTTAGAGTGAAATGGGAAGAGCACACCCTGATGCATCATAGGTTGTAATCACCTCCTCGAATGGGGCCGTAAGACCCCGGGCGTCAGACGGAGAAGGGGTTAGGATCTGTTTTGCTTTATTACATTCATTGCATGCATTGTCGTAGCACATTTTCATCGGGATAAAAAGGGATTAGGAGGCTGGCGGTGATGGTCAGGTGACCTTAAGGTCTAATGTGCGAATGTCTGTGTTGGTTCACGGTCCTCAGCAGTTTGCCAGACGCCACTGACAATGTGCTTTTGGCTCGATCAATATACAACCCAGTTATAGATCCTACTACTGCATAAAGAAGCTCAATGAAATTAAATAAGGTACCTGATGTTATATGGGAACTACTGCTAATACAAATATAAATGTATTTTAATGGGATTTTGTGAGACTAATCTAAAGTGGTACGTAATTTTCATTTTGATTAAGAAAATGCATCATTTTCAAAAATGCCCTTACAAATCTCAATGTGTGGTTTGGATTTGCATTGAGCTCTCGTGAGTCAATACTTTGCAGATTATCACAGCTGTAAGTCTTTTGGGCTTTCTCAGGTAATACAATATTTTTCAATTGATGTACAGTTGAGGAATATTCAACTGAATAAAATCTAATCTGTAGTTTGTCTAGATACCATCATTGCTTCCTCTAAAAACCAACAGCTCAGGTTCATGCATTTATTTCAGGGTGCTTATTTGAACAGGTTAGGGTGGGTCTATTAACTATACAAAACATGTTAATTGGATTTTTTTTACCCAAGCATTTTTTTAAGGTTTTATTGGCTCTAGTGACCTTTATTTGATAGTTAATTGACAGGAAAGTGGGTAATGAGAGAAGGGGACCTTCTTTCATTACCCACTTTCTCCTCCTCCTTTGCCACAAAGGTTGCCAGGCCAGGATTTGAACCTGCAACAGCTGCATTGAGTTCTAAGGCCTCCATATGTGGGTTGTGCTTTACTCCTGCACCACCACAGCACACCCATCCCCAAACATCCTTAAAAATGTCTGGTCTGGTCAGTTCTGCCCATTTTGAGCCTTTTATATGAGCTCTTGTCACTTTAGTTCAAAATAAGCTGCTGGCCACAACCCTGACTCAACATTTACACTCACATGAAAATGGCTGCAAACCATATATCTTTGAAAAGCATTAGTAGAGTCTCCTGCACAACAAACAAGAATGCAGCAAGTGGTTTCTGCATGATAAGCCAATAACAAAACACTTGTCTTTTCCTGCAGCCATTGTACAGCACATACAGCTGTATACCTAGCTCACCAAACATGCTGGAGCTCTGCTTGGTTTGCTGGGTTACCCAAGTAGTGGGGGTTAATTGGGGTTGCTAGGTGAGGGACAGTGCCTGCTGATTTTTCATGTTACATTCGGAAGGTTTTTTTAAATGGATCATTTTGCAGACAGCAAAATATATTAACTTATTTCCAAAAATAATTGTGCTTTTGTTTTTGAGTGCTTGGGTTGTTTTTAGAAGCAGTAGAAACCGAAATGGAATTATAAAAACATGCAAAATGTGAATTTTGCATAATACATACCCCTTGAGCTCTCCTTCCACTTTTAAACATCAGAATATAATATTAGAGTACTGATACCAGATATATATTTAACATATCGAAGCAGTCTTCCATTTCTCTGTTTATCAACCAGAATATTTATTTTAAAAGGCAGGCAGTTTGAAAGTAAGGTAAGATGAAATTAAACAATATTTTCTCTGTACTTATGTTCTCCTTGCCTCACAGACTCTTTTCTTACAGGCCTTAGTCTTCAAAATTCAGTTGTAGTCATTTGAAAAGTTTCTTATAAATCCTTTGCAGAGCATTCAAGGTCCTGCTGTTTTCTACAAGCTCTAAGAGTATTTTGTTGTTTCTCTCCCCTGTCACAGTTGGAGGACGGCATTGATGATGGCTCCTTAGTTCTCCTCTCATTAATCAGACTGGATTGTTTTTGCAAGCTGCAGATGTTAAAGTAGTGAAAGCAACTAACCTGAATCTTACAGTTAAAATACTAACTTGGCAAAATATTTTATAGTATCAATGAATAATGTAAATAAAGAACATTCGGATGATACCCATCCCGTTAACACTAATTAGTCATAAAATCATATTTAATAGGAGAGTTCCACTCCTACACAAGGTAATCCAAACAGTTTTACACTTAAGCAAAGCATTGCATGAAACTTTTTTTTCAGTTTATTAATCAGATTGTTTGAAACTGATGCAAAAATAAATTCATTCAGTCTTGATTTGAAGAACAATTTTTACAGATCTCAGGTTTGTTCCAGAGCAGAGGAAAATGGAAAGTAAATTCTACCTCAGCCTATTTAGTTCTAGTCCTGGGAACACTGAGGGAGCAACTCCCATAAAGACCTGAGGGGTCAAGTGGTTCGTAATAGAGGAGCACTCTACTACCAATCTAAGTTAATTTCTGAACTTATTTGTTTTGTTTTTTTCTATGTATGGACTTCTTGGGTTATTACCAACAACTCTGAAATTTTTTATTATAGAAATGGGGACATGTTCAATATTTATTTTGCCTGCTGTAAACTAAATATTGCTCCTTCAAGGCAAAATTAACATTACTTTCATATTTTTACGCAGTTGCACACCCGCAGTAAGACATATTGTACCTAAACTAGAATAGAGAATTATCCTATTGTTTCTCTAATCCAATAAAAGACAAACCACTACTGCAAATATCCATACGCAAAGACAAATCAAATGTTGGTATTGTGCAAAATATAAGGCGAGTCACCGTCAAAATGATTTGCTAGAAATAAATAGATGTTTGCCATTGTGCCCGTCTCTTCTGCTAAGTATGAAAACAAAAACTCACTAAAAAGTTGAGCAATATTAAGTATTGTTTTGACCTGCAACAATGTAAACCAAGAACTATTGCACCTACAACTAATTACTATTAAGCACATTAGAAAGCAATGAACACTGGCCAACTGGATGAGTTGGCCAGTTTAACACATGTTTTTGCCTGTAGTCACCAATCAACTGAACCCAGTCTGATTCACAGAGGTGGGATACACTTTATTTCTTTGTTACAGCTTGCACTCACAGCTTTTGCATCATTGTGCTTTTGTACCCTAGAAGACGAACCCAGTGGTGTACATAATCATAAGGGCTCTGGATAAGTACAAGGTTTTGTAATGCTACAAAGATGGGCACAAAATCCAACTGTCATGACAAAATGGTAACACCTGGGAGAAAATAAAAGCTAAGCAAGTCAGAGCAGAGATTGCCACATACCTGTGGGTGTTTTGAATTTAGTGTGGGTTTCACTAGTTAAATTGAGACTTGAACTGTTTTTTTTTTAAGAGTATCTGGACTGAATAGCTCCCTTCCAATTTAGCCTTTACGTTAAACCAAACAAAATGAACACCTTAGTTCTCTACATACCTTTTTATGCGTCCATGTGTACACCACCTTGTCGTTATGTCTATTGTTTACATTCTCTCCTGAGATTTCACATTGCTTCAATACAGCTTAAAGGTGTTTTGCTGACCCACTGGGAAACTGAAACAATACATGTGGTCGTGAAGTCCCACTGCAGTTGGTCTGCAAGCACACTGAGATTCATGATTCATATTTTTCCATAGATTCTTTCTTACATCATGTGCAATGGCTAAATGTTACTGCACACTTTTGAGTAGTTTCCGGGTCTCGATGAGTATGGAATATTGAATTGAAAATTGAATATGGAATATTTTAGTTTCTAGACTTCATTCTCCATTCTGTTTTGCACATAATCCACATAACTAATTAGAGTGTCTGGGCTCTCCCTTTGAGATGGGGTGAAAAGCTCAGTCATCAGGGAGGTGACTCGAAGTACAGTAGTTGCTCCTCCACATCAAGAGAAGTCTTCTTGTTGAGGTGTTCCAAGCTTGTCCCACTGGGAGGAGATCCACAGGAAGATTCAGTCCTTTCATTTCTCGACTGGCCTATAATCACCTTGGTGACGGGAATGGGAAGCCTGAGCCTCTCTGATAAGGATGCTGTCTCTGCGACCCAACCCTGGGTTAAATGGAAGATAATGTACAGATGGAACTGGAGTGTGTGTTCCAACTGTCAGAGAATGTCTTACTTGGAAAGGTTTACTCTAGGGTTATTGGAAAGATGCTCAAGCTTATTTTGTCCTGACTGTGGAACAGTGGACCAAAATTGCAGAGAGATCATGGTTGTTTGATGTATGTGTACTTGTGGGTCTGGAGAAGGGTTGAAAGATACTTTGTGAGGTTGTGGGAGTGAGGGTTCAGGAGATGCTTTTAATATATATATGGTATAAGACCAAATCAACAGCTGTCTGGATTCTTAGCACAAAGTTGAAATTGTTTCTGATGCACATTGAACTCTACCACAGATGCTTCCTGTCACAACTATGTTTGCAGTCTTTACAGACAAGATCTCAGCTAGTTGTGCTCTCAATAGCTATTGAGAGCATGGTGTTGGGCTTAAAAACATCAGGGTTTCAAATGTTCTTTTTGCACATAATATACATTATGTGGAAAAAGTAAATTTGTAAATGTTAAGTGAATGACCTTCAAAAACCTCAAATAATAATAAAAAAAAGTTGTGTTCAGGTGCTGTTGACCAAGCAGGTACACCATATGCAGAGGCTTTGTCTTTGGTTTGATTCCCAGCCTTCCCCTTCTCTCTTCCTGTCAAATTACTGTTCAGTAAATATCACTAGCACCAAAAGAGCTGTATAATGAGGTGCTAGCTTGAGTTTCCTTTGCCCTCTCATTTAAAAAATAAATAAAAAAAAGATGCACCTGCAGCAGGTGTATTCCAGCCTTTCAAAAATGCTCTCCCTGAAGTGCCTTGCTCAAGGGCACCTCACAGGTAGCTAAAGAGCCAGGAGATCTGGGGATTCAGGTTTTGTCAGAGCTGAAGGCTACATCCACCTCGAGACAGTGAGAGGAATAAAGCAAAGTAGCAACGCTGTTTAAACACAGCAGTGATATCATATAGACCTTTAGCAGCAGGGAGGTAAAAATACACCACTTTGATTATTGGAGTTGGCAGACAGACAGTGTGTGTATCCTGAAACGTGAGGCACATATTTGATCCTTTCCTGAGGCACGGATTAGTGGTGGAGTCTGAGTTTTATGTTGTTGTGTGGCTTGTAAAATATGCAGCAGCACTGGTGGGAGCTTTGTATGGCGGACCCCAGAGCACGACTCGGTGGGATGTCTTCTGGAGTGGGACGTTGTGGATTTGTCAGTCGACCGAGACGAGAGCACACATTCCTGTGATTTAGAGAGCTTTGGGGTAATAAGGAGACGGCCTCTGTCGGGTCTCCTCCATGGGTGTAAGTGTCCTTCTTTTGTTGCTCCCTTTCAGCTTATAGACCCCCCTCCAACACACACAGGTCCGCGTATTCCTCTTTCACTATGGGAATTCCAGGCACATGTGAGTGAGGCAGCATGGCAGTGTGTGCACCCCTCCCCCTGTGCCGGTAACCCCTTGTTCTCATGAGGCCGGAGCATTCTGAAGGGGGGTTGACATATGAGAAAGGAGGAGCATATCTAAGCTAATTCATCAATAACCTTTATCTAATCCCTGCTTTTCCACTTCTCCTCCTCACTCCTTTCTCAGTCTCTCTTTTTCTCTCTCTCTCTTCGCCTTAAGGCATTCAAGCAAAACATCCATCCCCCATCTCTTTTTCTCTCTCTGGCTCACATGAGTCTGCCTGAACACGTTCAGAGAGCCAGAGAGGGAGAAGATAAATCGGGCAGGAGTGTGTTTCTTGTGTGTGGTGTAAGTTGAATCCTCAGAGGGCTGCGGGTCCTGACTATCACCCAGAGCTAACACGGTGATTATAGACTGGAGACTAGGTGTGGCGAGATGTGGGGAAGTAGAGGGGGTGAGAGTTGGGAAGGGGGGTGGCCAGCGTCAGAGGCTTTGTCTATAGTCCTCGTACAGCCCACCAACCGGGAGGAGGCTCAGCTTGTCTGTCAGGGTCTGTCCCGGAGCCATGCACAGTCTGGGACTCGCCGCGCTGCCGTGTGGGGCTGAGCCACTCTTTAACAGAGAGTTAGCTTCAAGGCGTCAAGAGAAGCACAAGTTTAAGGAGCTCTGTGTAGCTGGCAGTGAGGACATGAGCGAGTGAAGGACTGCCGGCGCTTTCAGCTGTTTTGTTCACTCATTCATTCTTTATTCTACAAGGATTTCTTATTTTTAAGAGAGCCAACAGATGTACATGGAGTAACACCGCATTGGAAGAGGATTTACTTCAAAAGGACACCTTTGATTTGGTTTTAAAATTTAATTTAGATTTAAAGGATGAGATTTCAATGATAAAACCACTTGGAATATGGGACTTTTAATCTCTGATTTGGACTATGGGGACAGGCAACTATGTGTTTGTGCTCAACTCTGGATAATTCTCATAAGTATGTCTCATTTTCTTTCTTTCACTCTTAAGTTTATTTACCTTACTTTATTTGTTTAACAGTATAGGGTAATGGTGTTTGAAAATGAAGGATTCTGACTTTGTGACTTAAGGCTAGTGTATTATGTACAGTTGGTTAAAAAAATAATAGTTGTGTGTTTTTAAAAAACGTGAGTAAAGCTTAAAATCCTTCAAGGCCTTTGTTTCCGTACAATGCTTTTGGGGACACTGCCAAGTCTGTTCCAGATCAAAACATGGTTGAATTTAATAATGGGCTGCTTACAAATATTTGACTTTGTCGTCACTCACCAAACTAATAATTAGTTGTAAAAGCACAGTCTCTGAGGACTTCTTCACATCTGTTGTCTGAAGTCGACCGACTTCTTGCACTTGTGAATGGGTTTCCTGATCCAGGACGATTGGACCACAGTGTCTGTGCATGTCCTGATTTCTTCTCAGAAATAGGATGTCTGATGTTACATCATGAATTATGTATTGGGTTAAGGTCGAGGGCTTGGGCTGGTCACTCCCTAACATCAATATTGCTGGTCTGGAACCAAGATGCTGCTTGTTTACTGGTCTCTGTTGGGTGGTCTTCTTGTGAAAAAACCCATTTGAAGAGCATTTCTTACTTAGCAAAAGGCGGTAACTTCATATAAGGCATGTATTCCTAGTAGCATAGCATTAGAAACATCTCTATATCATGATGCCTAAGCCACCATGCGTCAGACTACTTTAACTTAAACACGGTCACCTGTTGGACTGCCTACATCCACTAGAACCAGTTTTTCATTTGGCCTGTCAATGAGTGATTTGGAAAACTAAACCTTTTCAGCAAATTCTACTGTTTAATTGATTGGGGCTTCTTGCTGATAGCTTGGCTAAGCAAAGGTGTTTTCAAATCATTACTGCACTCATAGGTAACCATGGAATTTGGATTATTGTACAATTTAGCAATGTATTGAAATTAGAAATTTTAGTTTTATTGTGAAACTGATAAACTCCACATAATCATCTTGAACTTAATTATTAGTTTGGCCTTTTTTTCCAATCTTTGAGAGCAAAATATACCTGTTTTTAGTCATTGTTTGTTCTTCAGTGAGAACATTTTTATTGTAATGGCCCTGTAGTTATCTGTAAGATGTTCTGTGCTGGTTTGTTTTTGATCTTTTTTTTCCCCCTAAAACCGTACTTAGGATTAAGTAGTTAATTATCTATTAACATGAAAACCCATTACTTTTTATCCCCTTTTAAAAAGTACTGCCTTTTTGTACTACAAGGCAGTAAATACCACAAATTCTGTTACATTCTGTTAAACTTTAAGTCCATATGTCCAATCTGTAGAACTTGTTTTGTTGACCTGCAGCTGATGAATGGCTGAAAAAAAAAGCCAAAACGGCAAGAAATCAAGGCTTAGTTTTTAGATTTTTCATCCACAATATTCTGGTTTTAGTTTTGATTTCAACGTATTTTGCTGAGCTCAGACTCTTTTCTGCATATCTTGATACATTTTTCCTAGTCGTGCACCAACTGATCATCCACAATTTCTGATTTTGGGTGAAATTGATCTTATCTTCATTTAAACTGCTGTGGTTGGATACTTTTTTTTGTACTAATAGGAAAACTTAAATCACCAGTCACCTTATTGTTGGTTTAAATTTTTTTGTTTGTCGTCAATGGATCTCAAACCTCGTGATTTTGTAAAGGCAAAGTGCTGCTTTTGAAGAGGCTCAAAAACAGCTCTGTGATCTAAACTGTTGTGCAAGTTTAGCTTTTTTATAATTTTTTTTTTAGTTAATATAGTAGTTTGGGAAGCAATGCTCTGACGTTTCATTTATATTTGAGAGCACTAAGTTAAGCCAAGTTTGCGTTGTTTCACAGGTGCGATTCAGTGTTTTTCATTAAAATAAAATTGGAACATTGAAGGTGAATTGTGACCTTTCAACATCTGATGTTTCTAAAAATAAATCAGTATTGGCCAAAATCGGAAACATTGAAACTTTTTAAAGATCTTGATTGGCCAAAAACGGCAACTGGTGTACCCCAAAAGTTTATTATTTAGAAAACATCTGGGACCTCATAGAGGAATACACTCACACCATTCTGTTGTTGCTTTGCTAATATTTTGAACACAAATTTATATTAAATTTAATTATCCTTGAGTGACTTGTTGACAGTTCAGTAATATAAACCAGACTGTTTGTTGGACGTGTGACAACAGTAGATTATTATCTGATTAGCGAATGTTGACCTGTTTGACTCTGTCTCTCAGCCGACACAACAAAGAGGTCTCACTTCCTGATTCATTTTTGTTACCGATTCCCTATCTTCATAATTATTAAGCAAAATTCACATTTTGCATGTTTTTATGCTTTTGTGTCTCAGATGCTTCTAGCAGCCCAATCGCTTAAAAAGAAACATCGAGTCATTTATTGCCAATAAGTTGATGCTATTTAGTGTCTAGAAAACAAGTTGTTTCAAGAACCTCCTGGTTGGGGTGCTGTCATGGTGAAGGGGAAAGCAAAGCCCACATATGGAGGCCGTAGTCCTTGACGCTGAGGTCACAGGTTCAGGTTCAAGTCCCAGCCAGATGACCTTTGCCACATGTCTTCCCCCTCTTTCATTACCTACTTATCATCACTCTCAAATAAAAGTCGCCCAAGCCAAAAAAAAAACAAAAAACCTCCTGGTGGTTAACTCGCACTGTGCTGTTACCTAGCAACCCAAATGGCACTCTGTCCGTTGCCTAGCAAACTAAATAAAGTTCCAGCATGTCTGGTCAGCTGGTTTTATTGCTGTATTCACTGCTTGAAAAGACAAGTGTTTTGTTCTTGACTTGCTATTCAGAAACCACTTGCAGCATCTTGTTAGTTGTGTAGCAGACTCCACTTCTGCTTTTCAAAGAAGTATGGTTGTATTATTGTGCATCTGTTTCACGTGTGAGTGTGACGATAAGGGGCATGGTCAGCAGCATCTTATTTGGATTTAAAGCTCAAAATAGACAGAACTGAGCAGACTAAAGTCTCATTATCTGAAAATGAACATGTTGTACAAACAATGTAATGAACATGTTTTGTACAGCCCATTGACCTATCCTCAAGGAAGCACGAGAGGTCACCTTTAGAGAATCTGTTGAAGAGTTTAATCACTCTTGTTTTTCTCTTTCTTCCCAGCTCTTGCAGGTAAAATCTCCCCAACCAGCTCGGATGTCCTGTTCAGCGCCTCAGCGATGACAGCCAGCCCTCCACCACCCAGTGTGTATCTGCCTGCCAGCTTCAAAATGTCCAATGCACAACTGGCTTTCTTCTTGCGGGAGGCCCAGATCACAGGACAAACGGTTGGCGGCAGCAGGAGGAGCAGCAGCAGCAGCTCCGGACATCCGCTGCAGCGCTCTGAGAGTTTTGTGGTTTTCCAGACAAAAGACCTCCCCGCCATCAACATAAGCTTTGGGCCTTTTGCCCAGGACCAGGCTCTATCCAAGGAGCTGCTGCAGCCAGCCAGCCCTCTGGACATCCCGGGCCAGCTGACAGTTGGCTGGAAGGTGCGGGCCTTCATTGTCCAGGCGAGGGTCTTCTCCAACAACCCCATCGTCCAGGTGTTCTTCTACATTGCAGGCCGTGACTGGGACGACTTCAAGGCTCAGGACAACCTGCCGTGCATCCGACTGCACGGCTTCAGGGACGTCCGGGAAATCAAGACGTCCTGCCGCATGAGGGGCAACCTGGCCAAGTGCTTGGCGCAGCTGGAGCTGCCTCCGTCCTGGTTCAACACCAATGTGGCACCGCTGGGCCGCAGGAAAAGCTCCGGCGATGGGCTCCTGGATGGATTAACCAGTGAGACGCTGCAGGCTGAGCTGTACTACACGCTGCACGAGCCCAATCTGGACGGGGAATGCAGCGAGGGTCACAGAGGGGGCGGCGGGGCCAGGGGAGAACCTCTGTCACAGCACCCTCTGCTGCGCATCGGGAGTATCAGCCTCTACCAGGCCAGTCAGGAGCAGCTGCTGGTGGACAAACAGCTGGACAAGAACATGTTCCTCAAGCTGCCAGAGAAACCACTCAAACCTGGAGAAACGCTGAAGATCCTGCTCTACCTGATGCCCAACTCCACTGTGGAACAATTCACCCTCAAGTAAGTCTCATTTCTTTGTTCACTGATGCTCTGGTGGCTTGATAACACACACTTCTCCATCTCTGATAGCCCATTTTCTGCCTTTTTTATTGAGAAACTGGAGAGTAGAGATGCACAACAGAGGCTCATTTAGTTTGTTTTTTTCTTATTTTAATGCATCACTATCACATGAATATAACACATGAACATGATTTATGTTTTTCCAACCTAAATCATGGAATCTATTATGAATATGATTAAAACTTTTTTTTTAAAACTTTTTTTTTCTTGCACATTTTCTCCTCAAGCAAGTGTTGTCAACAAGTTGATGAGCAACGGTACAAATAAAACCATGGTGTAAATGTTGACTACTGTCACGTGACAGTTCAGTTCTGCAAAAAGTATTTGCTCTTTTAGATTCTTTCTAAAATGTCATAGATAAAAAAGTTAAAATAAATTTAAAAAGTGTTGTAGTTAAAAGAAAATAAATAGTAGGCAGATACAACCAGAGTAAATACAACACATTTTCAAGTGTTGATTTTATCCAAACAAATTACATTTATTTCCGATAAATGGGCCCTCATATCTTGTGATTTTAGATGTGTGAAGTTTGTGACAGAAACTTCTCACACTGCATGAGTTTGTGGCAGAAAATTTTATTTTCAGATAATAAATCAAGACTTTATTACCAGATAATACAATTTTTCATCGCAATCCCCTCTTTTGAGTATAAGAAAATATTGAATATTTTATGTCAATCACATCAGATTTTATTCTGATGGTTTTTTGCAGCAGAGGTTCTTTGGTCTTGTTCTTGCCAGAAACGTTTTCTTGCATGCTAATCTAGCTTGAGGAGATAAGCAAGTGGATGAATTTAACTGGCAGCCAGTCTGAAAATGTAAGTTATTTTAACTAATGTTTAAAAAAAAAATATTGAAAAACATAAACAAATTATGATAAAAAGCTTAAGATTTTTTTTTTCTTTTTTTTCTGATCCTCCCTCTAACTTTCTGAGGCCCCCACAGCGCCGCCTGGTGGCCCTCACTTTGAAAAACACCGGTCTAAATCACTGCTGGGTCTCACTTGTCCGAGTTAAGGTCAAGATCAAGATCCAACAGTCAGAAAGAGACACTCCACAAATATTATGGATGTCACCATCATATTTTTCTGTGCAGTTCAACACAGAAAGATATGACAAAAAAAGACCAAAACCAAAATAAAATCCGAAAGGGAGCAAATACTTTTCCACAGTTCTGTGTCTAAATATCCTGGCATGTTTGTAATACTCATCCCTGCTACGGGTTTCCCCTCTTCAGGCTCAGTATTCACGCCCAAGATCAACATTTTTACGTTGCCTCAAGATGAATTCCTACATTCTTTGACAGCATCAGTTCATGGAGTGAATTGGAGTGAATGCATGTGCAGCTAATGTTAAACAACTCCAATTCATTTTGTATTCGCCATTTTGGCCTCTTACCACATGAGCTGCTTCGCTGTTTCTGGTCATTATGGAAAGATGAGCATGTAATCACGTATTTCATTCTTCCCATTAATTTCCCCTTCACTGCTCAAAGTGGTGCGCCTGCAGTAATTAAAGTCAGGTAAGATAAAGAAGAAGAGATAGTGTTGTAGTAAAGCAGCTCTCTTGTGTTACCTATTTGAAATGTTGGCGTATGACCAGAGATTTCTTCTTTTCTTTTTTCCTCCTGTGAGAACAAGCTGCTGCTCAGAGTAGGTTGTGTTTAAAGGTCAAGTCATGGCTGGAGGTGACACACTGGAGCATGCCACCTCTCTACTGCAGGATATTTCTGGCTCATATTGTGGAGAAAAACAAACTGAATCCAGGAGAAGATTAGAAATATTATTTATTCATCTTGTTTAGCTCATTTTCCTTTGACCTGGAGCTGAATTCAAGAAACTAAGTCAAATTTCTCATTACAATAAGTGTTTCTATTTTCAGCATTTTTGACCCTATTTTTATTCAGTTACTTAAATTACTTTAGATGCTAACAATTAGTATTATCTAAGAACTGAATGCTCCTCATCCAGTCTGAAAAACAAGAGATTTTCTGTTTTAAAGCTTAAATGTTGACCTTCTACTCCGTCTAAAGCCAGATTTATTTCTGATAGACAATTTGTTACCATCAACAATTTGTTCATTTGTGCTACCATCTGCAATTAAATTTTCCTTTGAATAATGTAATTTACAGTATTTCTGGAAGCATTTAAGATATTTTTCTTTCCTTTTTTCAAAGTAATTGTGAAATTTCTTAGGGTTTCTGATATATAGAATTTTCAGCTTAAGTTTTTGGATTTAAGATATAGAAAAAGCAATGTTATTAATACATTTTTATTAACATTCCAATACAGAAAAACGTTGTGCAATTGATAAATAGTTTTATAGCAACCCATACATAGTTCCCACAAGTCTGAACATGTGGGTCGCTATGGTGTTGTAGTCTCCTACAGATAAGTCTCCTTGCAATCACATTTAATTAGTAGCATGAACAACGCAAATAAAATCGAATTTATAAAGAATAGAATTGAGCATTGAAACATATTATATGAACACAGCATTAGCATCTTGATCGCTCTGCTTCTGTTAGTTTTTCCATCATGTGAACTATTTTTTAAATTATGCATCATGGGTTTCATTTTTTTATATCAAGGACGGACATTTATCATATTGTTTATTCTTTGTTGTGATAAATGTATTAAAATAATATTGATTTATTGTTGTGACAATAAATTTCACTTAATGGAATTTAATAGCTGTAATATTTTCTCTATAATGAAAGCATCAGTAAATATCAATACATTTGAAAATATAATTAAATGCAGCTACCAATTGCAGTTTAATAATACAAATCACATTTCTTTGTGACTGGCGTCCTAAAGAAACGCATTACTAATAGGAATGTTTTAGGTTTTAGGAATGTGTAGTCGCTGTGACACAATTGCAGCTATTTAGGTTACTTAACAAAAGAAGTAATAAATAGCCCTTAGTCACTATTGCAGTGGTACCACAAGACATCTTGATAAAACTTTAAGTTCATATCTCCCACCCCAACTATCATCCAATATAAACCTAGAGTAAAGTTTTAATGATGCATTCAAGGACTATTTTTGGATACTGCATGTTTTGTCACTGTATTATTTCTACATTATTTACCCTGTATATGACTCATCCATGCTTCTTAGCATAATAAAAATCTTAGAATAAATATCGATTTTAAAGATGACTTAAATGAGATGTCCTAGGTGATTTAGGTGAAAAGAGATAATGGATCATAATGCAAGCTTTTATAGAAATCTCTCTAATAGGTGTCCATTAGTGGCTATCAATTTGCTCTTTTTAACATTTTCTTGGCAGAGCTTCTCTCATTTCAATTGAATCGCTTTTGTTGCCTCTGTATTTGAGTTTTAGGATGTTAACTACCTTTCTCAGGGCATTATGCACATTTTCCGCTCTCTCTGATATTAGAATGTCGTCTCAGAGGGATTTTAATGGCTGTGACAGTAAACGGTACTGCTCTGTGTTAAATTCGAGTTTGACCTGTTCTCGGGTTGAAAGATGCTGAGGGAACAGGAGGCCCCAAATAATTCCACTGCTCTTTTCCACACTGTATTTGAAAATGGAAAATGAAGGATTGTTTGCACTTAACAAAGCTTGAGGAAAGCAGTTTTTTCCTTTTTGTTCACTTAAAAGCCTGTAGGAGAGAAGCAACGGCAGGCCATCATTAACTAATTCAGGACTGATGATGAAACGCTCTGTAAATACGCTTGTTCTAATATCTTACAGACCTAAACATGGAGCTTTGCAGAGCCCTAATTAAGACCTAGTTACTCCTATAAACCCTGCTCAAAGCCAGTGCGCTTTCTGCCTGCAGGTAGTCTTGTACAGTAAATCATTTTGCAGGTATAAAAACAGAAAAGATCAAAACTTGTACATATTGAATCATTAAATGTTGGTAGTAGAAAGTTATTTTTTTATTAAGCCTTGAAATGTTGTGGGTGGATATGATGCAATCATATCCACCCACAAGTATTAGATGAGAACATGTTGCTGACCTAACAACGCAGAGAGAAATCATGTTGTCTGTAAGCAGGATGATATGATTCTTTGGTTGTATTAGACAAAGATTATCAGGAGTAAAATCTCAAGGACTGGAGTTACAGACCTCTGCTGTACGGTAGCTGCGTTTCCACTGACCATATAATTGCACAAATTGGAATTATGCAAATAAATTTGCTTTGTGGGAACGCGACAATTTTATTTTTTTATACTTTTTTACGCTTGGAAGAGGTGGTTTCCTGCTGTGTCCAAATTACTGTATGAAACTGCAAAGGAAACACTTTTTCACGAGTCACATGATCAACAGCTGGATGTGGTGAAAACGACAAAGACGACAAGGGGAAGCAATTGGAGAATGATGGCATGGCATGATTTTCATTGACTTATTGCTGTGACAAACTTATTCATATGTGATTTTAATGACGTTTCTTATTTAATGGAAATACCACAATTGCAAAATACTTTTTGTTTTTTCACATTATTGGAATATGGACAAAGTTTTGCGCAAATGGTAAATGGACTGAACTTTATAGCGCTTTTCCAATCATTTTGACCACTCAAATCACTTTACACTAAAGTCACATTCACCCATTCACATTCACACACCGATCGGTAGGCAATTTGGGGTTTGGTGCCGTGCACATCAACATGTGGCAGGAGGAAGCTGGAATCAAACCTACAACCTTCCGATCACAAGACGACTACTCTACCAACAGAGCCATAGTCGCCCCATGGAAACACAGGTATTGTTGATAGGCAATATGAACTTAAAATATTTTGACAAAGTTTGCATAAAGTGGTGCCACTGAACAGCTAACATTACAAAATAATAGCAATGAGTCGTCTTTTAATCAATGTTTGATACCAACATTTAAACTAGAGGTCCTCCAAACAACTAAAGTAATAATATTGTGCAAACATAATCAATTAGCTGGTCAGTGTCCAGATAAATCTGAATTCTTACTAGAATTTTTTTTTCCCCAAGATAAACAGTAAGATAATTATTCACAACAAAACAGTTTTACTGTGTATGTTTGTAGCTTTAATCATCTCTCAGAAGTGTGGATGAAATCCCAAGTAACTAACACGATGCTAAATCACTACGAATTACAACCTTGAAAGAAAAGCACTGATTTTAGAAAGCAATATGTCACCTTGTAATTCACACCATTAACAGGAAGGGTGATAAAACACTTCAGTATCTGACCCATCAATAGGACGTATCAGAATAGAACTAACAGAACCACTAGTGACACTAGTACCACAGTTTGAGAAGCATGGACCCAGAGTGCTCTGCTGGTGAGGGATCCAAGCCACTCAAGTTCTGAAAAACCTGATCTCTGCCTGTCTTTTAAACAATGAAACTAAAATCCTTTCTTCAGTACAAGCCCCTGTAACCAAGCAACCATGACTAAAAGATACAGCTAGCTTTGTAATGTGCTTGATTATGGTTTACAGATAAAGAAAACCAAAAATTCAGTAACTAAGAAAGTTACAATTCTTCTATAAGGTCAAAAGAAAAATGTTTAATGTGAAATGTTACACTGCACAGCCATGGGAAAGCCTGCCAACATGGCATTTCTCCAAGTAGATGGTTGCTGTCACTCTGCATAAGAGTGCAGCATCCTATATAAAAGGACAGCTTGGTGGGAGGAAAATGTGGTGGACAACAAGTACATCAACATAGATAACTGCAACCATTATAGGACTGAGAGATTAATCCTATTCAAGAGTTTGGAGCAGAGTTATAAGGCACGTGGACTTTGGCTGAAGCCATTTCTGAACCAGAGAAAACATCAGCAGTGTCTTTTTCACATTTATCCAAATGCACCTCAGTTTCTCCAAATCTTAGAGAAATTTCTGCAGACTGCATCCAAAGCAACATATGAATCTCCTGCAGCTTTGCAAACACGTTTGTTTTCTTTTTAGTTCAAGCTATGTTCTTGTTCTTCCACTCGTCCCTTTTATTTAAGGAATCAAACAGCACCTGGAAAGCCCACTACTCATTAGCCGAGGTGATTCTTTAGCCTGTTTGAAGGTGTGAGATGAACTTGGCGACGGCAGCATGTTTTCGTGAAATGAGCAGGGCCCTGGGGGTAGCTTCCATCTGAAATGTTTTATTCAGAGCTTTGGAGGTGGTTTAGATGTGCACACAGGGTTTTAAGACATTCTCACACTTCTTGTTGCAGTAAGACTTTAATCATTAAAGCTCAAACTCTCAAGCATCAGAGTATACATCTGGTATACTTTTACAGTGTTTTCATACCTGAACCAAACCCCTTGGAAAACCTGTTCTTCTCCTCGCCCCTGGTCGTGCTGCATCAAGAACCACTGAGGGAAATGACTCAAAAACCTCTGAAGTAGACATTAAGTACAATTTCCTTCTTCGCAAAATGTAAACTAAAATAGCGTAGCGACAGATTTTAGTGGTTTAGTGGTTGTAGGATTTATCTTTTGTCTTGGGCAAAAGACCAAGAGTTATTTCTCCTACTAGCGCTAGACACTCGCTCATGTTTAGGTTCTATTTTCCCAGAATGCCCTGCACCTTTGCTGCTTATGCAGCGGTCTCTGGTCCACTTGGTGTTCACATACCAATAAAATGTGAATGCCGCTTGGTTGAAACCAAACCGAGATCTAGGTTTGTAGGCGGACCAGAGTTTTTGGTCCTCACCTTGGAACAATCTGGACTTTCTAGGCAAACGGATGGAATTCGATTAAAGCGGACTAAACCTGACTGGTGGGAATGCAACCTTAGTGACTCTCATTGCCTTCATCAGAGAGCCAGATTACAAAAATATTTCCTTTAAATCAAAGTGACACGAGGGTACAGCCATCTGAACCTGCTGGGGCAAAAGCTACAGCTAGACTTGTAAAACATGAAAAATTTGTCCGGTCCCCTGCCTGCCAGAGCATTTAGCTGACCGAGTGAGGCATCTGCATCTCTCAGCCTAGAAACGAGGGGCTATAAAACAGTAGAGGAGAAGAAAAGGCCAGATTTGCCCCTCCAGTGAGCGAGTGGCCTCAGCAGGGTGCGAATTCACCGGCTCTCAAGGCCAACCGTCAGGCCGTCCCTGTGCTTTGAGGAAGATGATTAAAGATGCAATAAGTGTCTTTAAAGATGAATCAAAGTACCTCTCCTCCAGCTCTCCTTTCATCTCCTCCATCCCTTCATTTTCTGTCGCATTTGGAGACATGGCGCGAAGCCCGCACGGCCACTTGTGGAGTGACCCTTTGACTTTTGCGACGGTTACGCTATCAGAAATGTACAGTGTGTGTTGACGTGAGCATACATCATGTAGAGGAGGAAGAATCAGCGTGTTGGATTTAGTTACCATGGCAATGCACTGATGTATGGCACGAAGCTGTGATGATGTTTGGTTTGGTAACACTTTATTTGAAGAGGGGTGAAAAAGATTGTCATGACACTTTAATAAACATGACATAACACCTATCATGAACATCAATAAGCCTTCATGAATATTTATGACTGTTGTCATAAAGCGTCATTCGGTAAATTATGACACTTTTAATACAAAGTTGACATTATTCAAAATGTCTTTGTTATGACAACTTGACATTAACCAATAAATCATTAATGTTTAAACTTTACCTTTAATAACATAAAGTTACCTAATTTTTAAAGTGCAATCAATAATACTTTAAGAACAAATTTATATCAGTAATGATTTATTGGTTAATGTCAAGTTGTCATAACAAAGACATTTTGAATAATGTCAACTTTGTATTAAAAGTGTCATAATTTACCAAATGACGCTTTATGACTAAAGTCATAAATATTCATGAAGGTTTATTCATGTTCATGACAGGTGTTATGTCATGTTTATGACAGTGTCATGTCAGTCTATTCACCCCCCTTCAAATAAAGTGTTGCCAAGTGGGGCTACGTTGTTTTGAAGAGTAATGTTGACGGACGTTAGTCAGTCTCACAGCATTTACAGCAGCACAAAGGAAGCCATTGGCAGGTAGCATAGCAGGACTGTGCTCTATATTATAGAAAAATAAACCAGATATTAGTCTTTTTGGAATATCTGTTATGAAATCCTGCTTTGTAGTTGGCAAACGACGCTGATTTAAAACTAACAATATGATAAATGCCAATATGATAATTTATTTAAAACATCCAATAAAGTTTAATCATTTAACATGATTTTTTATAAGACTTTGATTCATTGTCTTGATGTTAAAGCTGTAGTATGCGGATTATATAAAAAATAGTTTAGATATCTGTTCAAATTGTTTCCATGTCATGATGGTATAAAATGAGACACAGGAGCAGCACCACACGGAGAGTGATTGTCAACACTAAGACCTACCTCCTGGCTCTGATTGGTTGTTTCTTGTTAGTTCTGGGAGAAGGCAAGATAATTAGACCTTTTTTCACAGATTATCACAGTCTAGTGAAGGTTTCAATAAGTATGTAAAAAATATTTTTTATAAATGTTACATACTGCAACTTTGAATGAAGTTGCAGCATTATTGTAAAGTTATTTTTGCTCTTTTCTCCCGTTTCTTCCGAAGAGCATCAATAAACATTGCTTTGATAATGTGATTAAATGTAGTTACTGTGAGCAGCTTAGTGATTTAAATCATCCTGAAGAAGTGTATTTCAAATTGTCTAAGAACAGTATTTATGTTTATAGTGCTGTCATGCATTCAGTCATACAGTTTCCTAAAAAACAAGTAATAGTCTTTTCATTCTTTTTTTTTTAATCACTATCATAAAATGTCTCTCTTCAGATCTCTGTCTTGGCTCGTTCAGATTGAAAACACACAGGCAAAGTCTAAACTTTTGTTTTCAGTGGCCTCATTCAAAGAGCGATAATCGGGTTAGTGATGCTCTGACACTTAAACTCATTTTATCTCAGGCTCATTCAAAAGCTAAATGACATTTTGGAGCAACATGTTCTCTGTCACAGTCTTCAAAACAGTAACTGAGGACATGTTGCTGGGAAATGTTGTTAGAATCATGCCATCTCCATCCAAACACCCCCACATGTGGGTGGCTGCTCCTGCTCACAACATGTGTTCTGCAGATGCAGAGGCATCCTCCTGCAGCTCTGATTAAAGCAGCAGTCGCAGGTTTAATGAGTTTATCACTTTGTGATGGCTGTGCGGTGCATTTGTGGTACATCTGTCCAACCACACAGAACCACTATTGATGTTTCTATGCTGTTATCTAACAGCACAGTTACACCCAAACAGGCCACTTAATGGTGCTTAAACGAAGCACTCTTACCATACAAATAAAAGGTGTGCAACTTTTTGCTACAACAGGACAACTATTCATAAATCTGACTTTTATGGAAGAGTGACAAATTGCTGAATTGCTGAAATGACCCCTGATTTAGAATGTTGCAAATTTTCAACTGTAGCTGAGACAGATGAATACACTTTTTAAAAAAAACATTTTCAGGCATGAAATTTTCTTAAACGGAAAATGTTTAGTATAACACAAAGTATTTTTCCTTTATGTCTTTGATTTTGATATCAATGAAGTCAACTTTTTACTAAACAAACTCGGGCAAAAGACATAAAGAATTTTTGAAGAAAGTTCTCGTTGTTCAATCAATCAATCAAATTTTATTTGTATAGCACATTTTAGCAACAAGGCATTTCAAAGTGCTTTACATAATTAAAGAAAAAATAAAAACAGCATTTGACATTGAATAAACGGTAAGAAAGAGGAAGATTTTGGGCAAAAAAAGATAAAATGTTAAAAGGTTTTTGTTGCCAAGATTACACAAAAACATTTTCTAAGCCAACAAAATCAAAAATATTCGACCAAAAAAGTTAGAAATGGGGCTGTTGTAAAAACATATTGCTCTATAGAATATTTTTACGATTATCTGAGGAATCAGATCTCTCTCTCTCTCCCTCTTTCTCTCTCTCGGCGCCATTCCTACTATTCCTACCAAAACTGTGACAACGCGATTCCGACGCCACAAAAACTGTCGTAGTACAACCATCGCACCCCGAAATGCTCCCCCAAACCCTGACAAAACGCTGCACAATTCAACACCATGATGCTAGCATTTCACAACAACTCATAGGCGGAAGTGAGAGCGTTGCCCACCACAAATGATGATCCGGCCGGAACAGGGTGTGCTACATAATAAAACATCATTTTACGAAGCTTCGAGGCAGATACATTTTCCTCGAGAAATTTTAATAATCGAGGCCCTCGAATCATTCGAGGAATCGTTTCAGCCCTAGTTAGAAACCTGTACTCCTGTCTTTTAACTTAAACATCTGAGACCATTTTCAGAATTTACAATATATTGTTCTTTTCTACGTTTTGTGAAAATATTAAGTTTAAATCGCAAAAATTAAGCCTTTTCAATTTGGGGGAAAAAAACACCCTGAGTGCTTTCAGTCTGTTGATTTTGGCATTCCGTACATAATCAATAGCTCTATTATGTGAAAATGAAGGCTCAGAGACTCACTACTGACAAATCTCCAACACTTTTAGAATCGATACAAAGTGTTTTTTATTTCCTGACATGTTTATGTTTACCATGCTTTACACATTTATATAGCTCTTTTCACCTCATTTTTCATGGAACTCACTTTCAGAAACAATTTTCAGTTCTTTACAAAGAGGAATCTTCAGGATTTATCAGCCAAACTGCCAATTATTTTCCTTTTCGGAGGTTTTCTGGAACCTGAAGCTACAGTAATGAGAAATTAGTTCCTCCAAAATCTTGTTTCTTCATATAAATTTCCAGGAAGCTAATTCCGACCCAGCGCATGTTGATGGTGATGTGCCGTTTTAATGAGACCAAACTGCCCCTTCTGCTGTTTTTACAATCTGACAGATTATTAGAAAGTGACTGTGTTTAAAGCATGTGTGTTATCCAGCCATGTGGCACGACATTAGCTTTTATCCCCGGATTTGCTAGGTTTGCCATCTGTGAACACTCGAGGGTGTTTCACTTTATTCCTACCAACTATTACTATTGCCAAGGATATTATAATTATTTCCACTTTGTTTTGCCAAAGGGCTGCAGCTAATGGTTTGCTAGGAATGTTTTGTTCCATGGTTTATTCATAGGCAGACTTGAGTCGCAGGATACAAAAAGGTTTATGTAAGAGTGTAAATAAGAGCTTTGGCACTGCATGCTTTTCCAATGATGAGCTGCTGTTTTATACCCTGTTGACTCACAAGTAAACATATCTGCACTGCAGCCCTCGCATATGGACTGTTCTCATTATTCTCATCCGTACATTGCAGTTGGAAAAGCGGCATAGTGCCGGAGTTTGGGTACAACACGCAGAATTCAAATGGTTCCAAGTAAAGGCTGGAGGAGAAGAAAGCCCGCTGGAATTCAGGCAAAGTGACCCACATTCTACTTTACTGGCTTCAGCCACACAGGGTGAATGAAGCCCTGAGAAATGGTTCAATGATTTCAAGGTTTGGAAAGTGCTTGATTTCTGTATAGTCCTTGAAAGTGCACAGTTTTCTAATACATACAATCTAACGTTTGACCAAAGTCCTGCAGATGAAATTAGATATTTTCATACTCCTAAAAGAAAGACAGATTTTTTTTTTCTCACAAAATTTAAATCAGATTAAATATTCCTTATTTTAGGTCAGTTACCATTCCAAAATTATTTCCATTTGCTAGGTACCAGAAAACTTAGTGGGTAAATTTTTTAAGAGATTCATTGTAGCTTTGATTTTCAGCATTCAATTTGATACGTTAAACGTTAGTGAAATTGGGTTATTTTTTTAAGTGTTTAAAACTTTACAAAAGTGTATATTTTACTCTCCTTCATCCCTACTGTTGAATATAGAACATCATCACAAGATTAGCTGTCATAAGAGCAATAAATAAGAATAAGAAATAGCTTTTCTTATTCTCTAGAAGTAGCCTTTTTTTAAGGTGCTTGAATTTTACTGTGGGAAAAATGAAAGGCTGGTTGCAATCGCCTTGCAGGGAACGCAGCAACTTCCTGACCCGAGTCTCTGCTTCCTGCCGGCTCCATGGTCGCCTCCTGTCCCGCGTGTCAGTGCCGCCATCGGAGCCGTCTTGTCTTTTCGTTGGCATGTTGATGGGAGATGTCAGCACCTCTCGCCGTGGATCGTGAGAATGTTTGAATCGTATGACTGAAGCGGCCATGCCTGCACCGGGGGCCGCCATGTCAGGTCGCATCAAGCGACACGGAGAACGGCTGTTTAACAGCTCACGTCTCTGAGAGAAACGGGGACTTCCTGCTCACCTTCAACTGCTCCCATTCTCAGTGCAAAAGTCTTAAATCTCGTATTTCTGTCAGGGTTTCTTCTTAAGGTAGCCAAATTTCCTTGATCAAAAGTTGTTCTGATTTTTTTCTCTCCAGAGTTTGCATGGATGGTTTATATCCCTGAAAATGCTTGAATTTCAAGTAGGTCTTTTCAATTGAAAGTGCATAATCTTCAGACTGCACAGTTTTGATGAGTAATTGAAATAATGGTAGTCTTATGTTTTCTGTATTAAACAACTTTATTGAAATTGGGAGACTTTTTTGTTAATTTAGTGACTAGGCGTATAAGGTGTCAGAGACATTTCAAAACATAAAATGCAACCCCACAGGATAATACTACCACCAACATGTTTCACAAGTGAAGATGATGTTCCTCCAGAGTTACCATGGAGCTTCTTCTCTGAATCGGTTATAGAGGCAGACTAGTAATGTTTCTCTGTCCTGATTAGTTCTGAATTATTTTGTAATCCGTTTATCTTTTCCCTTCTTCTTCCTTTACTATTTTGTGGTTATTTATCTCATAAAATCCCAACAAAATACATAAAATTTTATAATTGTATCATGAAAGGTACTTTGCAGGGCACGTCTTGTCACAATAAAATTAACACTTGCGTTAAAATGGTCAGGCACTGGAGCAGAAATGAGTAAAACAAGCAAACAGTAGGTGTGACATTAACTTCCTCTTTTATTCTCTTGCTCTCCACAATGAGACAATAATTTGAGGTGAAGCATCAGAGGGAAGAATTGGTACCACTCCAGAATCCACCCCCCAACCCCAGCGTCCTTAGAAAAATATAACGAGAGTAAACCCCACTTCCATCTGAACAGTTTTTAATAAACTGAACTTTTATGAGTTTTTAAAGCTTCTAGAAAGTTGCATGTGTCAGCTCAAAGCTTGACAAAGTACAGATTTTTATGGAGGTTTTCTCCAGAGTCTGGGTATCTCCAAGGTGATTCAGCTCTTTCCTGGCCTTGAATATACACACTAAGTAAATTTGATTGGTAAATTCCATTTTTGGGCATGAAAAACAATTTTTCACCCTTTATCTATTGAGTAACGCATTTTTGTGTTGTCAGCATATTGAGGTGAGGTTGAGACAAAAACTAACCCAATACAGCTAATTAAAGTAGAGCCAATAAAGCCACAAGGTTCCTGCAAGTCATGCATTAAGTTTGGGTGGGGGGGGGGAAATCATTAGTGTGCTGCATGCGCCTGGGCTTCAATTTTCCTATCGACCAGAAAAACCTTTTAATATTACATTTTCTTTGGCAGGTAATTGTATTCATTGTGTTTTGATTTAATTAGTATGTAATATGGTGCTTACATCTAAGATGTTCTACATGAACTGAAAATGAATAATATATAATTGGATGTTTGTAAAATTACTCAGTCAAAAATTAACAGCAATAATTTTGGTAATTTAGGCTGTCATATGAAAAAAAAAACAGGATTTATTTTTCAATCATATTCTCGCCATGTTCATTTATTCATTCATTTATAAATGTCAGTTTCAAACTAAATATTTAATTAGGATGTTTAAATATGTAGCTCTAAGCTGCAAACTCAATATTTAGCTCACCAAATATACATAGTTAACAGCGAGCTAAATACTTAATTTGAAGATAAATATTTAGTTAAAAAACTAAATATTAGCTAGCTAAATAGTTAGCCCCAAGTTAAATATTTAGTTTGAAGCTAAATATTTCAAGATAAATATTAGATTTGTGCAAAATAATTAGCATGCTTAATAGTTAGCTGCAAGCTAAATATTTAGTTTGAGCTAGTTAGCTCCATGCTACATATTTAGCAAGCTAAATATATCAAATTTAAATATTTTGCAATATTAATATTTAGCATCAAACTAAATATTTACCTTGCTAACTAAATAATTAGTTTGAAGCTTTATATTTAGAACATTTATAACCAAAATGTGCCCTGAGGCCCATTTGTGGACCATGGCGTAACTAAGCTAACCATTTAGTTAGCAACTTACATTTTTAGTTTAAGCTGTGCTAAATATTGTTTTACGTTATTTCTTTTTTTGGGTTGCTGTGTCTGATCCAGTGGGAGCTATTGCAGCCCTTTGCGCTCTCCTGGACCCTCTACTTGCCCTGTGGGGGGCTGAACAAAGTTACTCCATGGGCACCAAATGGCAACTTTCACATAGGTTTTGCTGATGGATGCCTGCAGAATGCACTGGATTTGAAAAAAAGCTAAATGTGCTGCCTTGTGAGATATTCTGTCAAACATTAAATTAGATTGTGTCATTTGTATGAATGTCACTAACACGTGTGACCTGCATTGGCAGGACTGCAGAGAGCATGTTTAGAAACATCACCTGGTTACAGTGGCTGCATTCAGCTGGATAATGGTTCTGCTGCTCTGTAGAAACGGTTCAGAGACGGTTTTGGTTCTGTGAAAACAAGGTCAAGATGTTAACTTGTCGACACGACTTAGGGTCTGTGTGATGTCCAGGAAAAATATATTTAAAATAACGGATGTAATGCACCAAAGTTTACAGAAATTTAATAGTTTGCTGGTGCTGGATTCCATCATAAAATAAGACGTGTCAAAAACCATCAAGCAATTTTTTTATTTTACTTTTGGGGCTCAGAAAACACAACCTATTAAAATCCATACAAGAATATAAATTAATTTGTAAGAAATCTGCAGGAAAAAAACTTAACTTTTGGTGCCAACGGTTTTTCATTGTTGCATAGATCACTTCACATGATTTAAATTGTTTTTACAAAGCTGATTGCTAAATATACTGCTAAATGTATTATAAGGTTCTAATTTAATGAAAAGTCTTTTAAAGGATTACTACTCCAGCATTTTCTGTATTGTTTTGCTTTTTTGAAGCATAATTGAACAGCAACCGTCCTGCAAGACGCTAGTTTAAAGATAAAACCTGGGATAAATTGACAAAAGCTCAGCCCTCCACATCTCCTCAATCTTCTAGGTAATCAAAGTCGCAGCTCTGTTCATCTGTTACAGTAATACTGTTACAGCGATCCTTTATCCCTGTAAATGAATTTTCCTTCACTTTAAGCAAAAGTGATTTTGAATATTTGAATAATCATAACGTTTATCTCCCCAAACTCATCTGATTATTTTCTTTTTGACAGGTTTCACCCTCAATCATGAAGAAAATATGATTAGATTAGACAACCATGTCTGTGTCAGTGCTGGGAAATATTTTTGATGTTTTCTTTTGTGAAATGTTAGAACAAGTAAAATTACAACAATTTAGTTTGTTTAATACAGTGTAGGAAGGTGAGACTGCTCCTTCTTATCAAGACAAGACAAAGATTAAAGTATAAGTTCATCTGTATGAATTAAACAAAAAAAAGCAATTTATAATGGAAATTCAAAAGTGAAACTCTAACTAGAGACTATTAATCCGAGAATACAATTTAAGCTTTTTATTTCTGTTATTTCGATTTTGGTCTACAAAGTCAATAAAAACTTATAATTCTGTTTCTTGGTTGGTGCTCCTTTTGCATCAATTACTGCATTAGCTGTCATTAATGGGGCTGCTGGGGCCATTTCTAGTGACTATTGTATAAAAATATAAACATTTAATGTGATCACTGTATTTTATCTAGTGTGTCTAGACAATCTAGTTCATCTGATTGGTCAGCCAGACGTTCACTTCAAATAAAGCAAGTCCCACTTTTCCCACTTACACCGATGCATACATGTCACCATAAGGAACAATCAAAATTCCCTGTGGTAGTTGCTAATTAAATGAGCATAGCTGAAATGCAGCACAGAAATTATTTTTGAAGTCACATTTTTTTTCAAGCCTTTACTTTTGATGACTATGGCTTAGAGACGATAAAAAAAACCCCAATTCAGTGTCATAGAAAATGAAAATATCACATAAGATCAATACAAAAATTGTATTTTAAGTAAATGTTAATTTCTTTACACTTCACTTTTGGTTGGACATCTTTTTAGGTTAAATAAAAATATGAAACTTTTTCAAGACATTCACATTTCTTTAAATCTAATATCATGTCCCTCCTCTTGAGCCTGTTCTCTGTCTCACTCAGTCGAATAGCAAAGGAGGAATGAGTGACTGCTGACATTCAGTACTTTTGTAAAATTTTGAACTCTAATTACATTTTCAGTGTTTTTTGTCTTTAGGGATAGAAAACTTGTTGTTTCAAAGCTCATAATTGTCACAGTAAATATATGATAATTCTTCATGCATTCACTTGAACATCCAAAGCTTAGTCATGGAGGCAAGTGCTACAACACAATTCACTCCATATCATATTAGGTAGGAGAGCTTAATATGGCAAAAATAATATCCAGCTTCATTGTTGGTCTGCAGATTTTTCAGATGGAAGCCCAAAGCAGAGTATTTCACAGTTAGCAGCAGGGATGAAGTCTACAGGTGACTGCAGTACTGGCAGATCTTTGTCCAAGTTGAACAAATCTGTAATTTGAACTCAGCTTGGTGCATTAAGTAGACTGACAAAACTCTGACAATAAGCGTAGAGCAGCTTACAGCAGATGTGAAGCTGGAAGAGTAGATTGATGAGCAGCATTAGCCCAGGAAGCCATGTCTAGACATCCACTCAGAGGGAAAGGGAAAGTACACAGGGAGCAATGGGAGATGGAAAGTTAGAAACAATAAGAGGAAGTTTGACAAAGTAAGGACCACAACACCAACCAGCTTCTCATTAAACAGTTTCTCTTTTTATTGGGCAATAGATAAGCTCCCACTGACCTCCACAGGGCTGGATGTATTAGATTTATCATGCTTGACCATCTTGCCTCGCTGCAGCAGCCCTAAAAAAAGACATTGTGAAAGCTTGTTTTCATCTCACAAATTTGGAGGGTTTTTTGGAGTTTGGGGGAAATCTGTATGGGGCTAAAGGTCAGTTTTGGAGTGGCGTTTACTGGTGAAGACAAGTTTATTGCAAGAAGTATGTCCAGAAAAGCATACGTCTCACTTTAGTTTTTAGTTTTTGTTTGGTATTTGTTTTTTTTTTTATTTCTGTGTGTTCTTTCCCATTGCACAAAAAATTATTTACTCCACTCTTGGCTATAAGTTTTTTTTTAATTATGTTTTATTCACCATCTCAATTGAACTTAACTTTTGACTTTCACTAGATCACTCCAAAACCTTTACATCAACCTTCTATATTTTTTTTTAGCTATTCAGAGGTGGATTGTTGAAGTGCAGATAGTTTTATCAGTTGCATTAAGTAGGATCAGCACCTGAAGTGGCATCGTAAGGGAAGCTCCAGCACATTTGATCAACTAGTTTTACCATTGAATGAACTGTACAAGTGTTGACTTACCGTCCAGAAACCACTTGCTACAATCTTGTTGGTTGTGCAGGAGGCTCCGCTTTTGCTTTTCAAAGATGTTTGGTTGTGTCATTTTACACCGAGATTTTTATGTACGAGTTTAAACGTTGAGTTGGGGGGTGTGGCCAGCAGCAGCTTGTTTTGGATTTAAAGTGACAGAAGCCCTAAAACAGCTCACAAATCTCACTATCTAAGAATGATTATGTGCAAAACATATAATGAACATGTTTTATATAACCAGTAGATCTACCCTAACCTGTTCAAGCAAGCATAATAAGTCACGTTTAAAGCCTTTTCTTATTGTATTCATATATAATTTATATCAATCTACAGTAGTCTTTGCAAGCCACTCAGACGGTCAATAATAGTCTGAAGAAAAGTATTAGTGTCTTCCAGTTCTTCTCTACTGACCTCATGCTGGAAATATAACAAACTAAAACAGGAGCTAAAAATTAAATTAGAAGAAAAAAAATGAAAACCTTGTCAATGCTTTAGAAAAAGTTCTGCATGACGAACGAAGCAAATTGCCCCACGCGTCTGGGAGGCTGATTAATCCATCAAGACGTGTTTAGCTGCGGCTAAATGTGCTGTAATCAGTTACTGAGCTCAACGGTACACTTGCTCTTTTGTGCAGCTTAAATAGGTGTTGCATAACTCCAGTTTTTATTCAAGACATTAATGAGTGACTGACTTTTCTCATTGTCTTTACCTTCCATATCAGAGGGAAATAAAGTAAGGGTGGATAAAAAAAAGCCAGTGAAGCGTTTACTGTAAGGTGTTTCACTTTTTTGCCTTCTTTCACACATATTGGATCATTTTCCTCCTGCACAAAGCAGCACTTCTCCACCACATATTGCCTCATGTGGTTATCTTTAAAAACCGTTATGGGTTTAGTGAACAAAAAAAATAGAGATAAGGTGTTTTCTACTGCAAGCAGCTTCCATTTACCTTCCCCTCCCTCTTTCATGTTGTCATAGAAAGAAATCGGTGGGGTTTTATTACTATCTCTCCCATCTCTCCTCTCCTTCCTGTTTTTTTTTTTATGATGGCCTGCCAAGAGATTTGGTGAGCCAATCTGCAGTAATGGACATGACTCTGCACAGCATGAAGGACTACACTGCCCAGTGGGCTACAGTTTCAAAGGAACATGTAGTGTGAAGCAGTTGTGTCTCCCCACAGCAATGAACTCTTGCTTTTAATGATGTGCTCTTCTGACTTCAGAGAGGGCTTCTCACAGCTGTTATTTGCAAAGCTGAACATCAAATCGGCAACACAAACATGAATAGGCACTTCGTTTACCGCTTCCTCTTCCCCTCTCTGGCTTGATGCAGAGAGGACAATGGAAGGTACAGCCATATAACCACATTTGATTGTGTGATTGGGTTTTGAACCGGTGTAGAAGCTGCTTTTCAGCCGTTCTCGGAACGCTAATAGCAAGGCTAAGTTTTATTTAGCTCTTTACCACTTTTTCTAACTTTGAAATAGGGCTGGACAATTGTCACTGATTGGGATAATACAGTCAGTGACAATATATGTCACAATAGACGTATCTGATAAAATATTCAATATATAAAATATTCAGTGAACTCGATCCATAACTGAACAGCATTTTAGGGGATGTAGACAGAGGAGAAGCTTTAGACCCTAAACTTCTCACGGCCAGCTAAGCTAGGTGGGTGGTATCAACTAACTCTCTCACCCCTTTAGTTACCTAGCAACCCCTGCTGAGTAACAAGCAGTGTCAAGTTTCCCCCCAACTTTGGTTACCTAGCAACAACCTGTTGAGTGTCTTGTGCTGCAGTAGTTGAGGTTTCGCCACTATTTCTCATAACATCTAAAAAAATTGTTAAAACTGGACAGTTTACACCACTAATTTGGTAGTATGTAAGATATTTAAAACACAAAAACTAATCAATAATTGTCTATAGACTGATATGAAATACTTCTATATGTTTTTCAGTCATATCATCCTTACCAAGATAATAACTTTTTACAAAGTGTTGGTGTTTTTTGGTTTTCAGAGTCCATATTGACCATTCATTAATTAACCCTTAAGGTTTAATATTATGCTATTTTATTTGTATATATTCTGCCTTCACTGTATTACAGCTCTTTAGGTTTGAAAGCATTGACACATTGTAAAGAATGCATCTCTGAGCTTTTATAATCTTGTTTCTGGCCCCATGAAGCAGAAAGAGGAAAACAGCAGTGATATTTTTAAGTACAAAGGTATACTGGGCAAACCTCCCTATTACTTGAGTGTGTTTTTCACACCTACAAGCAGTTGTTACTATTTACAGCCTTTTTTCCTGAACCTGATAGAAACGCTGTTGCCGAGCGCCGCTACCATGGGATAATCTTCAGATGCTGAATTCTTTTGTATCTCTGGGAGAGTTTAATTGCCTTAAAGAGTGGTTCAGCTGTTGTAAAGCGGGATCTTGTGCCTGTATAATGCTAACTGCATATTGTTCATTGACCTTGTAACTTGGAAGTGTGATGGTGTGCCTTTCTAGCCAGATGTTTTTGATCGGAAGAGACTGGAATAAAATGTTATCCCCGACATTGTGTGCCAACGTAAATTCACCTTGGAAGTATTTCTCATCCTTTTAGTGCGCCAGGAGAAATGATAAAACATTGATGGATAAAATAATGTAGTGTTAGCCCATTAGAAACTCTCAATGGGAAGAATTAGGACAAAGACATGATGCATATTCATAAAGCACGGCAGGCATCCAGGACCGCTAATCTAATAATTGTTAATGCATCAATTGTTTTTTCCCCTTTCTGCTTCTAGTGGCACAATCAGCTTTATGTGCCTCATCAATTTTTACTCTCACCACATTTCCATTTGAACCGGAGCAGTCATCATTCTTGGATTTGCAGTAATGTACTTCAGCGGGAGAGAGCTTTTAACTCATGTATGGCACTCTCTGCCTGCCAATACTGATTTGGCACATAATCATAAGAGAAGTCAGATTGCCTAACATGATTATTTGCCAACTCAGTGAAGCGCAGAGCTTTAATTTTGCCTTTATGTCCAAAAAAAGATGAACTTTGACTTTGCCAATTGCTTTGTTCTGTTCCCTGAACTATCTCCACTTGGTGTATCGATGCCCTAATCTACAGTGTCCATTTAGGAAACCAGAAAGTCCACGGTAATTATGTTGGAGCTGCTTTGGATTACCAAAACATGTTGGCTGCATATTTTTCTTTTCCATATGTTGGATCAGGATTGTTTCCATGCTTTCTTCACAACGTTTGAATACTGGAAGAAAAGTCTGGATTTCAATCTGCTGACTGGTTGTGATCTTGTGATCATTGTACTTGTTTCATATTTTTTGTGGTTATTTTAGGTAAAAGCCCAAAGAGCTGCAGATTATGCGACTCATATTTGACTTTCTCCTGGCAATCTGAACGTCTCAATTCCAATCTTTTCACCATTAAAAAATCAAATTTGTGCCATCAGTGCTTTGTTGATTTTCTCCAAACTGTCCAATTTGCATTTTCTGGTTTTTTTTTTTCTTTCTCTTCTATGAAATTTTAAAAGTGTGCTCAGACTTTGCAGGACAATTGGATGGAAACATACATGTGATCCAAGCGTAGCTCCAGCATCCATGGATGGATGGATGGATGGATGGATGGATGGATGGATGGATGGATGGATGGATGGATGGATGGATGGATGGATGGATGGATGGATGGATGGATGGATGGATGGATGGATGGATGGATGGATGGATGGATGGATGGATGGATGGATGGATGGATGGATGGATGGATGGATGGATGGATGGATGGATCTAAAACATTTAATTCCGAAAGGAACTCGAAATAGGCACAACTGACTAGACTAAAATCTGATAATCTAAGAATGATTTTGTGCCAAAATTGTAAAGAACATGTTTTGTGTAACCCATACACCTATTCTAACATGTTCAAGGTAACATATTGCTCACGTTAAAGGAACATCAAGGGGTCTATAGTGTCGTGTTCAAAGCTCCAGGCTTCAATAAGGTGACACCTACCTACAAATTACATTTATATGAGGCCGGTGTTATTTAGGGGCCCATTTTGTTTGCATCTCAGGCTTCATACAGAACAGCCATTTCAGCCTCCACCCACCTGTGTCCATCCCCCATCCACTGGAGCCTGGCTCCTCATACCTCCGTGTGAAGAAACCTTTTCTTCCTTTCCTTCTTTCATCTCATCTCTTTGTTCCTGAGTGGAAGCTCCCACTGCTGGAAGGATGTTATGTTAGGCTGATTTAAATTAGACTCATTTGGAGAACAAACTCCTCCGAATTGATGTCTTCCAGCAAACTGGAGCAGATTTGTTATGGTCATTTGCTTTACCCTGCCTTCCTCTCATAACGGCTGTTTAGCTCTACCCCTCACAGCTCTGAACTCAGCCGTGAACTCTCACGTTTGTTTTTACCTTCCTCTATATGGAGTGGGCTTGGAGTCATTCGGCAGATCAGAGAGCTGCTTTAAACCACACAGCAAAGTTGGAGGCACATGAACCTGCTTTCCAGGCTCGTCTCCTCTAAGTGGGTTTGTTGCATAAATTTCTAAGAAACTCTTGTGCGCAGTGATGAGGCTTTACGGATTCCGGTTGTCTTTGTTTATTCCTTTGTGGGACATGTTTTGTCTGAGAAATCTTTTCTTCTCACTGCAGCACTAGAAAGCATGTTGGAGCTGAGGGAGCTGGAGAAGCAGAGCAGTGCTGCTATTTCAGATTAATTCAAGAGCAAAATTCACATGTTTTCTCCATTCTAAGTACCAAAAAAATATCCAACTGTAGCCATTTATTTTAAGAGCTAAAGCCGTACTTATTTAATTGTCCACGTTTCCATTTTTTTTCTCTGCTTTTAAAATATTCAAAACTAAAATTTTGCTTCTAGCTCAACTGAACAGAAGATATTCTCTTGTGAGACATTATATCCATTAAATTTGATCACACAAACCAAGTTAAAACAAACAGCGCTGTTCGTTTTGGGTGTTTCACTCCACATACGGGTATAGATCATTATCGTCTTCCTTCAGTGGCTCTGAGGGGTGTGAAGGAAAGTTGTTGGAGGAAAATTAAACTGCTGGGTATTTGCTCTGACTGCAGTTAATTATTCCATCACTGCAGCCCCCATTAGCTCTCTATCCACCCACAAAGCAACAGCTAAGGACCACAATAATCACTGAACATTACAGCCCACAGACTAAAGGCTATTTGAAACGAATATGGCTCCAAATCAAAATTTCCAACAGGAGAGGTTCCTGAATATTTATGGAAATCCACAGAGGCCTTTCTAATGGAACGTTTTAGAACAAATGTGATAAAACTTCACATCGTTTCAGTTTTTTATTATCGATATCCACAGCCGTGTGAGCCTCCAAAGTGCTGCGTTAACCCACATTAAAGGGTCGTTTGCACTGTCAGATGTATTCAGACGGGTTTGAAATGATATTTGTGGGATATTTTAAAGCAGACCTGCCAACACTGCTGCAGAACAATGTACAGAAACTTAGCAGATAAACCAAGCAGTTTCATGGAAGGTGTTTGGATAAAAGGGAAATATTTCATCCATGCAAGCCAACAGGAATTAGATTTTTTTAATTAAAGAACCTAATATATTTGCCCTAATAAGTCTAAAACCTCTATTGAAGCGTTCGGTGAACTAAAAGCTTCAATAATCTGGTTGCATAAGGTCTGTAAAGCTATCAGCTGAATTATTGTTTCCTGTGTTAACTCGTACTGTTTTAAGCTAGGTTCATAACTGACGCGTTGAGCTAAGTGCATCGCTGAAACTTTGTAACATGGTGCGAATATGACCTCGGTATGAGGGCTCAGTTTTGGAGAATACTGCCCCAACATATGCGTTAAAAGCTACCTGCTTGTTTGGTTCAAGCACACTCAACACAGACCTCTAAAAGTATGACTACTGACCAATCATCTCGTAATAACATAATCAGTATCCTTAAATAATATTTTGTTTCCAGTATTGATTGTATTAAGATATATTTTATTTCAACAGTGTTATTTGGATTCCTTTTTCTTTATTTAGATTAATAAAACTTGCTTCTGCAGTTGCTGGCCACATTACTGGGCACACTCACACATCCCAAAGTTGCTTAATTGGAAACAAGTTAATGTAGTGAAAGACTTGTCTTTTGGTATGTTTAATTTTTAATAAAGATCTTGTCATATTGTCAAGTTCCCCGTTTGAAAAGTTGATTCCTAGAGGGGGGGGGAAAAAATTCCTGTCAAAATTACCCTTCAACTAATCCTGTTAAATCCGTACGGATAATTTAACGTATGATCACACACAGGAGATGGACCCTTCTGTAGTCCTCTTATCAGATGCTATGAGATTATAAATAGAAGAAAAAAATCACAACCTTGAGATCAAATCAGGATTTGCTTTTCCTTTTAAAGCTTGTTACCAGGCAACAACTCAGCAAGGTGTTTGGATGCATTTGTTCAGAATATTAGCGCTTCATTTACTTAAGGAAATCGCTCCATGTCACCAGAAGGGGAGATAATTATTCCCTCCTGCTGAGAGTTGATATTGAATTCAAAGCGAGTGCCAGAGGATTGTTTGGTTTCGGTATTTTCTGGTCCTCCTCTGCCATCAGCACAAAACATTCAGTTTCAGCAAAATCTTTGCACTCCATTCAGGGGAACAGCCACATCATCTTTTACTCTTTCCCCAGCAGCCTTAAGCTTACATGTTCATTAACATGAATGACCCTCTTATCACACGCTGCTGTTAATTGAAGTCTGATGAAAGCAGAAGGCCGAGTTGCCAACGATGTGGAAGAGGCTTGGCCCCTCCAGCACTTCTGTGTCTCACATCCATCCTCAACCAAGTAGGTGCGCAATTCCTCTCCCTCAGCGGACCTCGGAGAGCTCGGTGTGGTAGCGAGAGACAATTGGACCTGACAACAGGTTTCTAACACCGCTCTCCACCTCGTCGTGGTGCCCTCTCCCTCGGGGCTCGGTGTTTTCTGCTGTAGAGGAACGGGGTTGTGTTCACACGGCTGCCTTTCATATTGGGAAAGATGTCCTTGTGTGGAATTACACCAGTCAGCTGAAGTGGGACCAACTAATGGAACGCGATACAGAAAGACAGCCTCTCATTCTTGCTTTCTGGAGTATTGTAGGTCCAGCAAGTATATGTTGTGATGTTTATTTTCTTATGGTGCATTCACACGAGCCCTTTTTAGTCCACTTTATTCTAATCCTAAACTAGTAAATTAGTCCAGAAAAAGATTTTTTTAGGAGCTGTAAATACATAATCAAACTCTGGTCCACCTACAAACTTATGTCTCGGTTTAGTTGAAGTGAACTTTGGTTCGGTTTGAATGCAAATGTGAACACCAAGCGAACCGGAGACCGATCCAAAAGAACTAAGCAAACTGTAGCTCAGGGAATTGTGGGTAAATACAACCAGAACAAATGCACAAGTCTACCGCTAGCGCGAGAAATGGCTTGTACTCCTTTACCAAAGGCAAAAGAGAAATCCTGCAACTGCTCAAATCTGACACCATATTTACATTTTGTAAACAAGGAAGTTGTAATGTTTTCTTGGGAGGTTTTTGTCATTTCCTTCAGTGGTTCTTGATGCAAAGCAAAGTATTTGTCTCGTTTGACAGTGCAACGTGAAAGTGAATTGCAGCAGCTGAAAATGACTTGGTTTAATTGACTACCAGACTATCAGTTGGGAAAACACCCTTAATCTGTATATTCTGCATATTCCTTCATATCTAGTTCAATTTCAAGACTGAACAATTGTACCATGCTAACTAGTGTAAAACTCTGGCTAAGGTGAAGGTTTACCTTCCAGCTAAAGTCAGTTGTCTTAGTTGGAAAAAGCTGGATTGCACTATCTAACACTCATCTGCCAAAACGGTATAAAGACCCATCAAGGTACATATTAGTGTTAGCAAATCATGTTTAGTTGTGTATCCATCCAATCAAATACATCTCTGTAAAATGATTAGTTGTTGCCAGAGGTATCGCAACCAAAGATAATGCAAGACCAGGTGTTAGCTTCTATGAAAGAAAAAACGGAGAAAATATATGGTTAAAGTTAAAATAACAGTTAAGGTATTATTACCTCAATTTAGCAGCGTTTTATGATCTTTATTCTTTAAAGCAACCATCTTTGTGTTGGTGTGGTGTTTCCATGAGATTATCCACCTGCCAATTTGTTGTTTACTTTATTATTACAAAAGAAACTGAGTTGCTGAAAAAGAGTTGAGTATTTTCTCCTCTTTCTCAGGCTGCACTGCAGGTGACAGCCAGGCACCAATAAACTAATACGTTGCTCACTGTACTTTCTAAAACTAAAAAAGCGGCTTGGAAAAATCACGTATCAAGTGTTGCCTTTATCTATAGCGCACCTTTCAGTGAGCCAGCCTTTTATGTGGCTCAGAAACCAGCGGGTCGTCGCAGCCCTTTTCATGCTTTAAAAAATGCCACAAGCAGTGCGTCATGTTTCTGCACCATCATTCACAGCACAAAGCGCCTCAGATACAGGTGTCCGGGGGAACAATGAGCACCAGCATGGCTCTCCGCCTGGAAAATCCGGCTTTATCTCCGGCTTCCTTCACCTCAGCAGCTCAGAAGTAAGAAAAGAAAAAGGTGTGAACTTGGGTGCAGCGCAAAGGTATAAAAGAAGATGAGATCTATTTTTCAAAACTATTTCTGAATGCTTAAAATATAGCTGGTCGTGTGAGGAGTAAATGTTAGCCTGCTTAGAAACTGTTCGAGATAACAGGATGAAAGGTACATGTCATGGTTCTGTAAGCCTCTGATAGGTCAATTCGTAACATTGGAGTTAAATGGAGGAGCAGCTGTGGACGTATTTTAAGGCAACTCTGCAAGCAAACTTTTTCCTTGTGATGTCATAGAAAAATAAAAAATATCAATCCTTTCTTAAATTAATGGCCTACGGAAAAGTGATTTTTGCCCCCCCAAAATAATAATAATAATAATAATAATAATAATAATAATAATAATAATAATAATAATAATAATAATAAATCACCACCTCTTTTTTGCAATGATGTCTTAGGCAAAAAAATAAAAAAAATAAAAATTAAAAAAAAATTAAAAATCACTTTTGGCCAAAAATGATAGGTCATTATTTAAGGAAAGTGATGATATAGAACTTCACAAGTTTGGTTCTTCTTTTCCTCCACAAGTGGCTGTTTGGACTTTCCACAATGGCTCCTAACAACTTTGGCTGAAATCATAAAGAGCGTTTATATATAGCAGAGTGTCCGCATAGCCTTACAAAGTCTTAAATTCATATATCTAAAATAAAGGCCCTAAAATGTTTTGAACTCATCAAAAAAATAAAATGTTGTTCTTCAGGGAGGTTTTGCAATATAACCAAATTGAGTTTACACAACAAAATTAAACTACAAGTACCAGTAATATTTTTCGGAAGTATTTGTTTTCATTTTTATGTAATATTCCATAAATGTCAGCATCCTAAAAGAAAACTTATCCTTCCTATTTTAACTATCTTGAATTCATTTCCCAATCTTGGTGCTCAAGTTTTAGATCAGGGGTGTTTAAAGCATGGTGTGGGGGCCATTATGGCCCTTGGAATCATTTTGTGTGGCCCCTACCACAGTTCCTCCAGCCCTCCAGCGTATGGAGCTAATGCAGATAAACCTTTTTGCAAGTTTTTCTTTAGGATGAGATTTTTCATGGCAAGTTTATATCTTAAAAAGTTTGGACACGATTGTTTTAGAGCTGCACTCATCTGTGTTAACACATATTGAGGCTTCAGGTTGCTCTGAAAACTCTGGTATCGTCCTAGCCTTATTGCACAGCCAACATGAATCTGACCTCCTCCATAACTCTTCAGATACCCGCCCTTTAGCATGATTGAAATTCTGGCCTGGTCCCTCTCTAAGCCCTCGGTTGTTACGGCGACGGCCTCGACCGATTCTGCTGAGCTTCTCGTTCCTGTCTGGGATTTATCATCTCCCCACCCTGGTTGATGTTTTACTGTTTAATGACCAGCAATTGCTCCCATCATCAGGGTCAGTTACACAGCGTCTGCACCGAAGCAATAGGAGTTTTGTTTGATGCCTCTGGGATCCGTTTTGGTTGTATTATTATTCCAGAACTCACTACAAGAACGATTAAGAAACTGAATATCAGAGTCCCTGTTTGTGAGCTGCTGTTGTTTGTGGCCTTCGCTTTGAAGAAGTGGCTCCTGTGAATCAGGACAGTGAAGCAAGTCAGCTTGTTGTCTGACAATAGAAAACAGTTTTTGACATCTTACTACTGGAATCATTTTTCTCTCTGATCAGCTGAAATCTACAAAAAAAAAGTATTGGGGCCATACTAAAAACATTAAAAACTAAAATTATGAGAATGAAGTTATGCTATAACAAAAAAGTAATATGGGAATAAAGTCATAAAGTAATATTTTGAAAAGTATATTTTGAATAAAAAGTCATATTTTGGTGAATTGTCAAAAATTATCAGAATAAAGTTGCAATATTGATTTCCTTCATGTAATTATTTTGACTTTATTCTTATTTGACTTTACTCTTGTGATGCCATAACTTTATTTTTGTAAATGTGTTACTTTATTCTTTTACTTTATTTTATTTTAGACTCCACTGTAGAGAACAGGTAAGCTCATCTTAGCCGAGTTTTAAGACATCCGTTATGGAAAGCTTATCTATTTCATAAGTAGGCTGCCGAACTGTCAGCAAAATGGTACCAACCGTAAAGATGCCACAGTTTGAGTTTGCACTTTTGTCTCCATATTTGATATTTTCCCACTCTGAACTTCAGTTCTCTCATATTTGATTTATGAGCAGCAGCTGCCTGTTGGTTAACTATATCTGCACAGAAGGCAGTTTTGCTTGAAATGAACCTTATTCCTATATCCGTTTTAATTTAACAAAATTTCCTTTAATTATTTAGAGTAGAACTTTTATTGTATTAATGCCGTTAAAGCCTTAAAAAGAGCCCATTTACTTATTGATTTCATTTCCAATATGTTGAAGACATTGGATAAAAACGACACTAAATTCAACCATAAAATGCTAAATGAAACCCTGAACTTGTGGTTTTATATGAGGGTAATTTATGGTTTCTGCCCAGCTTGGTACAAGCTGGGGGTGGCACAAAAAGACCAAAAATCGAATGTTTGATGCAGCTTAAAGGAGATTTCTTTTGCTTATTTGCACATCAAAAATAAAATATACTTTTTTTTAAACATTTTAACTTCTTATTTTAAAATAAATCACTTAAGAAGAAACTTGTTGACAACATGAAGTAGGTCCGGGACCTACTTCATGTCCTGTACATTGATCATATCCATCACTTCTATTTTCGATCAAAGATCTCATTATTTGGGTAAATCCTTCTTTTTCCTGTGTAATTTGAAAATTAACAGTGCAAAAGTTCTCATGAACCAGAATTTTGACTATTTCTTTTTATAAAATATTACATTTCTGTCTCAGGTGCTTTGACTCAATGACTAAGTGGAGTTTCTTGACATTTTTCCTATTAAAATTACCACAAGTATTCATTTATCACATGCTGCAACTGCCACATTTATCAACCCAAGCTGCAATCTTCCAGCAACAATGACTGAAAAAGTGTTTTTTTTTTTTTCCTGATAAATCGTTGTGCTGCTCATCAGTTCTCAGCTGTCTCAACTTCAGTTTTTCTCTCTCCTCTAATCTGACCCATAATTCCAATTTTACTCCAGCTGGAGACTTTTTAAGAACTTCCCTAATTTTTACAGTTCCAGTCTCTGAAGCTTTATAACATTCATTAAAACTGGCACATTACGCATTAATGTGAGCTCCGATTTCATTCGAAGCCATTTTTAAATGAGCAAAGCTCAACCTTTTTTTTATTAAACACATCTTTTTGTTTTCTGGAGTCTGAGAAGATCAATATCAATTTTATCACTCCAGTTTCTTTCACAGACACAGAGAGTATGTCCACCAGGCTGTAAAAGCTTCCTGATGAGCTCAACACACCCTCAGGTGGTTTCTCAACTATCTGTCAGTTTTCAGGCCATACATTGTGATCAGCTTATGCTGTTTATGAATGCATTTCCTGCTTAAGAAAAACGCCATGGGGTCTTTGGATGGAACAAATAGTTTGCCACCTGCTAATGTAAAAGCAGAAACTCCAACACATCTTTAAATATTTCACCAAAGTGGGCGGAGCCAATAAAACCCTGAGGCATGGCCAAACATGGCGATGAGGGAAGGGGGTTGTGGTTGGGGAAAAAACAAGCACTGTTGGCAATTTAGCAACTTTGTCACATATTTAGCGGAACGGTTCTTGGGAGTAATCTATCATAAACCTGTCATGACAGCAAATATGGCTGGGCGATACATTGTCCCCGCAATTATTGTGATGAGTGATACTATTGTCGTTTTGAGACCATTTTCAAGTAGTTTATTGGTAATGGCACATAAATACAAGCTTACTCTCTCATAGACCAATAATCTTTAATTTTGTAAAGAACAGTTAACACTAGAACTGGAAGATATTTTAAATATCAAAAATAAAACAAAAAAAAATCAATAAAATGGAAACAAAACACACAACAGAAACTATAAATAAAACGGATTTGGACATTTCTGTAAGCAAAATTTCTAGTCAACATTAATCATCAGGATGGAGGAAAATTATTAAGCTCATTTTAATTTATCAAGCAGCTTGCTTTTTGTGACAGGCTGACCAGTCTCCCTGCAGTAACTGTTCTGACTTCTGCCTTCAGGTCGGTGCTGCAGATTGCTGTTTGATAAAACCAACCACACAGACAGCTTCTTCTCCCATTCTGGCTCTCTGATGAACACTAAATCTATACCATGCATATCTGCTATAGATCTGGAATCGATCTGGTTCAACTACCTGCTTTTTAAAAAGCTCATGGAAACGTTGAGAATGCTTTTAGCTCCTCTGTTCATGTCAGTCTGTATCAATAAACATTTGAAGCAAAGTCAACAAATGCGTCATGAAGAGGAACAAAACATACACAAGTTGCAGAACCAGCAGAACTAAAGAGAAAAGTGAGACTTGTGGTCCAGAAATGATGGTGCTAAAAGCCCCGATTAACACAGAACCTGCTCTTTGTTTAAATTTACTGCATCATTCAGTGAATGTAGATCAGTGAGCAACGCAGAACTGGAGTTACAACCACCAAGTCAAACACTGTTTGAAGTTCAGTTTTTAAAGACTAGCTGTGTTTTAATTCACCATAAATTGGAATTACAAATATAAATTTGGTCAATGAAAACACGAAATTTTGAAAAAAAGAAATTTTTCAGAAAAACAAATCTTTACACAAGGATGAGGTGGGTTTTTCGGTTGCATTAAAATTTGTGTATTTTTCAAAACTTTAATGGAAAAACTTTTTCCAAGTCATCAACATCTAGATGTAACTACTGGTGGAAAAGATGAAGAAGACGACAGGAAGTGGTAGGAGGATGATGTGTGGTATGTTTTTAACGTGTTTAGAAATCACACTTTTAACACTCCTGCACAGGAGCTGCTTTGGATGTTAGCAGTGGCAATGTGATTTGTAATTTGCTTAATTGTTTATTTAGTTATGCAGTCATGTATCAGTGATGTCTGGGTGGGTGCGACATCGCTGTGATGCTGTGTTTCCATATTGCACTGACACTAGAAGTCTGTGGTTTACCATTCGCTCTATGAATTTCTAGGCTTTAGCACGTACAGATTTTTGATGAACTCTCACAGAGACTCCTGTGTTTCCTTTTTTGCGGTCGGTTGTTCAGGTGATTTCTACAAAACATGTCTGACATTTTTGAAGACGAATCCTCAAACTCCACCGAGGAGTCGGATCAGTATCAAAATGATCTGGTGTTTGCAAATGCTATGAAGTCTGTGGCAGGCGGGAGATATTTGTTGAAGCCGTCTTGTCTGGGTAAACCAAAGTTCCCCATTCTGTATTTTTATCGTCCTGTTTTGAAAATGTGTCGGCACCTGCTCTGTAGCTGTAGGGTTGCCACCAGCATGACTCCAGAAAGGAGGACAACTCAGCAGGAGCAACTGGATAAACAACACGATTCCAGCTGCTGCTTGTGAACGCAGAAATATAGCGAGTTAACGCCACGTCCGCCTGGCTGCTGCAAACTCAGTCAATTATTTTCATTTTGAAGTATTTTTTCAAGACAGAGTTACTGAAAGTAGTGTAGGCCAGCGCACAGCTATTGTTTCTGCAAAAAAAGCAGAATCCCACCCTCATTTTGCCTTTGGTTGATGTTTTGTGTGCCGCTGGAAAATTTCACACAAAAACAAATGCTGGGTAGAAGATCACAGTAATGGGGAAAAGACATTATACTTCAAAAAAAAATTCTATTTTTAGACAAAAAAGTAAAAATTAGGTGAGTCAGGAAAATAATGTTTTTTAAGATGCCTGTCTTGGCTGCATCATTACTCCAGGCCTGCAGCCGCGGTACAGCAGTGGCTCCTAAACACAATGACATGGTCTGCTCAAATATTATGTTTTATGGAAGGTTTAGAAAAAAATGCTGTTTTTATTTAAGAAAACAAAAATAAATATGCAGTAAAAAAAATTGATTTGTAAATATAAACATGAGTAAACATAAAAGGCAATTGTTAAATAATGATTTTGGATTGTCTTTTTCATAATTCCAGAAATATTAAAAAATTGTATAACAATCTTTAAAAAAAAAAAAACAGACCATCTGCTTATAAACAATACAACCCAATAAAAAATTGGAAAATCCATTCTGAAAACAGAAACCTCATATTACAGGCTAGTAAAAATGTACATATTTTTGAAAAACAATAACCAAAACATTTGCTAAATATTCAATGATCATGATGGGTTTTTTTTAATTAGTCCCCTAATTTAAAAAATAAATAAATAAGGGAGTTCTTTCACAAGATCACCGTCTTGTAATTCATCTTCTTTTTTCAAATTGCACGTATAGAAAAAAATATATATTAATGCATTTTTTATGTTAATTTTTTTTATTAACCACTTCTGGACCAGTCCAAGGTATCTAATACGCAAGATATGTCCTTGAAATATAAAATTACCAGGTATGAAACTGAATATGTATTTACTTGAAGTACAACACAGAAATACATAAATATCCTAACATTTACAAGAACGTCTCAGTAAATCAGACTTTACATTCTGATGTGGCATGTTTGTCAGATTAAAAGTATCTTTTGTAAATAACCTTTAAGCATATATTAACCATTCTTTTTACTCAACTCCTCATTTATGTATTAAAAATACCTATTTTTATTGTTTTGATATATTACTCCTGTTTTGAATGTCATGTTTTCAATTAACTGTAAGCAGAAAATCATCACAAGAACAAAGGGTTCAAGCATCAGTGCGTGATGAATCTATATAATCCTTCACTTAGTGATAGTCACTGAAATAAGTCATTTTTAAAATAATATAAATGACTGAGATTCACCTGTGCCACTTGTTACAGGTGTCTCGCTCTCAAAGCATAAGAAGCACAAACTTTTTTTTTCCTACATGCTAACAAAGCAGCAACATTTCAAATAAGGTTTAATAAAATCACCACCATCAGGGATCTAGTGCTGCGGTTCAGTTTTAGTTTGTGTTTTTAGGTGTTTTGCATGATTGATAGACTTTAGGTGTTGTCTTGAACATGTACATTTGTTGTTATGGGACATAAAAATGAAACTAAAAGCACTTTGCTATTTGTAGTTTTCTTTAAAGTTGCATGTGTGAAGTAATAGCTTTTATCACTTTTATTCCTGACCTTGCAGTTTGATCACAACACTTTTTCAACAGATTCTTTTGCTCTGCATGCATGAACAGCATCTCCTTGCCTGCTCCACTGTTTATCCTCCAGCAAAAGTCTCTAGGCGCTGTTTGAGAATTTATTGTGAAGCTCCATTTTGAGTCAGCGCCAGACTGGGAAAGGGTTTGTTTCTTCCCTCCATCAGTAACCCAGCATGCACATCAACTGATGTATGAGAATGACATTGACATGCCGCTAAAAGCAGCAAAAGACACGGGGGTGCCAGAAAGGAAACTCTCCTGAGATATCAGGAAATGATTGTACGCTGCATCTCAACTGAGCAGCGAGTCATTCATCTCTCCCAAGTCTTTATTTTAGCCCAACGAGTCGGAGGAACCGGAAGAGGCTGGGATCCTCGTCAGCTTTTAACCCCAGGCACAAATGGCTGGCTCATTTGGCAATGGGAGGCAATTAGGATTGCAGATAGCAGGCAGAGGAAAAAAAAAAGAAGGGAAAAGGAAAGCATGTAAGACGAGGACAAAGAGAAGCAGAGGAAGAGTCTGCAGGGAAGTGGAGCGGAGTGATTTAAATGTTGCCTGGGGAAGTACATTAAGGCTGGGTTGACACAAGGACAGGTCGGCAAGCATTAAAGCCAGCCATAAAAAGGTCAAAGCAGTCCGGCTGCAGTGATTACATGCTCAGTGTAATGGGAGATTATTTACCTTACTCTGCTTTCTGAGCTTGGTTTGCCTTAAACGTGTACAGCTAGACTAGACAAATACACCACCGACTGAAACGCTGCAGAAACGGATTTATCAAGTCAATGTTGGTTGTTTTATATCCATCCATTCAATCTCTTCCATCCATACGTCCATTCTATCTCTGGACTTCCCCACCAACCAGTAACCTCCTGACGCTCATCTTTGGACCCCCAAGACAATGGTCAAGCAATTACCTACGTATTAGGGATAGGTGAATAATTTTCCTTCAAACCTGAGGTGTCACTCCTCATGACCCTGCAAGGATAAGCGTGTTCAGGTAATGGACGGACGGACGGACGGACGGACGGACGGACGGACGGACGGACGGACGGACCTGAGGTGTTAGAAACAGGATAGCTGTAAAGGATTTACATAACTTGTGCCTGATTGGTGACTGGGTCAGAGCATCTCCAAAACTGTAGCTCATTCAATGTGTTTCTGGTATGTGGCAGTCACTTAACTGCTTATTTTATTTGTTCAAACACCTAATATATCTCAATATGCATTAATTCTGACAGTAGAAATGGTCATAGACGTATAGTTCTGATAGCTGGTTCGTATCAAGGCTGGTCTGTGAACCACTCCAGAGTTTGTCTGGAAGCTAACTGAGACCACCTCATGAAGTGGGTTTTGGTCCATTTGCAAATCCTCCCCTGAACAACATTTTGTTCTGGAGCCACTGAGACCCTGAACGTTCTCACCAACGATAAGGTCATGGGGACATAGTGTGTGTTGTACCCCAGCTCTTTGTAGATTTAATTCTTGTAGCGCTACATGTGGTTTTCGACCACTTTTCAGATGAATTTTCTCTTGCTTTACTACCTTTTCCTATCTCTTGTTTCTAAAGCCGCCACACCACTTTGACTCTAGCAGAACACTTCCTGATTATATACATTCCCCTTTTATTTTCCCATCACTCACGCTGGACAGAAAAGCCTTCCATCCAACACTGGCTTTTTTAGTACCAAACAACATAAAGACAAGTCTGTGCTGCGAGTTTCTAATGTCAGAGTAAGAAATGCAGTTTATTCCTGTCTTGATTTAGTTATGCTGAAGTCTGAGTTGTTCTGCTGTTTGACTAGAATAAATATCTTTTCAGTCAGTGTTCAGTAGGTAGGTGGTTTGGCATTTCTTCAAGACATATGTGCTCTGTGTTATGAGAGAGTTGTTTAAAAATAACTTTCCTCCAATTATATATAGTCATACTGAAAAGTTCATTTATTTCAGTAACTTAATTATCAAAGTAAAACACACTATGTAGATTAATTACACACAAGACTTTTTGTTTAAATGATAATCTTCCACTTACAAAAAACATTTATGGTTATGTGACTTTAGATTAATGATAAGTCCTGCCAGAATTTCACAATTGTTTTTGTGATTTTCTTTTCTTCATTTTTTTGCAATTAAAATCACAGATTTTCTAGTGATGTGGGAGTATCTGCAAGGAATTTAGCAATACTTGTGCTTATATATGATGTTAAATGTGATTTTTTTGTTGTTGTTGATGTTACTTGCCATATGGATCACAAATTACAACTCGACATCAAGAAAGGCTGCGGCAGTAATGTGTTTGACGTAGGGAATACTGCCACCTGCAGGTGGGAGTCAGCGGTCAATTAGAGCAAAAGTAAAAACTGGCGTGACTGACTAATAACATTAGACAGAAATGTCTAATGAAAAGTATGACTAAAAGTATGACTAACACCTGCTTATAGGCTGTTTTCAAAAGATACTTTTAATATGAAAGATTCTATGGGGCAATGGACAACAATCATCATGAAAAATTTGTTTTAGGTTTTAGGTTTTTCAGCTGAAAAACTTGAGATCTCTATAAACTCTTAGAATTGCCTATTTTAATAGGTCAAGGACTAAATATACTATAATATTCATTAAGTGTGGTTATGCTTTAATTTTTTTTTGTTCTGATGAGTCGTTAGCTTGACTCTCCAGACAAAACTTCTTTTTCCAAACGAATGCTAATACTGTCATCTGCTACATGTATGGAACATACTGAAAGGTGATTATACATCCACAGAAATAAAGCTAGAAAAATTTCAAGCATCTCTGTTTTGTTATCCATAAGCATCTTTAGACCTTAACTCCAGACACGGCTCTCTCTAGAAAAATAAACCAGTGACTCAAGTTTACTTCTCGACTCATTAACATTTGCTACCAGCTAGCTTAGCTCTGCCATTTTTGTTTTTTTGTGGTACCACGCTGTCTCCTTTTCTCACTTTTTATCATCTACAGAATATATACAGGGAATCATGTGAGATTTGTTTTCATCTCTTGTTTTCATCTCTCTGTTTTCCACATTTAAATGCTTGGGTTTTGCATTTGTGTGTTTCCTGTATATTGACAGGTGGCACTCAGAGCAGACTGTGAGCATTTCCATTTAAAGCCAGAGTTATTTTAAAGGCCGTGTTTTAACAGTTTGATGATCTGTATAAACCGCTGCGCTTATTACTCAGAGAAGTAAAGGTTTAATTAAACTCCTGCAGGTTGGAGATGACTGTGTACTGAAGCGAGGCTGTAAAGGTAAATGGGGGGTAAAAGTGAGTGTTTAGTGGCTGAAAAGATCATCAGAGTAATGGAGGCACACATCTATGTCTGCAGCAGAGGTTTATTTATGGACTCTGTAATAGAAAACTTTAAACTAATTCCAGCAGAAAGTTGGTAGTAATGATTTGAGTTTAATAAAAAGAAAAACCTAAAACAAATCCCAAGAATATGTTTGCTCTTCAGAAATGATCTCCCCACCTCTGTTTCAATATGAGTCCGCGTTCAGTATGCAAAGGAGAGACACTGATATTTCATTGATTTTCTTTTTTTTATTATTCTGAAAGTGCTCAACCTGACATTTATATCTTCTCGAAATTAATGTGGCATCACCGTCTCTGCTCTTTGGTAAAAGGGCAGAGAAGCAAGAGTGCACATAAAGATGGATTGAAAAGTTATGTAAACTGAACAAAAATAATTCAATTTCCATCAGATTTAACCACTATGGAGAAGCATTGCACCACATGTTCCTACATGCTGTCAGCAGTGACTGAATCAGGTGACTCAGTACAGATAAGAGAAACAGAGCGAGCAGATTAAGAGGAAGTTGTTTGGACAAAAATCAAAACACAATCTTGGTCTATTAGAGTTTCATTAATGATCAAAAATGTGAAGCTAAACATCATAACCAACTTATAACCAATGTTACAGTTAAAGGATATTTTATTCAAGCAGGCAAAATCAACTTCTTTTTTTTTTTCATTTTTCTTTTCCAGCAATTGCAACTAAATTCCTCTTATTTGTAGTTGAAACTAAAGGAGAGAATTATATATATATATATTAAAAAAAAAATTTAAATTTAATCTTAATTGAATCTGTTTACATGCAGGCTAACATTAGCACTGAGACACAGCTAGCTCCTGCAAGATGTAGCCTATAAAAATACTTTAAAACTTTCACAAGCAATTGATTTAAAAGTTTGATTGTAAGGATTGGGTTTTTCTGTGTATTTATTTAGATCTGTGTTGTCCTGGCTACTCCTTAATTGTTTCCCCTGATTGTCTCCCTGTGCATTTATTCCCACCCTGTTAACTGCTCCTGGTTGGATCCTCGTCTCATGTCTGTCTGCCTTCATTTGTCATATGAGTTACCAGATGCTACCAGATTCAGAGCTTTTGCCACTGCTCATCTGTGCTGCCTGGATTATTGTGTTTATCATTAAACCATCATCACTACTCAAACACCTGGATCCTCTGCTTCATCTTCATCACCTACACCTACCACTTCATGACATTGATAGTGTACAATCTGTTAATTTATTATGTAATGGAGAAAAAAAAAGTTACTAAAATAATAGCTGAAATCTTCACTTGTTGCTCCTGTTTACATTGCAGATTACATTGGGTCCTACAGTATCGCTAACTGGTGCAATAAGGTTTAAACCCTTTAAAATGGATATTTTATATACACTACAGATTTGTTAAGAAAAGAGAGGCACATAAATAACCAAGTTAAAACAATGTATAATTTTTATATAAGAACATTAGCATGGTTTGTAGTTGCTCAGTTTTTAGAATTTGTATAAATGAGGACTGAAAAAAATATATACATATATAGCTCAAACCACCTCACCTCTAGCGGCTCATAGCCAACTGACAGAAAATGTTAGCTTTATGCAATTTTCATGGGCAATTGCTTTAACATTTATTTTACATCTATTGTAAACAAAAAGCACAGAAATAAAAAATACAAAGTTAAAACTAAATGTGAAATTGTTCCTTTAAACGTACGGTACAGCTGCAGCAGAACTTCAGCAGAGCTAGTCAATACAGGAAGCTCAGCAAATAGCTTAAAACCAACAGGCGATCAGTCAGTCTTTCAGCATTTGGAATGATCTTTTTGTTACTTCATCTCAACCATTTAGCCAGGTAATTGAATTTTTATAATTTTTATTGCTAAGGACGTTTCTTTCATTTTTGCTAATAAGGCTCCAGGATAAATTTCCCTGGCGATTGGCCATATGTTACCAGTGATGATGAAATGGCCAAGCCCTTGAAAGGAAAAACACAATAACAACCAACTAATGAGGTATATGTAGAATGTATCATCTGCTGTTCAATTAACAAACTCTCAGTTCTGACTTTGACCACAGAATGCCCCAGGAACTAATTGCTCTGTGTTCCTGACCATAAATTTCCACTAAATATATAAAATTCTTTATTGCACAGAGAATGGGAGATAAAAAGACTCACTGAATCACCTTGGAAAAATACCAAGGAGAAATTCAGATGTTCAGCCTATGAAAACTTTATGTAATCTGTAAAACACTGCTGCACTTGAATCAGTTTTAATGCATCAACAACGTATGTTAAACGTCCGTCACTGACAGTGTTGTCAATAAATTCTCTAATTGCAATGCATTAGTAACAGTTTGATTCAAGAAGCGTGGCTGTAGTGGAATGTCAGTTCAGTGTACCTTTAGGACACAAATATTGTTTTTATTTGGCATTTTAGATTCATTTTCTTTTAACACATAAACCTTCCAATATTCAGCCAAAGTGTGACATCAACAGGGATTTTAAAAAAGTTTGAGGCTGCAGCTTTATTGTGGTTCCCTCTGCCGACTCAACACACACAGGACAAATAGGCATAATGCAAAATCAGCTCCAATGAGAATCTATATTTTACACCTCGATTCCTGTCTGATTATAAGCCAAATGCATTTTCTGTACATTTGTAGCATGAATCTCATCATCATCTAAATAATTTGTTCCATGGGGAGTTTGTGATGGCACAATGCAATAAAAGAGGAAAAGTGCGCTTGGAGTAGGCAATCACAATATTTGCATTTTAATGAGACACCCACAGGGAGTCTTCCAGAGGAGCCCATGTACTGTATGTGAGGGCTGCTTTGTCCCTAATTGACTTTAGAAGTTAGAAGTTATAGATTGCTGCTAACCTTTTAACAATCCATGAAACTAATTACCCAGGCAGCACTTGAGGTGGTTCTGTATCGTCTGGCTTTCTCATGGAAAATAACCTTTTTTCCCTTCCAACATGTGCTTGCCGCTTTGTACTGCAATTAGGATTTCCTTATTATTTTTAGAGATGCACTGTTCCCCTCAGTTTTTCTTCACTTAATTGAAGCCTGTGTTTTTGGATCATTTAGTGCTCAAAGAACACTTTAATTATGGATACTTGATTAGCCATTTGGATATATGTTAGCAGAATTTACTCTGAGGCATTGAGATGTAAACAGTGAAGATGTTTCAGACATGTGGAAAATGAGTTGATTTTAGTCTCATTTAATTGAACTTGAGTTCCTTTGCTTAGAAAATCCCCTTCATTTTAGGAGATGTGAACTCTGATGCGTCTTAAAACCTTGGGCTTACTTTGTTTCAAGTAAACTTTGGTGCAGTTCAAATCCATAAGTGAACACCAGCGGACTGGAGACTGGTGGAAAAGCAGAAAAAGGACAATAGTGCAGGGCATTCTGGGTAAATACAAATGTGCTGGTCTAGTGCTAGCAGAAGAATGGCTCCAAAAAGACAAAAGAGAAATCCTACAATCTCCAAAATCTGATGCTGCTCCATCTTTATTTACATTTAACAAAGAAGGCGGTTGCGTTCAGTGTCTTCTTCAGAGGTTTCTGTGTCATTTCCTTCATTGTTTCTGGGCAATAAGGGATTCGATGAAGGATTTTCATAGACATCCTTCTCTACAGCGACTATTCTGCAGATAAGACACCTGCTGCTTGTGACTAACCCTCACAACTCCAAGTTTAGTGGGGCTAAAATAGCACAATCTGGTAACAGATGTTGGGTAATATTTCTTCCTCTGCTCTTCAGTTCATTTTAGAACCACAACCAATCAACTCTGAAATGCCAAAGGGTAGTTGCCATGTATTCAGCACATGGCTTTACGTTTGCCGGAATCAATTTCTCGGCTCTTTACGTTCCTTTAGGCCTGTGTTTGAACTGGAAAAAAAAATGTAAAAGCTGATTAAACTGTTGGGAAAGCCTTTTTCACGGGCTTTGACTGGTAGATTTGACCTGGAGAAAGGAAGCGGCCGCCTGTGGAGCCGTCACTTTTAAATAAGACGTATGTACAGGTTTTTTCCATGCTGCTGATTAGAGCTTGGGAAAACAGAGAGTTTTATTTAAAGCTCTGAAACTCCACAGATTTTCCACAGTGATAAAAAATAAATGTCAGCAATGTTGTTTGGTTCAGTGCATTGGGAAATCTGAATGACACATTGATATCTCTTTATTAAAATTGGTGATATTTAAAGTTCTTGTTAAGCTTTTGATGTATTTTAAATAGGATTTTCTACACTTAAAATTCATTCAATAAACTGCAGGACTGCGTGGACTTGTAAGACCTTAGAGTGACAATCACATTTGTGTTGGAATATGATCACTCTGTAATGTGATTTTTCTCAAGATAATAAAAATTTGTCATTTTTCATTTGGGAAAGATGACTGAAATGTTTCCCTGATCTTGTTAAATCCTGCTTACATTCTCCTGAGTGCTGAGACATTCCTGCACATCCTGAACAGCATCACAGTTTCATCTGTTTCCTCCTTAGTCATGATGTGCTGAGGTCCATACTGAAGTATTTACACCCAAATTAACATTTCACATTACCACCACTAAAGGCGATGTATTTTATTTTATTGTACTTTATTTCTGTACCTGTGTGGTGTTGTGTGAGGGTTTCCAGGACGACTCACTAACTTTGTGCTATTGCAATCGTGTTGTAAAAACAGTAACAGTTCTGAAACTCACGCCATGAGTTTAAAAAGTTTTCCTTCAGACATGAACGCCTCCAATCATTGGACGTTTTCTTATAACTGGTATCTTTCTGAAGGATTTTGTCATCTCTGAAGAAAGGACTGTACGCCCGTTAGCTTCAAAATGTCTGATTATTCTCATGTCCTATCAGTTTGCGGCTTTGTGACAGTGTGGACAATTCTCTTCTCTCATAGCATTTACAGTCAGTCTTATGGATTTTTTTTTTTTTTCATTTTGCTGTCTTCTTAGAACATTATGATGGTGATAAGTAGCTATGTGCTACTTTCAAATGGTTTGCCAAAACAAACATTTGAATGGAAATATAAAAGTCAAGCGCCGGGCATTCTGTGTAAATGAAACCACAGCAAACGCGCTAGTCTGTCTCTAAAATCTGACCGCACTCCGTTTTGTATGCGTTTCATGAAGAAGGAAGTTGCTCTCATTGTCTTCTTCAGAGGTTTTTGTGGTGTTTCCTTCAGTGTTTCTTGATGCAGCGCCCCCACAGGTGAGGATGAGAACAGATTTTTAAAAAAAGTTTGGCTCGTTTGAAACAGTGCAGTGTGAGAGTGACCTGCAGCAGCTGAAAATAACAAATGTTGCAATTTTGGTCCTAAATCGAATGAAAAAACTGTAATGCATGGGATGGTTTTTATGACTTAAACTAGTAAATTTGTCAAAAAACAAGGCGTTTAATCCTTTTTTTTTTTTGCCATTTCTGCTTGAGTGACTTGTTCCTGGTTTTGCCGTGACGCATCACTAAGCTTTATTCATCATATATTAATTCCTTGTTTGTTCTGTTAATATTCTAAGCCTTATAGGAGGGGATGTTGCAGAACCTTCTTTGTAATCTTTTTATTTATTCATAGTTGATGCATCAGTGCGTGTGGGTGTGTGTGTGCGTGCGTGTGTGTGTGTCTCAGAGGAGGATGATATTTCTTTTACTCCTGCTTCTGTGTGGGTGGGGATCCCTGGGGTGAGCTAGTTTTACGTGAAGCTGTCCAAGTTGAAACAGGAGTTCCTCAGGGGGGAGAAGTTGAGAACATTAGGAGAACTGACATCACCAGCTCGCTTGAGAAGATCTTAGAATTTAATCTCTTATTGTCTGTAGCTTGAAAGGAAGCTCAGTTTCCAGTTTACGCTTTGTCCCAATCAGTGGTGCAAAGGAGCGGCAGCGCCTAGTAGTAGCCTTCACTTTCTGCTTGATCTCTCGGTCACTGAGACAGCAGCCATTGCACCCCAAACTTTGAATATCCACACTTAACCTTGGTTGAGATATTATTATAATCACGTTGCATAGTGATATAAAAATGTCAGCAACTTGGGTTGCAGCATGGCACCAATTTTCCTCCCCTCTGCATCTGTTGGCGAGTGTGAGCTCAGCTCGCCTTATCAAATAAATTGGACAGTGGCTTTTTCCCCGATTGCCTCCTCAGAAAGGTTCTGGCTCACCCGAGGGTCTCCTGCTCGTGGCTGGAGCTGATGGGAAAACTACTTAGAATAATTGTCTTTCAAAAGAGCACTTCCAAGCCAGTGCTGTCACCTCAGCGCTCCCGCATGTGTATTCAGAAATTGTGTGTGACTGAGATGCAGGGGCTCACAGAGAGAAGGGGGGGAAAAGTAGATGGTACCACTGTGATTATGTGTTTAACATGTTTTCGCCTCTGAAGGCCAGATCAATTTGTGTTTGTTTTTTTGTCTTGACACCTGCAGCAAAGTGTCGCTAACTGCGTTTCCAGTATAAATGTGAAAAAAAAACTTTGTTGATATTCCGCTAAAAGCACAAATTACCAATTGCAGTGTTTCCATTAAATAAACGTAATTAAAAGCATACGTGAATAAGTTTGTTCACACAATAAGTCATTAAAACCATGACGCACCATCATCCTCCAACTACTTCCTGTTGTCTTCTTCATGTTTCATTACAATGACAATATCTGGTTGTCGATCATGTGACTCATATGATGCAAAAATGTATTTCAATTGTAGTTTTGCCTGTGAAAAAACTGTTGCAGTAATCAGTGGGACTAAAGATAAACAAATGGATGAGTTTCTCTAGATCTTGATGGGTTAGTTCTCTAATCCTGGAAATGTACTTCAGGTGATAGAAGCTCGACTTTGTAACCGTCTTTATGTAGCTGTGAATGTTCAAGGTCAGAGTTTCTCGCCACACCCAGATTTCAGCCTGATCGCTGGTTTCTAGCTATAATATCTGAAGCTGTGTGCTGAGTCTAGATCATTCTTCTTTAGGTCCAATGATAACTTCAGTTTGTTTGTTTTTTCCTGTTGAGTTGGACAAAGTTATGGCACCTCCACACATTGATTTTTTTTTTTCTAAGCATCTGTTCAGTGTTTAGGTACAGCCTGGAAATATCTAGTCTATCCATCCATCCATTTTCTTTACACCCTTGTCCCTTAGTGGGGTCGAGAGGTGCTGGTGCCTATCTTCAGCTAACATTCCGGGCGAGAGGAGGGGTCACCCTGGACAGGTCGCCAGTCTGTCACAGGGCAACACAGAGACAGACAGGACACACAACCATGCACACACACACTCACACCTAGGGACAATTTAGACAGACCAATTAACCTGACAGTCATGTTTTTGGACTATGGGAGGAATATCTACTCTATTAAAGGACAAAACAGAAACATGACCATATCTAAGGGCAATTTAGAAGAACCAATTAACCTAAAATGAGTGTCTTTGGGCTCTGTGAAGAAAACAGAGCACCACTTTGGATTTTCTTTCTGCTCTGCCTTGCAGCCACACAATAGAAGTATCATTTATTGCATAAATATTGGGCGTGTTGCTCAACAAGAGGGAAAAATCTTAATTTGTTGCAAGCAGGAAATAGGTTTTTGTTGCTAATCTGCTTTAAAGTTGTGATAAGTCATTTATTTTTACTTTATACTGCAGCTAAAGAGAAGGGACACCACTGGAATGTGGTCAGTCAGCTTAATTAGAAATGCAGATGTAAGGCTTGCCTCCTGCGCTCTACTCAGCTGAGTTCACACCCCAGACACCTGCCTCAGGGTTCAATTAAATATGCTTTGTTTCTCACTGATTGCCTGAGAGCTGCTGTTGAACGCCACAAGTTAGCCAACAACTACTAAGCTTAAACGGTTTGTTTCCCCTCGTCGTTCTGTGTGGCTGTCATCAGATCACCATTCAGTTCTGCATTTGGTTGCATGAACTGATATAAACCTGGTTTTATCTCCTCATCCTGAGTCTTTTCTTCCTTTTTATTTCTCTTATTAAGAGTCGGAAAAGACAGATTTTTCTCTGGAGCTGAGAATCGGTGGTGACAGATGCTGCGAGTGATTACCCGCCCTGCTCACGGTCCACATGCACAGATTGCAAAGCCATGTGGAATTTCCAGAGGAAGAATTTGTAAAACCATCCGCCGCTTTCAAGGGGGGAAAACGCAACACCCACAGCAGGTCTTTTTTTTCTTCCTCTTCTTTTTTCATCTGCTGAAGAGACAAACATCCCCTGTTTCAGTCCTGTAATTGAATTTTGCAGCCAGAATCCAGTCAACTCCAGCAGGAACACGACTGGGTTTTAAACTTCTAAGATGTGAGATCCTGAAAGGAAGAAGATGAGCTTGTGCGCGTTGTAATTATACTGTCTAGATCTTCCCCATAAACTCCGTAATGAGAGATCTGCACCGCTCTTCAAACCACTGAGTTTTTCTGTCCTCAGGGTTTCCTGATTACATCAGTCCATAAATAAAAAAATAAAAAAACAAGTCTAAATAAAACCTTATTAACTCAGGCATTCTGAATCAGACCGTGCAGTTCTAGGAAAGATGCCGAATTATTTCCCTTTTTTTTTCTCCTCCAGTGAATTGTCAGATTAAGCCATATCGTGACTTTGAGCTGCACATTGTTGCGCCCTCTTTCCATTTATTCCAGAACGGGCCGATAACGTCCCTGTTGGCTCGGCCCTGTTGCTCGGCCCGGCCTCTTTGTTTGCTGCTGGAGGAGAGCAGCTCTTTTATCCGCCTCTCAAAATGAGTGTGATGGTTTTCTGCAGCGTTGGGCCGCAGTCTGCCAAATAAACATCTGTGCAGATTGCAGCTCTGCTCCTCATGGCTGACGCTGTTATGCAGCTGTCATACCGACTGTGACACCTCTTCTGTCTGAGGGTCGTAATGAGGAGCCCATAAAGTCATTTTTGGTTCTATGCCACATGTGTCAAACTCCAGACCCAGGGGCCAAATCCGGCCCCCATAGCTTCTTATGAAACCCTCTAGACTCCAGAAGGATGACGTGAGAGACCAAAGCTAAACAAGGATAAAAGGTTTTCAAAAAAATTGGGGAAAAATACTATTTAATAATACCAAAAAGTAGTTAACAAAGAACCAAACTCTAACATAAAATAAATCAAATGATGAATAACATGGATTTGGACCCAACTGAGGTCAACTGAACAATAACTGGACTCAAACAAAACTGACCTGTAGACAAAGAGCAAAAGCTGCTGAGTAACCTACACCTGCCACATGAGGGAGGTACAACATAACAAAGGAACAAAAATTACAAAATTAGATAAAGCAACATAAAGGAAACTATTTGTAACTTGGTACAAACTGTGACAAAAAAACCATTTACCCGTCGTCATCAGTGGCCATGCTAACTAGCCTTAGCATTCACAACAGGCTGACAGGAGAAGCTATAACATAGCAGAGAGCAAAGAGGGGAACAGTGTGCACAGGGACATGATTGGCAGCGCTAAGGCCCGCCCTCTGGCTCTGATTGGTTGTTTCTAGTTCTTGAAGAAGTCAGAAATCATTTTTCTCAGATTATCTGTCTCATACTGTACTGTCGCAACATTCTGACTGTGTCAACAGATATGTCAAAATATATTTCTTATAAATGCAACATTCTGTGGCCCCAAACGACTGCCAACTCTCACCTACAGATGGCAGTATTTTTTACTTCTGCTGGATCAGCCTTACTTGACGTAAAGATAGTCTGTGATCAATATGGTGGGTTAAAAAAAGGCACATTTACTGTACCATATAAGCACAAATATTGCTAAAATATTTGAAATTATTTCTAAATCAGCACCACAAAAACAATAATTTTCATTGCAAAATCACAAAATCCTGGAGGGTCTGATCAGCGTGAAAAAATGTTCAATATTATGCAATTTTAATATGACTTTTTCAGAGATAACTATTTATAAATATTTTTATATATTTAACAATATTTTAATGCCATTCATGATCTTAATAAGGCCCAAATTCAAAACTTTTGACATCATTTCATGAGGGGAAAAAAAAGTTATTTCAGCTTTGCAGGGATTTGGGAGTAGTAAAGAATTAAGCATGTAAAAATTGTTCACAACAGTAATTGATTGAAGCTACTTGCTTGTGTTTGTGTGTTTGTGCTTGTGAGTTTTGCACTATTTTGCATGTGTGTAGGTGGACAGGTTCACCTTGGATGTTGAGTTTGCAGGGGTCAACATATGTAGAATATTAATAATTTTTTCATCCAGAGATAAGTATTTATTTTCTCATTATTTTGGTCAATTCTCTATTGAAAAAGACGTTTTGACTCTAATATTGCTCTTCCCTGTGTGACAGGCAGCAGAAATTGCTTCTCTAAGGTCATTGCTGCCTTTTCACCTTGTCATTGTGTTTACACCTTAGATAACCGCCCCGCTAAAACCTGGTTGATATTTTTTTCATCTTCATTTTGAAACTAGAAGACTTTTAGTTTGTCCTGACAGGTAAAACTCTGTAAATCAAAGAAGGTGTACTTTCCTTCTACACATGACGATATCTGTATGAGTGTCATAAAGAGTTGTGAGGTGCAAGACGTGTTCATCAGAGAAGTTCACCACTTCAAATTGCAGAGCTTTACCACGCTAAAAAAGCCTCCTACTTGTAGGCGTCGGGTTCTTGAGCCTTCTGTCGTTCGTGCAAAGCGCTCATTACACACTGGATCTTTTCACCGCGTCACCCGTCACACCTGTCAAAAAATGTCACAGCCCTGCGGCAATTACCATGACGTCTGTATCTTCACCCTTTTCCATTGATCGTCTTTTTGTGTTTACACATTTACTTCATATCTGGAGTTGAGTCACAGGCAGTGTTTGCACTCTGCTGCAATTGTCTTGTTTTGCAGGTAAACGGAAAACACATTTTTCTATGGATCTGTAGATGCATTTTCATTGCAGGTTTACGCAAATCTTTGACCATATTCTGCTGATGTAGAGAAAACACAATTTAGCTCTTGTGGCATTTCCATTCAATTTGAAATTAAATTGAAATCACATACGAGTGAGCTTGTTGACACTTTAAGGCAATAAAAAACATGCCAGCAACTGATATAAACAATTACATGAAATATATCCATATTTGATGGTGTTGGCGCTCATGGCTAACACTATGGCCATCAGCCATCAGAGGAGATGAGTATCTTGTTCAGGCGTTGTCCTAATGACCCCCTTATTCTTGAGAGTGGCTACATACGTGGTGCTTTGGAGAAACTGAAGTCAGACGTTTTGAAGAGCTATGGATTCATCATGTTTGAATGACACAACTTTTTATTAACTGTGTGATTCTATCAGAGGTCTGGTGGAGTCAGATGCACATTGTCTGAAAAAAAAACCAAACACACCATCATCCTCCTACTACTTCCTGACTTCATTTTTGTTGTTTCTGACAGTAGTAACTTCCAGCTGTTGTTCACGTGACTCGTGTTTCTAGTGCAGTTTGTAAAACGCTGATAAACCACCTCATTGTTGAAAAACATGTTTTTTTTAATTGTCATGTTTCCATTAAGCAAATGTATTCTAATAAATTCAATTTCTATGGTTAATGGAATTGCAACTTTTCATCTTTAGCTGGTTGAACAGGTGGTGTATTCGTCTGTAGGAAACTGCATTGTCATTGGCAAATGGAAGCCGTTTGTTTGAGATGCATGGTTGATTAAAGAGGTCCATAAAGTTTCCCAAACAAGTAACAAACTGTTTCTGCTTTTAAAGTTGCTCCTGCAGATGTGAAAAACCACAACCCATGCTGAAAGTTTGTGCATTAGAGGAGTCCGATGTCATTGCAGACATAAAAGCTCCTCAAATACAACACCAAGAACAGAAAGAAATCTGCACTTATTTTAAATAATGCATGCTTACATGGAATGGAACTGGTTGCATCTGCAATAGCGCAAAGTGGCAAAAACAGTTTGTAAAGTGGCCCCTCATCGGAGCCACAGAAAGGCTTTGCTGGCCAAATTTAGCCTGTTATATGGAAGGGGGGGTCTCGTTTCTGCTGCAATGTAAAAGCGAGTGCAGCTAATGCCTCTGAGACATCCGAGTGCTGACATTTCAGATGTTTATTTACGTTTCTGCTTTCATCTGCGCATCACTTAAGGGACGGCGGTGACGCCCGACTCCATCCATCAGTGTTGCTTTCACCGGCGACGGCACGACAAGCGTTTGGTGAACCGTTGTCACAGCCATCCGTGATCAAACGTGTGTTTACGCTGCGTCCCAGTCGGCAGAGTAACAAGCCACTTGTGAACACCAGGTACCACAGCTCAATCTGTCTGGGCTGACGTGACAGATTGAAAGGAGCTCCTGGTCCATTTGATGATCAAAAACCTCCATGAAACCCACACCGCAGTTGATTTTGGTGGGTCTGCAAACGCACATGATGGTTGCATCACATACCCAACACGGTGACAAATCTTTGTTTAATCTAAAAGCATTACAATCATTTTACCCTGTCAGGCGTATTCCCTCACTTGCTCACTGCTATCAGTACAAATGATGATGCAATCCTGTAGCAGAGCCCCGTAGTGGCACTCTGACTTTTCATTAGTTACCACTGAAAATTAGATTCAGCTGAGCAGCAGTGGAGCCAATCTGTGGGGACTCCATTGGGAAAGCAGTTCAGGCGAAAACAAACACTAAACTTTCAGATTGCAAATGTTTAAATACAACTGCTGCTGTAGTTTAATGTGGAAAATGTGCATTTATCAGTGGTGCAATATTTCTGGAATCTGAGCTGCTCCTGAAATGATTTCTGGCTGGAAATGCATTCAGAAATTGGCTGATTTTGAGCTTGATCAGCCAATCAGGAAACAGACTGGAATGCATATAACTGACTTTAAATCTGTCTGACTGCATATTGCTGTGAATAAAAGGGATCTGTTATTGTTTTTTTTATTTTATTTTAGCAATGTGATGTTTATCTACTGATTATGGCAAATGAACAGGTTAGGTCACTTCTCTGCCGTTAGCACAACTGCAGCAATATTGAGCTTGAACAACAGTAAGGTATGCGGAGGCAAATTTATTTGTATTGCAAATTTCATGTACAAGATAATTAAAAGTGCTTTACAGTTTAAAAGAGTATAAAAACAGAGGTTAAAAACATTTCTCACAAGATAAAACAAGTGAAATGCAAGAGAAATATAATGGACTAATTACATTAGTACAAAACTGTAGCTGAAGTATTTTCTGTTGCCATATATACAGATAAAAAAAGCATTTTGTTTTTAGCTGGATCTAAATATTTTGAGAGTCTAATTCACAAAGATGGTATGTGCTATGTGGGGGAGGGTGTGAGCGGCGCCTACATGAGGATGATTAACAGCGGAAAGATATTCATTCGATTGGTTTTTTGTGCAGCTTTAAGGTGGACTTTGAACACTGTGACTAAACACCAAACATACAGTAACAGTTGTGTGCCATTTGTGTGTTTTCTTTAGTTTTCTTCACTTCTGGAAAGCTTTTCAGAATTTGAAACTTTTCTGCTGGAACAAGACATCATGTTTTACTGTAAACTAAACATCTTGGGTGAGATGTCACCAACTGATGCCGTTTTCTTTTTTCCGTTTCTTCTTATTGTGAAGTTGGTCTTAAATCTTATTTAAAATTTAAATAAAAGCGTCCTGAAAAGTCTTCAGTTTACCTTTGCCTTAAGCTGTATTAACTTAGTGTTCATGTTTGTTTGTGTAATATCTTTCTGCAGCCGTAGACAAGATGGCACATTAATACAGATCCTTCATTAACCAGTCAGCTTTGGCCTCAACAGCCCACCTCCTTTTTTCAAAGACAATTTTGTTTACAATTTATTTTTTATTTTTTGGATATTTAAAATGTCTTCCAGTGTTAAATGTTCGCTCGAAATTAAAGTTTATAGAGCTTTGGCAGGGTGTAATTACATTATTATTATGACATCAAAATATTTCTTGAAAATAGTCTGAAAATGACATTATTATCATTTATCATGATAACTTCTGTGACAATTTATCATCCAGCAACAGGGCTATGCATGGCAATATGGTGTTTTTTCAAGGGGAAGTGAAAGAAAAAAATTCCACATAGCCCACAAAACAAATAACCTAAAAGTAAGGAAAAACTGTCCAATGAAATGATGATACTAAGGTTCTCTATTTACACTTGATGATCTCCATGGCAACCTCCAAATCCTGCTTCTGTATGAATCGTCCTTCCTGCTACAGAATAAAACTAAAACATTCATTGTAGTTCAGCTGTTTGCTTTCCATTGGCAAAAATACATATTTAACATGTTACTAGTGGGGAAACATTATTTAATATGCCGAGAGTAACTCTGACCTTCAGCTGCTGAAAAAAAACATCTCCCAAATCCTTCTCTCGCTTGTAACACACCTGGTACGTTCCCTTAGGAATTTCTCTGCAAAGCGAATCCCAACGGGCAAAGACGTCTTTGGCAGTTCCGGCGTTCTGGGAAGGAAATTAATAAAACATCTTGAAAGTTTAACGTTTGCAACTGCCACCTCACAGCAGGAAGCTTTAGATTAAATCTTAGCTGTGATCCGTCTTTCCCTGTTGTTCTGGGGCCTTGCAGCTTCCTAGCTGCACTGCAAAAATTCAAACTCTGACAAAAAAATTTGGTCTAGCCTCTAGTGTAAATATTATACTACATTTGAAATGAGCAAAACTACCTTTCAAATAATTTTTCAGCAAAATATAAAAGCTTGGTTTAAGCGAATTATTCTCTCATCAATATTGTTTTAAAACAAGGAATTCTTGTTTTAAAACAAGCTCCTACATCTTTTTTTTTCTTTTTTTCTGAAACGTCCACCGCTGCCAATAAAGCACAAAAGATTTGATTCAGAATTTTATATTCAGTGTTGGGGTGTTTCAGCTAAGATTTATAATTTAGTAGAGACATGGCTATACATCATAACTCGGCCCTGTGGGTTAGGGAGCCTGAGCTTTGCTCCAAGAGTGCAGAGGGAGCATCTATGTAGTTCAAAGTCACAGTGAGGAAATGTTTGATAGCAGCTGGTGGTGAATCCAGAGGAAAAAAGAAGTCCTTCCCCCGGTGTCTATCTGTCACACGTGGAGGCTGGCTGTGAAGCCTTGTGATGAAACAGAAAGATAATACCCATGTTTAGGCATGTAGCACTGAACTATACTGGAAGTTCTGCTTTCATGGTCCTTATGACCGACTGAGAACTTTAACAAGCTGTCACATCAGCTGTTACTTGGCTTATTTAAAACAGCTTGTGGTATACTTACAAGTGCTTGATTTTACATTCAAGGTCTCATTGGGCAAAGTTCTGTGCTTGCAAAAAAAAATTACCATCTATGCACGTTGCTACTTTAGTGGATTATTAAATCACTGGCTGCTTTAATTGATACACCATGCCTGCAGAGACGCACTTATTAGTTCTGACATGAATTCATTCATTTAACAATGGTACATGTTAACGTGATGGGATTCAATCCGCTGTACTGGATTGAGATGTTGTGACTGTTGATGCTATTGGAGTGCAGTGGACCCCTGGTATTCTCAGGAGTTAGATTAACCCCGAGTAGTTGAAACTCCCTCTATAAAAAGCTTTGAAACTGCCTTTTTTAATAGTTAAAACATCAAATGTACTTTATTATGCATTATTACTTACAGTGGAAACAATCTTGGCGCTACCACAGAAACTAACATCCACCGTATTTTTACTTCTGCTGGATCAACTAATTAACACCAAGAAAAATGAATAGTGTGCCTGGATTGGCTGCTTTTCAAACGGCAGTCAGTACTGTGTCAAGTAACATTGTGCTAAGGTATTTCCGCTTCCCGTGCTGCATTTTCTTTAAAATATTGCAGAAAAATTATGAAAAACATCCATGCTTGCCTAAAACTACCAATTGTTGCTTCCATTAGCATGCTTCTGCTAATTTTAGCTTATTTTAAGTACTGGTACTTAAACCATATTTGAAGCAGTTATTGTCAAGTCTAAACTGCACAATAAAAGTTGATATATTGGTTACAGTGGTGCACTAATGATGACTCAAACTGTGAGTTTGAGTTAGCAGTAACTCAGACTGAGCAGTTTGAGCAGCTTACAATCCTTAAGCCAGCATTGTAGTGCTTAAGTTCAATTAACATGAAAATGGTAACGGAAACTTGCCATTTCTATAGAACACAGCGAATTCATAGAATTTTCTGACTGAATGAAAATGTTCAAACAAAATAAATTCTGTTTCAAATGCTAAGCAGCTCATCCTTCCACATTCGGATGATTTTAAGGATGTGGGGGAGTAAAGACTGAAACTGTTTTTAAAATATTTAGATTAAAACAATGTATTAGAATAAACTTAAAAAAATTAGCAGTTGTTTGCACTGTAAAACTAACTTTTAGCTTGTATGCTAGGAAGCTTACCATTTTAATGCTAACATTAACTTTTGGGAATTGTCATTGTTGCTGAAATTGGCCAAGCAGAAAATTTGCTCAGATTTTTCAACAGCTGAACTGCAGAGTTGTTCAACTTCCAGCTGCCAAGATTCACAATAACTGCATATTGTCGATGTCTGTTTGTTCCGGTAATTAGTAATTGAATTACATGTTGTGTTTTTCTTCAGAGGCTTGATAATGAATCATTCATTTCATGCAGCTGTATTAAAACAGAAGAACAGCTAAAACATCCAAGACAGCAGCTCTTTGAACAACGTTTTGGAGGAAATGCTGTTTAAAGCTACAGTCTATTCAGCACAATAGATTAAAAGTGAATTAATTATGCTTCCTTGAACATGCTAGGATAGGTTTATGGGCTATATAAAAACATGTTCACTACATTTTTTTGCATAAAAATATTATTAGATGATGAGAGTTTAGTCCGTTCAGTTCTGCCTATTTCAGAATGAGCTGTTTTAGGGCGTGCTGTCACTTTAAGTACAAATAAGCTGCTGCTGGATACGCCCCCCACTCAGCCTTTACACTCACACATGAAAATGGCTGCAAACAGATGTGCAATTACACTGCTTTGAAAAGCAGAAGTGGAGCCTTCTGCATAACAAACAAATGATTTCCAAATACTAAGTCATCAACAAAATACAGCAGCCATTGTGCAGAGCATACAGCAGTAAACCCAGCTGACTAAATGTCTTGGAACTGGGCTGGGGTTGCTAGGTAACGGGCTGGGGTTGCTAGGTAACGGGCTGGGGTTGCTAGGTGAGGTGCAGTGCCTGCTGATTTGTTACTTTTCATTCTGGAGGTTTTTGAAATGGCTCATTTTACAGACACCAAAAACATAAACTTGTTGCCATCTAACTTCAAATTATTATGTAAATTGTAACTTAAAAAACTGTTAAATAAATGAGATTTGATAACTTTTAATTCAATCCAATAAAAAATAGCAATGGAAAGTATGATTGACATTGATTATTTTTTGTATTTTGATGGCCATGTAATCATGTCTCCAGTCCAATGGAAGCTCAAATCAGACTTACATCATAAAGTGTATTATTTGTTCATCAAATATATTATTATTTATAAATGTTAGAGTTAAGGGGAGATTACACGCTTTAAGCCAGAGTGTGGATATTTTCCCTTATGCATCCTGAAGTAAAGGAAGAAAAGGCTTGGATGCAATCAGAGCCTTTCAGGGTTCAGTGAGTCAATTTTCTTCCTGTTGTATTGAGGTCATGTGACTCGGCATACCTTTAATAAGCAAGAATCTATGAAAACTGAATTATAGGAAACAAGAATTTTGAAGTCTTCCAGTTCTTTGCCTTGACAAGATTGTTGGGCATGTAATGGTTTAGTTGATAAATAGCACAGATGCGAAGGTGGAGTTTGCCTCATGCTTGGGTTATTGGCTGCTGAGAATTTGACTTTGAAAAATGTGAGCTATTGATATTCTGCTATGAAAAGATAAAAAAAACTTACTCATGAGCACATATTGTTTCTGTAGCTGCAGCTCGCAGACATTATTTCCCCGTCAGACTGCTCTGTGGTTGAGAGACCATTACACAAAGAATAAGGACATTATAATTTATATGCAGACAAAACTAAATCTGCTGCTAGAAAACCAGACACACAGACCCAAAAGAGTACCAACCCTCTGTTGGACATGTGTGCTCTTTGTCTTGAAATTTAAAAGAGGCATTTTGTGTTTTACATTCGGACTGAAAGCCTGAGAGGTCTGAATAAAGAACTATTGTCTGAGTTGGTTTTTATCATCTATTCATTCTTGCATATTATTTCTTTATGATATTATCCTTCATTTAATTAGTTTTTATCTAACCTTTAGCATTTTATATTAAAATTGGTCATTTTTTTTCCACAGTGGCTCCAATCTTGTTAGCATTTATGGCAGGGTTGTACAAAGTGCGGCCCAGGGGCCATTTGTGGACCTTGGACTGAGTTTTTGTGTCCCCCAACTGCAGTTCAAAACTAATACGACTTTGATCCATCCAATAATTCAATTAAATTCAGTTGAGTTTATTTCTTTAGTGCCATTTTGCAACAAATGTCATATTAATGCAATTTACCAAGAAACAAAAACTGGTGGTTGACTTTTTATTTTTAAATCCAAGTGAAATAATTATCAACATAATTTTCATATAATGAATAAAACAGAAGTAGAAATCAAAAAAAAAAAATTTATATCCAATCATTTTATAAGTAGAGCCACGTTTCTACTTATTGTACTTATGGTTACTGAAAAGCCAACTTAAATGGACCCAAATTAGTTTTTATGTAATTCTCTAAATTTGTCTCAATATAGCAAGCATTTAAAAGAAAGTGAGATCATATAACTGAAAATAAATTCATTAAATCGAGCAAAAGTGAATTTGAAAACTATATGCCTTTCTGTTAAGACAGCAACCGTCCAAAATCCGTTTTATGTTTTGGATCTATAGGGAATTACATTCCTTTCCTACAAAAAACTAACAATAAATATTGGACTACAAAAAATGTGGTCCAGAACATTTGGATACACCTGATTTACAGAAATCTGGAAATAGTGACTTTTGTTCCTTCTTAATTACAGCTCCAAAAGCAAAGCACAGCTTATTTAACTGAAAAACACAGATGTGTTTTGAACTTTGAACTTTGGCTGTTTGTTTCGTTTGGCTTTTTTTGCTGCTTTGGTCTCCTTTAATCATCAAGAACATTTAGCTCACTGAGTGAACACAATTAATTCTCCAGCTCCTACTTTTTTTAAATTATAAATGAACAAATACAGCTTTTTTTTCTGGCAGACTCCCTCATCTTGTTTGGCTTTCCAGCTGCATGTCTCTTTTCCAGCTGCATGTCTCTTTTATTTTGCCGAGAAAACCTCAAACCTGTTCACCCATGAAGATGAACAGCACAGATATCAAAGTGTTTGAGATGATTGATAAAATTGCTGCTTGTGTTCCAAGGTGGAAGACATATTTGTCGCTGAAGAGTTGCCATCTGTGGTGAGTTACGGGTTTTGAAAGGCCAAGGAAACTGTGGACGCTTTTAGGAAGGACAAGTTTGATGTTCAGCCTTAAAACAGCAGATGGTAGAAAACAGATTAACGAAAGAAACTGAATTTAATGCTATAATTTTGTTTGTTTGTTTTGCTAATACTGGGATTCACTGAAAGGAGGTTAGAAATGGAGAGACTAAATCTCACTGATTAATCACTATATGTTCACCTTTTTTGAAAAGAAACAACCTAAACATAAAATGTCATCCAAAATGAGATCATACAGCTGACTTAAAAGCGTAATTAACTCCTAAATCAATGGTTTCTTTTGCTGATAGACAGTAGAAATTTGTTCTTAAAGGTGTTATCTTTTTGTTTCTTCCCTAATTTTGAAATTGTTTTGTAAATGTTTACTTCTTAAATATTTGGCCAAAAACTGTCTCAGTGCTGCCCTCTTTGGGTTGAACGGTGAGTACCACAGCTGAAATTTCCTGTTGGTTACAATAGCACAGCTTGATTGATGTCTGTGTCACACGGTGCTCCGTTCGGATATAAAGCCATCTCACACAGACACACCATGACGAATCAGGAGTTGTAATACAGGGCGTTGATTGGTCATGTTTCTCAGCTTTGCATGTGTGATTTATTTTCAGCATGGTAACAACATGGCAACTGCCTTTGACTGCAGGTAGTTTGCTGCAGGACGATGCCATAAAGTCTCCAATAACAGAAAATAGCTGCTGGATTTGTCAATAGTTGCTTTAAAAAAAAAAAAAAGTCACTTGAGAGGTTAGAATTAGGGGCATTTATTGCTTATTTACCATGATAAGATAAGAAATTTCATTTATCATTGTCACACTAAATTCCAATTAATATTTAAAACCCACCAAAACAGGCAGTGAAAATTAGCGCATGTAATGGGGAGGTCTCTGCTCGGTCTTCCTGTTTTTTGTGTGAACATGAATCATTATCCAAAAAACCTGCAAAATATGAGATAAATTTGTTTTCCAAATGACTGAATGGAGATTTTCTTTCTAAATTGCAACCATGATCGAACATAAACCTTTCCTTGCATGCAGCCAATGAGCTCACTGATGGTCACTTTGGTTTGAAGTTCTGTGTCTCTAATGACCCTGTGAAAATGAACTTGCCACTTAACAGATTATTAAACATACGTACTATTTTTACAGAGTCAAAATGATCTAAAGTGAACTTTTTTTTTTCCACAAAAAAAATGTCCAGTGTTCAACTTGTGTCCCACTTGAGTCATTATTTCTAAACGCCTCAGACGGGTGCTCTTTTAAAGGGCCATTAAGAAATAATTAAAGACTTGAAAGCTGTGATTTGATTTAATACTGGTTTGCATATTTTATTTATTAAAAGCTGCCAGTTAGATTAAATTGCAGGGTGGAAAGGCAGTTGCCAGGATTTCCTGCAGCAAGTGTCAGAAATGGATTTCGATGGAAGGACTTCTTCAAATGAGGGAAAATGGGGAACGCTTAGCAACGGGAAGCATGTTCATCCTGATGAGGAAGAACATCTTTTGTGTAAAAATATGTTTAATGTACATTCTAACCTTCACCTATAGTCATGAGATATGAATCATAACCAGAAGAATAAGATTCTAAAAGATGAGAAGGGCAGACCCAGAAACCCTGGGGAGGAATAAAATGTTATTTCTGACCTGGAAAAACATGCAGAGTTCATTGCTGAGGAGAAGGATTCCAGGGTTTCCATCCCAACCCTCAACCTCTGAAACAGATCTACAAAAAGACCAAGGATGGATGGATAAATGGAGGGATGGATCGTTGTTTCATTTTAGGATCAGATGGATGGACAGATGGAAGGATGGAAGGGAGGGATGGGAATGGTCTCATGAAAGAATGGATGGATGGAGAGACATGAGGATAAGCGGATGAATGGATAAAAAGAAGGAATGATGGCTGGTTGGATATAGGGAAAGATGGAAAGAGGAATGAATAAAAGAATGAAGGGAGATGGATGGAGGATAGCTGGATGGATGGATTGATAAATGGAAAGATGGATAGATGGATGAATAGATTAAAAAAATCCTCCAGGATACATCATGTTTGTTGACATTTTTCCAGACCTTTCCTTGGCTAACAGAAAACTAAATAGCTCGAGCAGCAGCAGCAGCAGCAGCAGCAGCAGCAGCAGCTTCAATCAGGGATCAAGGTGTGTTGTGGTCAACAGAACAAAACAGAAAATCTGCTAACTCCAGGGGGATTCACGAGGCAGCTCAGAAATCCGGCCTGGAATGTCTGATCCAGAAGCTCTGCTGTTTAGCAGTCCGTCAGCCGACTCGGGCCTAATGACTGTTGCCATGGCAGAAGACGTCTGCCTGGAATGAGTAAGTAACAGCTGAAGTGGCTCACGCTGCCTTTCCGCCCGGCAGGACTCGCCGAGCTTCTGAGAATCTGGGCGTGTGTTTTCGCCGCCCGCCGCTGCTCGGCTCGTACATTAGCCATGCTCTTTCATTAATCAGCATTAACGCGGTCCCGCGGGGAGCCCGGTTCACGCTGCGGTCCCACAGGGAGCGCTCCATCCTCTCTCATTTGTGGTTCAAAAGTGAAGCGGAGTCTGTGAAAAGGGCCGTCTGATTAAAAGCTTTGCTTCTCCGCAGCCGCTCTCAAAAGATGATGATGAATATGTAGTGGCTTTTATAAGCTGCTGATGAAAGCAGGTAATGAATACAAATACAACTATTATTCATTGGGGTAGCACCCTAACCCAGGAGCAGCGTTGGGAAATGGTTATGCCTTACAATAATGTGTAATTATCATCTTTTATGATCTGTATTTTTTTTACAAGCTGCACTTATCAAGCAGCAAATGGGTCACCTCATTTAGCGATCGTCTGAGGGTATTACGTTCCTCCTTTTCAACCCACATCAAAGACAACAGGCTTGATCAAGATGCTTGTGTAAACGTTACGTTTCTCTTTTATCTCTGCCTGACGTGCCGTATCAGATAATTACTGCATTTTCTCTAATGTGGAGGATTTGATGAAAGAACAAAACAAGGAGTGAAATAAAGCTTTGAAAGTATGATTTCTGCTTCAATGAGCCTTTAAAGAGAAGAAACAAAGACTTTCTTAAAATTAACTGTGGATTTTGTTAATTTTGCAGTTGGTCTGACTTTCTCTCTTGGAAGAACATGAATAACCTGATGTGAAGCGATTTATGTAGGGGATAATATGCAGAAGTAGAGAATATTATTTGGCTGAAACCTTAAAAAAAAGGCTTAAAAAGAATTGAATGTTTTTTGGGGGCTGTGTTGTGACATTACGAGCAGAAAATATCTTAAGTGGAACTTAAAAAAATTAAAACTAACATTTAGTTAACAAATTTACACTTAAGATGTTGAGTAGATATACTTCGAAATATAATTTATCAATTGCATAACTACAACAAAAAATTAAAACAATTGTAGCTACATAAACAAATAATTAACTAGAACTGAAAAGAACATAAATTACGAATGTTGCTGAAATTCCTGATTGAAGTTCTTTCATTTACTTATTTTATATGTATATACATGGCGGATGACTCTCAAAGCATCTTCATTTCTATACAAGATTAGCTTTCAACTTATTTTTATAGAGAAATTCTAAAAACTGAGTTTCAGCCATGTGTGTTTCATGCAGCTATGCTCAAAATTATTCAGACCCCTGTCATAAATGTTAATTATTCAAACATGTTTCTTCCAACTGGTGTTTAAATTGATGTTTTGGAGATTCCTAGCCAAAGTCCAGACTTCAATGAGATAGTGAATACGTGGAGGACGCTAAATATTTCACACCCTTATACGTGTTGAGCACCAGAAATAAATACAGTACCACAGCACAGTCAAAATACCAGTGGAAACCTGTAAAAAGATGGTCATAAATTATGGGTGTTTTCCCACCTGCTAATCCAGTAGACTTGGTTAGTTTGGGGACTAAAATTGCAACATGTTACATTTCCAGCTGCTCCGGTTTTCTTTCACTGAGTCAAACAAACCAAAACCTTTGAATCACCTTTTCACCTACTTAACTTGTCTGTGGTGGCGTTGCATCAAGAACCACTGAAGAAAACTACCAAAACCTTTGAGGAAGATACTGAGCACAACTTCCTTCTTCACAAAATGTAGCGCTGTGCGCTGTGTGTGTATGAACAGTCTATAGATACTTAGACAGAGAAATGGGGTGAAATAGTTTCTGTCGCAATGAAATCAGCCACAACCAAATCCTTACAGAGTGAGGGTAGGTCCTGGAGTTCAGTCCATCAGTATGTATGCAGTGCAAGTCAGCAGCCCTGCTGGTATAACAGCCTGGCCAAAAGAAACAGAAGCCAGTGATACAAGGAAAAAAAACTCAAGTTCTGCATTCTGAGATTACATGCTAGACAGTCAGACGACGAAACAGCAAAAATTCTGGAATACATCAGGAAGATGGCAACAATTTATGTTTAGGGCTAGAACCAGGAGGAACTGTAATGGAAGAGCAAATTCATGCATGACAGATACTACTTACAGACTGAGGATGTGGCTGATACAAAGAAGTCTCACCAATGACTACAGAAGGCTAAGCTAAAGGATGTTAAGAATAGCAGTAACCATGGGACTATGAGAAGAACAGGAGAAGTCCTCAACTTAATATTAAAAAAATCCAAACACGTTGCAACGTGACATCACACGCACAAGATCCCGCTCAGAGGGATAAACTACTGACGATGACTACCATTGGTTTATGTTGTCAGGTTGACAACATAATTCATAATGCTCTTAAATGTGTGCATAGTGTATAAAAGAAAGAAAGAAAGTGGTGGTCCTTTTCTACCTGGGGTTTGGGGTACCGGTCCCCAACCCCCGGGCCGCGGACCGGTACCAGTCCGTGGACCAATTGGTACTGGGCCACGCAAGAAATAATGAAATATTTCCGTTTTATGTGCACTGCTCAAAAAAATAAAGGGAACCCTTAAGTGTTCCCTTTATTTTTTTGAGCAGTATATTATTTGAGTCTGGAGGATCTTTTCTTTTTTAAATCTGTTAACCGGATTCTCTCAGTTACTTATGCGCCAACACTGAGCCCAAAAGCAGCAAAATGAGTAAGAAACAGATCAGATGACTTTGGAAAGTTTCTTTGCAAAGGGGAAAAACCCAGAGAAGAGATAGGAGAATGAATTTATCCCGGACTGGTAGGTGAGTCCCACATTACAAGCCCGCTCTGCGTAACATGCGGCGACCGGCTAGCTGATGAGGAAATGAAGCCTTCAAATTGCTTCACCACGTAGAGACCAAGCAGACTGTGCATATAAGGAACACTTGGGGTGTTTTTGTCTCCCATCACTCCCAGATGGGACCGTCTCGTTGCAGAGAAACAAGCTCAGTGCTCCCGTTAGTCATTATCGTGAGATAAAATTTTCACGAAAGTAAAATTTTGGTTTTTGTTGCGCATCTGATATATAAACGTTACCATAGCGACCAAAGTGAGAGAGCCTTTTGGCAGTGGTCGAGAGGAGATGAGTAGAGCTTGTGAGTCTTAAGTCTGGTTTAGATGGCAGGATTTAAGAATTGTCGGCCGATTCTCCAAACCTCTGTGACCACAGAGCTGATAAAAGTACAACATTCAATCGGTTCGTGTTCAGCCACAAGGCAGGAGCAACACACCAGACAAACCGAATCCAGTCACAAACATCCCGATTCCAGAGGATAATCCAGTAAATCCCCCAACATATCATACGGGAATTTAGAATAACCAAACACTGATGATGATGTAGAAGCAATAGTGATAGTTTGTGGAGTCATTTTAAGAGATAAAAGACAACAAAAAGAAAAGGTGGTGGATAAAAGTTGGCGGGAGCAGACGCTCTATTTGCTGCACCATGAATTGGAGGTGACTATGTTTTTTCATAGTTAACATTTTTAACTGAATAAACATAATAAACATATATAATAATGACCTTTACATATAATAATAAACATTTTCACATATTATCTCCGATATCCACCGGACTCTCAGTTGCGCAACATGTCAGCTGTTTGGGATTCCCCTCTGTTCTTACGTCACCAGCTTTCGGGATGCAATTTAGCCACTCCTAAATGTCATCCCCATGAGAACCTGTGTAAAAAATAAATAAATAAAAATAACACCTTGCTGCTATGTTTATGGTGTGTGGTATTTGGTATTTAGGGCCTGAATAGGTCCCCAATTCTTATTACCTAAAACAGAAGCGAAAACATCCCCCAAAAAATAGCTTGAACCAAAATTATTCATAATCTACTGATGAAGTAAGTTTACATGAAAAATAATTTTGTGACCTGGTAGGGAAAATCTGTAGAAGAAAACTAATTAAACATTGACACAAATAATTCACTAGTTAAATTAAATACTGAGGAGTGACACTATTGTCACAATTTAATAAATTACTCCTTACGGAGTATCAGATAGACTAAACGTACTATGTAACTACACACAAACCTATTTAAGCATATGGTCAAATAATTCTTTTTGTGCACAATTAAATATTTGAATGTTAAATTCATTCATAGAAAAAAATGAAATCAGTTGTTTTAGTTTCCTGTATTTCCTGTTTTAGTTTCCTGTTTTAATTCCCCCCAATCCCCCGGAGCTGCAGCAAAATGTCCAAGTCGTGACCTGTCCGCGGCAATAAAAAGGTTGGGGACCACTGATCTAGATAACAAGGCCTGGAAAAGTTATTAATTAAAAACGATAGTGAGGGAGAGTGAAGTAGGTCAAATATGCTAGCTTGACTTTGACTATCTTAAGTCAAAGTCAAGCTTTGACTTGACTTTGACTTAAGTCAAGTCAAAGTGTTTACTTTGACTTGACTTAAAGTCAAGTCTGAACCAAAGAATTAAATGTTTTGGTTCAGTTAAAAAAAAAAAAAACAGAGGTGACCCACAAACCCACAAATTAGCTAGTCAATCACCGCTGTGTTCAGACGATTGATTATTAATCGCAAAAAAATAAATAATAAAACATCAAGCCTGAAAACATGGTATTGTAACAGACTGATACATTTATGGAAGCAAGGCGTCTACTCCTTTTAATTAAAATATTTACAAACATAGCATTCCCTCTCCACCTTTAAATTCCCTTTCAGTGCAGGCTAATGTAACATGTATAGTTTTTGGCGTCCATTTGAATTTCTGAAGGTTTTGCAGGTTAATGTGGTTACATAAAGCTTGTTTGTAAGTATGCGCTCTGTGGTTTTATGTTGTGTAAGAGGACTCTCTCCAGACACTGCAAACTACTGAATGTGCAGCATATGTTGGTTCTTATGTAAATTGGTGTGTGCATCCATGCATGCATGTCTTTGCTTGTATTTAGATTGGTAAGCATAATTATAGGTGGCGTGGAGATGCAAAGTAACATACTGTTACTTTTCTACATTTATTATCCTTAAACCAGGGCTGGCTATGTGCAAAAATAACGTGTTTTTTTTTCTTATTATTTTAAGTTGAAATATATGTTTCACATAAATCATGAATCTCTTCTTTACATAATTTATTTTAACTGTACAGTGAAGTGAATTTGGTTTTAATTAAATAAAACAAGCATCCCTTGTGACAGTAAAATAGTCACTGTTCAATCTGTTCCATTCATGGTTTGGTCGATTTTAGTGTAAATTCTGGAAGTTTCAAACATTTTCACTTCTGTAGGATGTTTGAACTAAAATATCAAACATGTCCTCTCTTTAACCTTGACTTCCCTCTACAGGAGATTCTCCCCATCGAGCTGAAGGTTAGAAAAGCAAGATTTCCCAAGAACAGAATATCATATTTTAGCGTCAGAAACTCAAACGATCGAAATTGGAAAGAAAAAAAAATTGCGATGCAGGTGCAATGACACACAAGTCCACCCGGCATGTGAATAAAGCCTTCATATGTTGCTTGTTAATAATGTAGAAATACCCAGTGGCTTCTGTTTGAGGGGTTGTGGAAGCATTGGCGAACAGCCTGATACGCACTGGTCCCAGCCCACCGGCCTCATGCATCACCGCTCTGCCGTTTCCATTCATCTCTACTGCTGATTCATCTGTGGAATTGCTTTTGCTGTGATGCAACACGAGGTGGAGGTCCGCGGGACGCACAGGGGGCGCTCACCCTGGACCCGCCACATAAATCATACCCTGTAATAAAACTGACTGGTGCCGTTCTTTTTCCTCCCCTGCCGTTTCCTCGCAGGGTCAAAGCGAAGAAAGGGGTGAACCTGCTGCAGACCAAGTCCAAGCATGCTCAGTGGAAGGTAGACTGGGAGGTGCAGCCCGGCGCCAAGCATTCCATCACCACCATCAACGTGAGCAAGAACAAGGCAGTGAAGCAGGGGTAAGTCAAAGTGTCTGCACTCTCCCAAGCTCCTCTCACACAAATACACTCATATTTGTCCTAATAAGAGACTCAAGGTCAACAAATATGTCATAAACCATTAATTATAGTGAAGTTGGGAAAGTTCCCACCATTTTTGTAGTAGTAAAATACCCCTTTAGGACCAGGCACTGACTGACAAAGTGCAGACAGTATTTTATAGGGCAAAGCTAAAAACTAGGACTGTCGACATTAATGCACTTACATGCAATTAATCTAAAAATGCTGTGCCGTTAATATGACATAGCGCAGATTAATTGAACTACTATCTTGACCTAACAGCCTTTCTCCATTGGAGGGTTATCCAGTTCAAGCAGCACGTTATGATTTGACACACGAGGAATGACAAACGACAGCAAAAGGTGAAGGTTTTCCATGACAGCAACATAAGTTGAACATTTTTCAGCTTTCATGTATTGCTGTTGACTAATCTGCGTGTAAATATCTACATGTATGAGCTTGACATTTCACATGCACAAATTACACCGGTCACTTGGCTGGATGAGGACAAGCCACTGTCGCCTCATCGCACGAGTTCCAAAGGAAATGAATGGAGAGGAACACAAACAAAATGACTTCCTTTAAAGCTTCCTGAATATTAAAAAACGGAAAACTGAGGATCATCAGACATGCTAGTTTGAGACAATAACACATTTTCTTAAAATGTTTATAAAAACCTTCATACAGTGGCAGTTTTTGACATGGGTGCTATGGGCAGTTGCCCAGGGTGGCATCAGAAAGGGGTGGGGCACTCAAAAGCTAGAAAATAAATGTTATATTATCTGTCAGTTCTCCCCTGAACAAGTTTGATACTGCTTATATGGATGTGTAGTGGAGCAAGTTTCCCTTTGTAGCTGTTGAGTACTGAGAGACTACATTACCTGCTTTCTGCTGCAGAAAAAAATCTGATAAGTTCTTGCATTTTAATTGGTTGGAGTGCAGCAGAAGGAGAGTGTGATCAGTCTGATTAAATTGTTTAATTTAACCCTAACCTGTAGATATTTTTTGGGATTCTTTAAATGTTCTGTTAATTTTTTTGTTTATGAGGGAAAGTGAAGTGAATTTGATTAAAAATTAACTTTTGCCAGAGAGACAAATCAAATCAGATTAGCTTTATTTTGGTAAATTTATGATGTTACAATAAAATGACACAAAATCAAACACTATTTTACAAACCAATAATTTTCAAAATAAATGAAGAGGCTTTTTTTTAAAGGACAATATGGCTGTCTGCCCAGGGTGCCACTGTATCACAAGTTGTCTATTGGTTATTTGCAGAACAAAATTATGAGCACAGATTTTAGTTAAAAAAAATATTATAAATAACACATATTCAGTAAAATAGAATAATATTGAAACCTTTGATTTATTTTAGTAACTTAATTCAGTAAGTGAAACATATCTAATCACATTTATTATGATTTTCCTCCTACAGCTAATGGAAACACAACCTTTAAGATTAGAATATTAAATCACATCAGTTAAATACAAAAACACATTAATACAAAAATGTGGACTTAATGAAAAAATGTATTTAAACGAACTGTATGGCTTTTAAACTGGCTTCGTTCCATTTAGTCCCATTAAAATACTAATAAACTTTCTTGGATACGTGTTTTTATTTTTACAGTTTATCTGATTCAGAACAGCTCTATGTGAAACATTTCTTCAAATATTAGTGGTTTTATTGTGGAGGTTGAATTCAGGTAAATAATCCCTTCTAAAAACACACACAGAGAGAACATCCATCACGTTTTACTCCTGGGGCTTTACAAGAGCAAAGGTTTCCTCCACCTCTGAGCTCCAGCCACTGAGGGGAAGCAACTAAAAATTAGCAACCATCTATCAAACTTTGCAGTGCGTTCGGTTCATTAAGAACCGAAGCAATGGGAGTTTGACTGGAGACATTAGCAGCGGCTGCTCCACATACCAGCAGCCCCGTGGACGCCCTTATGGCCGGAAGAGGAGTCGCCGGAAGAAACAGAAAAAGGCCCGCAATTTCTCTCTTGTTTACACCTTTCCTGACATATTTGGTGACCCGTGTCTTGTAATCTTTGCCGCCCTGTCAACATGTGGGAAATGTCCAGTAGGGGTCAAGCGTGGATGGAGGACCCGTGTGTCAGACTGCATTTAGTCAAAAATTAAAGCAGGTCTGTGTGAACCTGAAAGGTAAAAGACCAAAATTCATGAAACAAATCAGGTTTTGATGTTTTATTCAAATCAAGCTGACTGGAAATTACTTTAAAGAAGTAAAAATGACCAATTCCTTTTGATATTTCCATGTAAAGATTTGTTAACAGTCTTTGCTTAAAAATATGGATGGACTTTGTGGCAAAATAGTGCAGGAGAACTTTGAAATAATTTCTATAATCTTTCTTGTGTAGTCTCGGTACATTCACACCCAGATGTTGTGTGAATGTTTATATTCTTTATATTCTTATATAAAGAATATAAAGCTTTATGAATATAGCTTTATATTCATAAAGCTATATTTATAGCTTTATGAATATAAATGTACTTTAGAATAGAAATATGATGTAAAAATATAATATAGAAAATAAAAGGATGCATATTCAGTGTAAAGACATAAAAAGATAAATGAATAAGAAACTGTGCCGAGCAAATTTACAGCATAGGAAAATAATACTGTACATTTATTAAAAAATACAGTAGAAATATCATTTTATAAATCCACAGAGGGGAAATTCAGGTGTAATAGCATCAAATACATAGGTTCACACCAAAAGTTCCAAAAGTGTTGAAGAATATATAAAAGATTAACAATAAAAATAATAATGATATACTGTACATGATTATAACATAGAGATCTGTGCAGTTATTAGAATAGAAATATTTTTCATAAAACAAAAGTAGCACACAGTTTTAAAAAACATTATGAGCAGGTGGCAAAATAAGGACCAGAGGAATGGAGATGTATGAAATGAATTCATGTATGGAAGGATTTATCAAGAATTGGAAGGAATTGAATATTTTTTTATAATTATTATAATTATAATTATAATATGTGATTTGTCTCTGAAGCTAATGCTTCAAAATTAAGTAAATGTAATAATGATTTTTTTTTTCTCACACCTGACCTGTGATTTTGATATGAATTATTTGTATTACATTTTTCCTCATCGTAGTCCCCATATATTCTGAAGTTGTACAATATGCTTTTTTTATCATGCTTGTCAAAGGAAATTCAAATCTAAGTTGATTAATTAATTAATGTCGATACAAAGCAAGCGCTTGAAGCTGAAGTCAGATTCCTTGTTTGTGAAAACAATCTGTGCTAACAAAACTGATTCTGATTGGTTTGGATCCATCTCGGCTTCCCCCTTGTTAAATACACATTCATCCACCAGTTTAAATTAAACTTCAATCTAATTTAAGGTTAAAATGCAAACCATTAAACCAGCATTAATGCAGCTTTACAGTCACTTATGACTAAGTAAAATGAAAGTTTTAGTTCTACCTTCTGTTAATTCTTTCATCATCCTCTCCGTCCTTATTCTTCCCTTATTTTTCTACAATTCCTTCTCTTTTTTTTTTCTTTTTTTTTATTAAACTTTACTTAAGTGCTGGAACTATCCAGCATACTTTGTCTTTTCCTGTACCCGTCCACCTGGAACAATCTCATTCTGTAATAGCAGCTGCTTGGTAACACCGCATGAACAAATGCATTATTGATCGCTGTCAGTGGGCTTGGGATAAATAATGCTCTCTAAAACAGCCTGGTAATATCGCCGTTACACCCGGCGCAAAGAAAAAGTCGATCTTTTAATAAGATTCTGGGATTTTTTTTATTTATTTATTTTTTGCTTTAAGAACTCAGTGGGATAAAAGATAAAAATCATTTTGTAAAATGCTGGTACTGACTGCCAACCACTCAGGAAATCTGAAACAGAGAAAATGTCTCTTTTAAAACAGCACAATTTGCTCATTTGGACGTCCACAATGTTCGTTTTGAGGATTTAAAATATGACTGAAAATGTCCTAATTTAGTTTCTTTAAAAAGAGATGAGTGCGTTTCAAGAAACATCCAAACAAAAATCTAATGCTCAATTAATGTACTTTTTGTTTTTTGAAGATTGTATTATTGGAAAATAGTGGTTTTCTGATGTTTTTTTTCTTTCACCAACACACTCCTTGGGTTTCCATAGTTCAGAGTGATGTCACCGTCCCCTGAGCAGCCATCTTGTTTGACAAGCACATTTTACAGCTTTTACTTATTTGCACTTTGGATTCATATACTATCAGGTTAACTCTAATGGTGTATGGCTGTAACTTTTGTTTGTAATTACCAGAAGAAAGTTTTAATTTTACCATAAGTCATAACATTTAGAGAATACAGTAGTACTTTTAAGAGAAATCCAACATAAAAGACAACAAAGAAACTTAAAATGAGGAATGTTGATCATCTTGTGAAGTGATACTTTGGTACATGTTTAACAGACAATTCTTAATACCTAATAGGAATGGAAACACATCAGTATGAAATCATCATTAACAGAACTTTAAAACAACTCAGTGTTTTGAAGAAAATGATTCCACAAACTGAGCTGGCTCCAGAAGCTTTTCTCTCATTAAAACAGTTTTTTCCCAAAAAATTTTATGACTTATTTTCTGATAAAATTCATCTTTATTCTGCTAACATCATGACTGCATTCTCATAACTGAGCAGGTTCAATTTGCCAGATTTTGCCATCATCACTGCTGTATGGAAGATTAAGACTCTTTTAAACGTGAATCTGAATACTTTCGGTCTTCAGTGTAGACATCAGACGAACCTCAGAAGCAAAAAACACTGAAGTACAAGAGAAAAGGTTGTTAAACAGGCTCATAACTGAGCATATTATGGTCTATTTAAGAGCTCCATTTTCTTTGTTGAACCATTTTAACCTCTGCATACATCGTTTTTATTCTCCTCCTGTTGTCTGCCTGCAGCTCTTTGATCCATTGAACTCTCCCTTTAAATCAGTTCAAACAGACCTCTGATCAAAGTATGAAATCCTCCCCTCTGCTCTGAAAAACCCCCAAGCCCTGCTTTTTAATATACACACTTTGTCCTTTGCACAATGTACATCGTTAACCTAATGGGAACAGAGCTCTGCTTTCTTGAGTCATGTTCGTTTCTTCTGCCCTTTGCTATGAAGTTATCTTTATCTTCCCCCGTAGGTTGAATATAAATTTGTTTATTCATCACTTATCAAATCTGATTGTAGATGCTCTGACTGCAGTGGAGAGGAGGCAGTGAGGCAGGTTAATTTATTGGAGGAAATGGAGATTATTGCACATAATAGAAAAGAAATATCACTTATTGTCCCTCAGTGGGAAAACTTAGCAAATGAACAAGAGGAAGAGGAAACATACAGATTCACACAAGGTTAAATATATATATATATATATATATATATATATATATATATATATATAAGAGACTGGGGTAACCTGAGAAAAGAACACCGTTCACATAAAAGAAATGTGCAGCTGACTAGAGTAACCTAAGCAAATTCTAGCATTTTTTTATGTTAATGAAGAGCAAACAGACTGTTTACAAGAAATGGAAAAACTTTTTAAATAACAGCAAGAGTTATTTACTTAAAGGTCACATGGGTCTCACAATAGTAATAAATTATTAGCTTTAAACAAGCTCCTATATCTTTCTGAATAGCTACTTCTAAGTTAGTTTTGTCTTCAAGTGAACTATGATATCTGCATGAGAAACTAGACAGAAATACTTGGTAAGATTTTGTGTTTTTTGCTGTGTATTTATTGTTTTGTTGTGTTTTATTTTGGATTTTTTTACAATATCCCCAAGTTCTAGTGTTATCTGTTCTTTATTAAATTAAAGTTTATTGGTCTTTGAACTGGAACCAGAAAGTAGCCTTAAAACAATGTCATCATTTATCACAATAAATACAGGAAATTTACCATGACAGGCTTAGTTGGATTAAAGCGGACTAAACAGGGTTGGTGTGATGTTCTCTTGATGTCAGCTTTACCTGGATGTTTAAGTCGGCCTGCAGCAGGAATCATTTTCATGCTGATTCAGGAGCTCTTCACCTGGATAGAGGAGGCCTCTGTCTCTCCCTCCCAGCTTACAGCCAGTCGGCCTCATATGGAGCGACTGTACCTGCGCTGCCTTCCCTCCGGTGGGCCGCGTTCATGACAGCTCCACTGACTCACAGACAGACAGGGGTGTTTGTTTTCAGTGAGTGATGTCGAGACAAATAGGCAGAGATCTCATCACAATGTTCCAGGGAGAGGAACCCGGTGTAGGCGGAGGATCTTATGGAGTTTGATCTCGCTTTCATTAAAAGCCTCACACGTCAAATTCAGGGGGCGGGCTCCTGCTTTTGTGAGCGAGCAGACAGCGAGCGCTTCACTCTCGGCGAAAGGTGACGTCTGGGCGGAACGACTCCCATCAGGAGCGGAGAGGGAATTAATTTGCCCCTTCACAACCGGCGAGACAGTTTAATGTTAGGCTTCTTGAACCCGGGGATTACAGGACCGGCTCGCAGGCTTTTGATAACTGGTTGACTTTCATCGCTCCTGTATCACCGGCGTGTTTTGCGATAGTAAAAATGAGGTGAACAAACGGGAGGGGGGGTTTTGTGCCTGTTGCAAGGAAATGAGAAAACGCTACAAAGATTTAGTTGGAATCGAAAAGGAAATAAGAAAAAGCTGCAAAGATGGAGTTAAAATCGACAGTTTATGAGACACCAAAATGTGTTATTTGTCATTCTGGGCAACAAACTGAGTTGGAAGCCTCATATTGAATATTTTAGAAATAAAATTGCAACAACTATTGGATTATTGTTTAAAATAAAACATAATACATGGAAATACTCCTCCTTGATGCAGTGGTTGTCATATTGCTCAGAAAGTCACAAGTCACAAAAAGAAGCTGTTATTCATATTAATAAAGTCATAATGTGAACCAACTCATACACTTTTTATTCAAGTACTTTAAAATTTCATAACATTGTGCATATGAAATACTGGACATAATTTATTAAGCATTGAACAAAAGTTTTCCTTCTGGATTTCAGAAATTATTTAATTTAGCAACTATAATTTACAAGGTTTAATATCTGAACATGCTAAAGAGATAAGCAAAATAAAATATTGATGTGTTTCGGCTTTTTTCTGTACTTACATGGACAGTAGATTTATTTCTGGTGAGTCTAAGAATCGGGTTGGCAAATGTAAGCCTTGGACTCATCCTGTTACTTTATTGGTAAATTATTGGTTTGTAAGACAATAGCTTTGTTTTCTTTTTTGTAATGTCTTAAATTTACAAAAATAAAGTTAAACTCAAAATCTGAAATCGGTTTGCACAGGTTGCAGAAAACGTGCAGGATTTTCAGTTGGTTGGACTCTAAAGGTGAGAGGGACAGACTTAAAACTGAACCAGGATTAAAGAGCGCTGATTGTTTATCGACAAAAAGATCTTTGCATTTAAAACCAATAATTGGTTCATTTACGCTTTGACAACTTCTTTAAATGAATAGATAAGGTGAACCAAACCAAAGTTCAGTGGTTTCATGCATAAAGGAGAAAAAAACTGGTGAGATCGGCTTCCATTCAGTCAGATCTCCTGTAAAATATTAAAGAAATCAGACTCATCTGAAACCATGATAGATTGGTTAAAAACCTAACCTTAAGCTCCTTAGTGTTATTCTTGCATGTAAAAACTCAGCTTAATGTAATAAAGTAAGTACACCCTAGAACAAAAATGGTATAGTCAGATGTTAGATTGTACAGATGTACAACAGATGTTGTTTCAGGGGTTTAGCATTCATTTTCATCTGGGATTGTAAAGTATTATTCCGCGTGCTCCACCGGGTTCCCCTGGTTCAGGCGGTCAAACACGTTGGTGTAAATCCTTGACTTCATCAGAACATGAATGTATCCTACTTTGTTTTTTCTCATTTTGAATCAGAATGATGTTTTTTAATATCTGTAGAGTATTTCTTCCGATATTCTTCTTGTATTTTGACCTTTGTATGAATGTGCACACTTTGTCTTGCCTGTCGCTTTGCTGCTAGAACACCTGAATTTTCCACACTGAGGGACAACAAACTGAAGATACTCTGAGACACCAGATTGATAGAGAAGTGTCTCTATGAATCTTCACTTAAAGGTGACCTGTTATGCTTCCAAGAACAGGTCAGGATTGGTTTATACAAAACATGTTCATTATATTTTTTGCGCAAAATCATTGTCGGGTAATGAGATTTTAGTCTAGTCAAATCCTTTCAGAATGAGCTGTTTTGTGGCCTCCGTCACTTTAAATCCAAATAAGTAGCTGCTGTCCACGCCTGCCCAACTCAAAGTTTATGCTCACAAACATATGCACAATTATACAACTGCTTTGAAAAGCAAAAGTGGCGCGTCCTGCACAACCAACAAGAATACATCAAGTGGTTTCTGAATAGTGCGTATACAACAAAACTCTTGTCTTTTCCAGCAGCCATTGTACACTGTATACAGCAGTAAAACCAACTGAAAAAAATGTGCTGCAGTTCAGCTTGGGTTGCTAGGTGACGGGCTGGGCTTAGTTGGGGTTGCTAGGTGACAGGGATGTTTTTGAAATATCCCTGTCACAAGAAAGAAGATACATTAACTTACTGCCAAAAAACAGCTGAGTGTTTGTTTGTTTGTTTGTTTGTTTGTTTGTTTGTTTGTTTGTTTGTTTGTTTGTTTGTTTGTTTGTTTTTTAACTGCTTAAGCTGTTGTTGGAAGTAGATGATATGAAAGTATAAAACATTTTATTTGGGTAAGTTCAAAATGTACGTTTTGAATAATAGGTCCGCTTTAATGTGCACTCAATATTTTCTACTTCATTTTGGGAAATCTATAGAAGTCCATTCTCTTACAGTAACTTTAAAATGTTTTCTACTCAACAATATTGCTAATTATTACTCTACTTCATTTCCAGAAAGATCAGGGTTTCCTCCAGTGGTCTGCAAAGTTTAAAAAAAAATTTTTTTTGACTGTGCTTTGTGTGTTTTCTTCTTTTTCATTAATCTGGCAGTGATGTGCTGGGGAACGTGGAGATGATGCAATTAGATTTTGAGATGGAGAACTTCACCAGCCTCTCGGTGACCAGGAGGATCAACTGGAACATCGACTACAAGGGACAGAACCCGGTGCCGGACTCGGAAAAGGTCGTGACGGAGCTCACTGTGGTGCAGCGGGACATTCAGGCCATCATCCCTCTGGCTATGGTGAGTAGGATTTAAAAAAAAAAAAAAAAACGCTTCATACAAGGTCTGGAAATGAATTTTTATGATTATTCTCAATATTTATAAAGTTCAGAAAACTGAGTACAGGTATAGGAAAACATTTGATTTCCAAGCTTCTTGGTAAATATGTTTCCCAATAGAGAAAACTCAGCATTTCAAAACTGAAAGTATCTTATTAAATCCTAGTTGAATTCAGTGAAATGGAATGAAATTTAAAAGCTGGCTGGGTTGACTGTGCATGCCTGACCCCTATGAAATTAAATTGCTAGTTTTTACATAATCCTGCTGAAAGAGACAGAAAAAACAACCTGCCTGTACAGGTTTAATTTTGAGTTTTTAAAATTTAAAACAGATGGCCAAAGGATAACAGATTTTTTTGCCCGTTTTTCGTTAAAGCCATTAGCAGAAATGATCTCATCAGCCTTGATCCTTTCATTTTATTCCTGCAAGAGATTATTAAAGTGGAGATTATTAAAATATTTGCGTTTGATAATATCAAGGTCTGTTGTTAATTTAAGTGTAATAAGTTGGCATTTTAAAATTCATTTTTATGCCTTATTTCTTATTTAAGCTCAAACGTTTTGTTGTTTTTCCGTTTCCGTTGTATCTGCTCTTAGCAACCTGTGGGAAACAGTAAAGGTATCATATAGTTACCTGATTCATGCAGCGAAATTACTGTGTAAACTGCAGCCGGTCTTACTGTTACCTGTAATTGTTCTGCAAATTACAGCTGCTTGGTGAACACTTATCCTACAGGAGGGATACACTAATATTAGCAAAGACCTAAAGTGTGTTTTACAACCCAAACTATGGTGGTGGTGGAAAAATGTGTTTTACAACCTAAACTCCGTTGAGTGTTTCCCTTCAAAGAGACTCAACGGAGAATTACTGGGCATCTGAAAAACCTAATGGATCCTGTTTTCATTCTGCACATAAAACCCTTTATAATAATTGAAATTTATGTTTCGACATCATATTGTTTATAAAAATGCGGCACCAAAACAGCCATATGAATTTTCTTTTCATTATTGTTTTTCATTAACTACTTTTAAAACATCTTAAACACAAATTACCAGTGTTATTTTAAATGTAAAAAGTTAAAACTGCATAACACATAACTGCATATTAATTACACATTATTATGCATATACAATTATATATGAGATAATATGTAATTCACATGTAAAACGTTGATACCGTTTTACATGTGAATTGCATATTTAATCAATATTTTATTAAATATTGATTTAATAAAATAATATTAATAGCCTATTTAGCCACATTTATCATCCAGAATCTCTACCACTTCAGTTGCTCCTTAATCCAGCCATGTTGTTAAAACATATTTCTCTAAACTTGATGTTGAAAAGCAAGAAAGTCTAAATTTCAGACTGAGAATTGACTCATTAGGACTTGATTTACTTTTGCCTGCAAACTATTGAGAGAAATATTTGAGCATTTTGGGAATTCCATTAAATCATAAGGAAAATGTATGCAAAATCCTGAATTTGACGAAGCTAAAAAAAAAATTATTCTTAATTCTAGTTAAAATAAATACCTTTATTTCTGACCAGCCTAAAATGAGAAGTGTTTAGCTTGACATATTAGCAGACAGGGAGGTTGTGTTCTTACAATGCATGAAGACTTCAGGCTTAACTGTGTTTAATTTAATTTAATCGAAACAGGAAAATAAAATAAACAACAAAATGTAAAAGGTTTTGGTTGTTCTACAGTTTTCCGAGGGTGAAATGATGAAACATAATAGTAATCAACACCTACGCTGATGACATGATAATAATTATGAGCCAACAAGTCCAAGTGTCCCCTGTATTTTCCTGGCACCAGGTAGTAATTACTGAAGGCAGTAAACAGATTAAGTAAACAAAAGGACATTAATCAAGCCAGAGACGTCGGCAGCGTCAGACTCCCCTCTGCCTTTTGCCCTAATCATCATAGATTTAAATTGTTGTTTTTGGCTGTAATGACATTTTACTGCTCTTGATAAATTATTGGGAGGATTAGAAGCTTGTATACCGTCGGGTTTCCTCCAGAGCACTTAGGTTTGGACAAAGGTCATCTCTGTAGACTGAGACCTCTCAGCAGGAGTGTTGAATTGATATGCAGCAACATAAATAATGCTAACAGTTTATTTGTGCGTAGCTGCAGTTCTTAAGACCCAGTGCTTGGCTTGTCAGCGAGATAACTCCCAGTTGGCTGGTATTTGTTTGCATAATTAGATCTGCTCTGCATATGAAGCTCCATTAAATATACTTGAGCTCCAGTTATGATGTTGTGGATGGCCCATCTGCTGTAACATAAGGTTCACTTAAAATCTCTTGTCCTCCCTTGACACTCGGGATTTGCATGCATATTGTGCCCAGATGTGTTGAGCAGCGCTGCAGAATGAGAAGACATGGGTGCTTCTACCACTTTGTTTTGTAAAACAACTTCAGCTCCTGTCAGACTCTTGTTTTTGTTTCATAATTAGAAATGTTCGCACAGTTTTCAGTTCATGAGTTCAGCTCACACTTTTGAGAACCTGGAAGAGTGTTTCAAGTCTCACCGTGACGTCATTTAACGTCAATATTCCGGGTGACAGATTTGCGCCCAGCATCAGCTGGAAATAAGATAAAATATTACAATCTTGCAATTTGAAGAAAGTAATTTGAATTCCTTACGTAATATGGGACAGTTTCCACAATGAGACAAATTACCCACTTTTTTGGGGTAATTTGATGGAATCTGTATTGAATTTAAAAAGAAATCTCAACATTAAAAAAAATCTAATTTCTATCACTCATTTCATTACAGCCCCTAACTGTTGTGATCTGTGTTTTCTGTGTATTTGTTTTATTTTGAGGTTTTTCTGTGTTTATTAGTCTGTTCCCCTGTGAGTTTCTGTGTCTTCCCTGTTTGTTCCCAGCTGTGTCTAGTTCCCTGATTACCCTCCCTGTGTATTTAAACCCACCTGTTGTCTTTGTCTTTTGTCGGATCCTCGTCGTGTAACGTTCTTGCTGCCTGTGTTCCGTTCTGTGGATTCATCATTAACCCATCATTCATCTTCATCCTGGTCTGCCTGCGTCTTCCCTCACCTCACCAAATCACAAATCATGACACTAACCTAAACTCCAGTTAAAGTAAAAATCAAACCAAACATCTCTTTCGCCTTTTTGTGCACCAATTTATATGTATGACTGAGTCCTGTTTACATCGTGGCTTCAGATGCAGCATCTTTTGTCAAATATTTTGGACAAAGCAGCTTTAACTGAGAAGAACCGTCGGAGTCCTGATGAGAAGCAACTGGTTTACCAGTTTCCAGTGATGTGCAAACATCTTGACATCTGGTTCATGTTTTGCTGTTCATGGCAATCAGCAAGACTTTCATGGAATCTTTTAAAAGGTCCTTTCTGAAGCTTTCATTTGAACTTTGGCTTCTTTGCATTTTTCAACTTTTATAGTTTTGATCTTTTTATATCAGATATTTTTGTTCTGGTATAATAATTAGCTGTCACCACATGTCAGTCCATTCATGCTTTGACAACCAATAATTAAAAGTAATTTTCCAACATATACTCATGTTTTACATAAGGACAAGTGTTTTTATGGCTACGAAAAAAATATCAGGAGGCGGATGGACATAGGGTTACCTGATTGTTTTCAGAGAAACTTTGCTCTTTAGACCTTTTAAGTTTGATGTGTGAATAATTTTTGCAAATACATTAAGCAGGATGTGAATTTGAAAATGGCTCATACAGCTGCAAGTGTTTTCGGGTTTTGTTTCTACCAGCTTTGCCCATCTAAAGACTAAAATCTTCCTCAGGAAAACAAAGCATTTCATGATTCTGAAGTTGGACAGTCTTCTTATTTTTAGGGGCTTTCATCAAATGCAAACATGTGATAACACAAAAATCTCTTATTCAAACAGAGTTTTAGAGGATTCTGTATTACACTCACTAGCTGTGTTACCATTGACCATATAAATGTGTAATTTATAAGTAAGTTTGTAATTTGTGAGTTTTTTGATAAAAAATAAAAACATTGGCACTAAGATGAGGTGGCTTTTTTGGCTGTAAATTGGTTTATTTTTGTAAAACTGGAGTAGAAAATTTTTTTTCACATTACATAACATCTCGTCATGAACAACTTGTAATGTTGAAAAACAAAAGCCATGTTTTTTAATGACTTATCACATGAAAAAATGTATTCATGTGTGAGTTTAATTGTGTTTCTTATTTAACAGAAATTCTACAATTGTAAAAATGTGTTTGTTTTTTTTACACTGGTGGAATGTTGTCAATTTTGCGCATATTGTAATGGAAACACAACTATTGTTACAATTCATTCATTATATTTTGTTTCTTAATTTTAATCTTGCTTAAAATCAGTCTTCTTGCTCCTTATTTAAGAGAAACGTTTTGAAAACTAAACTACACATTTCTGCTATTGCGCCCGAATGGCTAGCAGCAGTCCTAGATATTGTCATTGCAATATTTCTAAAACGGCGCACTACAGTAACCCTTCCACAAGACAAAAATGCTAAAAATGTGTTTGTCTCAAGAAGTTGGATTAACTTTCAGGACAGAAGCATTGATTAAAACTTGCTCCTTCTAGTCAAACTCTGAAATAAAGTGAGGATTTTTAGTTTCCAGGTGTTACTTTTGAACAGCTTACAGAATAAGATCTCCAACATGTTTCTGTTTTTATTGATCTTTTTACAAGAACAAAGTCTGGTGTTCTGATGTGAGAGCGTAAAGTGTTGATCAGTCGACAGTTTCATCTGAACAACATTTTTTTTAAATATATGTACCATATATGGACCATAAATATTCAGCGTTGCCTGAAACTGTCATAAATGTATCGGTGTTTAGTAAGAGATAAAAAGATGGTGTGTTTTTATTCATTTTCAGCTCCTGACTGGTTTTCTCTGGGTTTTCATCAAGTTTTAGGCTTTTTGTTTTTCTGTTATGTGGTTCAAAAGTATTTGGTGAAAAAGAAAAAACAAAGAACAATGAAAAGTTAGAAATCTCTTTTCTTGTTTTGAAGCAGATACAAAGATGAACCTGGCCATTTAAAGAGAAACGTTGTGTTGGTGTGAGACCATCTATCATATATATATATATATATATATATATATATATATATATATATATATGTCCTTCTCAAAAAATTAGCATATTGTGATAAAGTTCATTATTTTCCATAATGTAATGATAAAAGTTAAATGGTCATATATTTTAGATTCATTGCACACCAACTGAAATATTTCAGGTCTTTTATTGTTTTAATACTGATGATTTTGGCATACAGCTCATGAAAACCCCAAATCCCTGTCTCAAGAAATTAGCATATTTCATCCGACCAATAAAAGAAATGTGTTTTAATACCACAAAAGTCAACCTTCAAATAATTATGTTCAGTTATGCACTCAATACTTGGTCAGGAATCCTTTTGCAGCCTTCAATGCGGCATGGAGGCAATCCGCCTGTGGCTCTGCTGAGGTGTTATGGAGCCCAGGATGCTTCGATGGCGGCCTTAAGCTCATCCAGAGTGTCGGGTCTTCCGTCTCTCAACTTTCTCTTCACAATATCCCACAGATTCTCTATGGGGTTCAGATCAGGAGAGTTGGCTGGCCAATTGGGCACAGTGATACCATGGTCAGTAATACCAGTGGTTTTGGCACTGTGAGCAGGTGCCAGGTTGTGCTGAAAAATGAAATCTTCATCTCCATAAAGCTTTTCAGCAGATGGAAGCATGAAGTTCTCCAAAACCTCCTGATAGCTGCTGCATTGACCCTGCCCTTGATAAAACACAGTGGACCAACACCAGCAGCTGACATGGTTACCCAGACCATCACTGACTGTGGGTACTTGACACTGGACTTCTGTCCTTTCGGCATTTCCTTCTCCCCAGTCTTCCTCCAGACTCTGGCACCTTGATTTCCGAATGACAAGGTCTGGAATCGGCCCTTCTCCACCATCTTCCTCAGGGTTCGGTCACCTCTTCTCGTTGTGTAGAGTTTTCTCCCACACTTTTTCCTTCCCACATTGCCAGAGTGCCTTGATACAGCACTCTGGGAACAGCCTATTCATTCAGAAATTTCTTTCTGAGTCTTACCCTCTTGCTTGAGGGTGTCAATGATGGCCTTCTGGACAGCAGTCAGGTCGGCAGTCTTACCCATGATTGCGGTTTTGAGTAATGAACCAGGCTGGGAGTTTTTAAAAGCCTCAGGAATCTTTTGCAGGTGTTTAGAGTGACTTTGTTGATTCAGATGATGAGGCTAATTGTTCGTTCAGAGAACCTTTTCATTATATGCTAATTTTTTGAGACAGGGATTTTGGGTTTTCATGAGCTGTATGCCAAAATTATCAGTATTAAAACAATAAAAGACCTGAAATATTTCAGTTGTTGTGCAATAAATCTAAAATATATGTGTTTAATTTTTATCATTACATTATGGACAATAATGAACTTCATCACAATATGCACATTTTTGAGAAGAACCTGTATATCATAAGTGACTATATGAGAAAACATTTTAACAAAAATAAAATTCTTTCCAGCCTTTTGAAAAGCAAAGTTTGTTCTGCCCAAGTTAAAATTTAAAACCTTTACAAATAGATCTTGTTTCTGAGATATTTTTGGTTTTATTGGGTTACAGTGACTTACTTTTTCTGAATTCACCCAACCACCGTCTAAAGAGGCTGAACTCTGCGTGTATCATTGTTCTCTGTATGTTGCTGCTAAATATCGGTCCTTGTAAGTCTGCAGAGTTTTCTATTGCTTCGTTTTCACAACCCTCAGCGTTGGATGTTCCCTTCTTTAGTTTTTAAACATGAAAATACCGCAGCCAGGTTTGTGTTTGGAGCATCATCACTGCATGGCTAGCATAAAACACCTGACTACATTTTTGCTTTGAAGAGAGAAAAAAGTCCAAGCAAGAAGGAGCCTGGTGAATGGTGCATCACATGGGTTAGTGGTAAAGCTTAACGTTAAGACATCTACCCAATGTTTAGTGATTTATTTTTTAAATTCATTGTTTCTCAGGCTGGTTGAACGCAAAGTCATAAATTATATGCTAATATACGTCAATGTTCATTCATAGACACACACAAACATGTCAGTGAAATGTACAGTTGAGGATTTAATGTCTGACTAATATTATTCGCCTCAGTACCCATCAAACAAAAAGCCAGAGGCCAGATGGAGCTGCTGGGTAATGGATTTCATTAAATACAGGGACAATAACTGCAAGTAAATGACTCTTATCTCTGGGCAGAGTTTAGACAAAACAGAAAGTTTTCACAGAGAAACTGACTCCATTCTGCACTGTATCTTCCAACAGGACAGAGGTTTGAAAATAATCTTCTGCAAAAGCTTGAAAACAGGTTAGTGTATAAATGGTGTAAAATACTTTAAAAACATCAAATGTTTGAGATTTAGTCTAAACTAAATAATTTGAGAAAGGTACAGATTTGGCCTTTCAGCAATGACATTTGATGTAAGCTGACACTTTTTCTGTCATTTCTTAAGAAGGAAATCATTTAATTGCCTTAAAATATTTTCGGTGCAATTTTTTGCTGGGAAGGGATAAAATGGCACCTGCAGGAACAAATTTGGCCCCTGTGGTAAAAAGTTAGGAAACCCCAGCTCTGTATAGTTAAAGACACTGAAGAAGCCAAACTTAAATTAGTTCAGAACAGTATGTACCAAATCAACAAAGCACGTTTTTGTACCTGGCAGGTATCTGGCTGCCTTTTGCAGACATGGTAATTACTGAAATGATAACTCTGTGCAGTGATGACTGGTTTTTTTTTCAGGTGAGCATAATTAGAGTTCCCATAGCAGCGTACATTTATCTGCAAAGTGTGCCGTGTGGTGAATGCGCTCCAGATGCCAAAACGGCGAGCGGAGCTTAGGAGGATGATCTCTTTCAATTAGGATTTTACCCCAGAGTCCAGTCTGTTACCCACATAGGATCCGCTGTGGAAATTAGACAAAAAAAAAAAAAAAAAAAAAAAGGTAAAAAAAAATGACAAAATCCTTTAATCTAGAGAGAAAATAAAAGATGCAGCTAAAGCTTAAAATTCAGCATACAGCCTCCTTCTTTAACTCTTCTGTGTTTGACACGTCATTCTTGATATAAGAAAGAAGAACCTACTGACTAATGTTGGACAGTGATCCAGAAAATGCTGAATCAGTAGTTGCTATGGCAACTAAAGGTGACTAAAAGTCACTTTAAACTTGACCTTCAGGGACTAACTCTTCTTCTAGGGGAGTCCGTGAATGCTTATATGCTTAAAGCTAAAATGTTTTTGCATTAAATATATTTTTTTATACATAGTACTCATGTGATGTCACACTTCCGTGAACTTTGTAACTAAAAGCAATCTTGACAGGCAGTTGCTATGACAACAATAAACAAACCACAAGCTAAGAACTAGCATTCACCTCACTTCTAGCTTATAAATAGTATAACATTACATTGTAATCAAGCAATCAAAAATTACAATTTTGAGACAATACTGCCAAACTAGCAAAATTAGTTTAGCTAGATTTCATCTGCAAGGTAAGATGGACATGTAGCGTACCTGTATGTTACTGCATGAACTTACTCTGCCAGCAAATGGAGCAGTTACAATTGTAATGAAAATGCTAAAAAAAATAAAATAAAATGTTGCTGCTGGAGTAGTTTCAACTTGACATTTTTGGCCCATGTTTCAAAATTTTGGACACCCCTGCTGTAATAGAGACGCACCATTACAGATATGTAGTTATGTATCTTTTTCAAACTAGATTGAAAGTTTACTCCCAGCTTGTAAATCCAGCTCTTTACAAATGAATTTGCACATTTCTAGTTTTAAGAAGTGCAAATAAATGCAAATTTATACTATTAGACAGAGGCTGCAGCGATCCCAGAGTTGGGTGAGGTTGGCACAATAAATATCAAGTGGGGGTCAAACAAAACCAGCACAAACATCACAAGTGTCGTGAAATGTTTGTTTTGTGTGTTAAATTATAAGTGCAGAGGTTGCGTAATTCTCCTCTGACTGCTAAACACTTCTTTGCCTTGCAGTTTAGATTAAACCCACAAGGGGAGGGATGCTACTGTACGCTCTGCAGACTCATTAAAAAGAGCTGCGCTGAAAATTAAATGTACTATTTTTAGTTTTAGGAGACTTTCATAAATTTAGACCCTCTCCAGGGTTTCTATTTTGCCAAGAATGAGAAAACATATCCCCCCAAAACTCATAAATAAGTAATGTGCATATATGTTTAAGTAAATCTGTGAGGATTTAAAAAAGAGGATAATATTCCATTTGTAACAGTATTTATTCAGGGTTGTCAGGAAAAAGAAAGAAAACATTTATTTAAAATAAAAGTGATTAAAAAAACGTGTCATTCTTCCTACAAGAATCATTAATTGACCGACAGATGTCTGGATGTTTATCTGATCTCAGTTTTAATAAGAACTGTCATGAAAAAAAGACACTAATATTTTTCCAATATTTATCATTTAGTATACAAAATGTCAGCAGGTGCTCAGAGTTTTTAATAGTTTGGATCAAATTGTGAGTTTAAATAACTGCAACAACCTCTAATTCTTCATTTTACAGACACTTTATGAAAATTTACTCTTTGTCAGTCTAGCTAGCTGAAATTATGTATTAGATGAATTTTAAATCCTCCTTTCTGCTCTTTTTGTTCTTGAATGAAGCTATTCTACCTACGGTATCTCTTTGAATATGGCTGCTGTTATTTTCTTCGGTCTACCCAAAAATTAGTTTGCGAAGAACGAGAACCTTTACTGAAGGGGCAGAACAAAATATACCATATGAAGGAAAAGGAAGCATTACTGAAACGCCTCATAAAGCATTTTCATTCATGTTACGACAATATGAAGCATCTTAAAGTGCTATAACTCCAATCATATAAAGGTTAGATGCATCACACCCTGTGGTGCACTACTCTAAATGTCTATCCTGAATTTTAGACCCAATATGGAACCAAAATGACTTTTCTGTATGATTAAAGTAAAGGGTAATACTTTCCTGTTCTTTCAAATCTCATTTTCTGTTATTTCCACTCACTCATTGGGAGAAAAGTGCCCTTGAAATGAAAATGTCAGTTGATGAAATCCAAGGAAAGATATTTAAGTGCACAGAAACGAGCTGCGGTCTGGCTCTGAGAGCGTCACCTGGACGGCACGGGGGCCGCCATGGTAATGATTTTTAAATGTGGACTTCGCCCACGATGATGAATTATGGAGGAAAATCACTCCCTGCCTCTCACTGTGTCATGAATGCCTGTTTTTCCCCTTCTCTCCCTACAGGACACAGAGATAATCAACACAGCCATTCTGACCGGACGCACCGTGGCTATTCCCGTCAAAATGGTCTCCATAGAGATGAACGGAGCCGTTGCCGACGTCTCAGCCTTTGTGCAGTGCAAGTCGTCTAATGAAGACATCGTAAAGGTACGGTAAACCACATTTCCCCCATGCCTGTGTCTGTGAGATGTGATTCGGGGCAAATGTAATCCCTTTAGCCCTCCACAGAACCACAGTCACATCATCAGGAAAGCATAAAAAAGACATTTCCAGCTGCCCCACATGTGTTTTTGATTTGATTCCTGCCTTGGATGCGATCAGGGGAGGTAGATATGATTCTACATATAAATCGATAACGAAACAAATGAACAGTAAAAGCTCCATTAGATGCTTTTAGAAGTGCCAAACCTGCAGAACAGTTCCCACCAAGTTTCTAGTTGTTTCTAGAGCAGCAGGAAAACAGTAAAACTCCAGAATTATATACTTCAATTAAATTGATTGAAGTTGGAATTCAACAACTTGTAGGCCACATCTACAACAGACAGTGCATTCGGGCCATTGTAGATAGAAAAAAATGGAGTCCATTTATGCCAAAAGATTCAAAAGTTGAAAATTTGCAAGAAAAAATTTTGACATTTTGAGATTAATCTCATAAAATGTCGACAACAGCTTGGAAATTTTCAAATTTGAAAAGTTCAGAAATACCAATGTTTTTTCTAGAAAATTTCTGCGTTGTTTCTAGCAAATTAATGACGTTCTAAAACTCAGAAATGTCCATGTTGTTTTCTAGAAATTTTCTGAGCTTGATCTCAGAATTTCTGAGTTTTTTGGCAGAAATGTACTCTTCTTTTTTTTCTACCTACAACAACCCTAATATACATGAGCCGGTGCAATTGTTTTTATACTCCAGTCAACTACAACCATAGTTGACAACTGTATAGGGAGCATTGATCTGTCATTGTGCTGTTTTGCACTGGTGAGATTAATGAAAGTGGTGGTGTGGTGGGAGAAGCCTTTTAGGAGAAAGTAAATGTTGAGTAATGTATGTTAAAACATTCAGTAGTGCGAACACCACCACTTCAGTTGACTCTCGTTTTCAGCTCTTTAAATTTCACCCTTTAAGACCTATAGGCGACCTTTAAAAAAAAAATCTAAAACTGAGTCTGTCTTTCAAAAAACATCTTTCTATAACCTGAGGAGTTTTCTGAAATAAGTTTCAAAAACTGACAGAAATGGAGATGTTTGCTCAAATCTTTAACTTTCAGCCTCAAATGCAGTTAGATTTTAATTTTGACTCTCCAGTGAGCTGTGGCCCCCACTTTGAAAAACACTGTAAACCACAGCCACCAGAGTTTACTGTCATTATTTATTGAGCAAAAATTAAAACCAAATGGAAAAAAAAAGCTGTGTGTCAAAAAATTAAGTGTACCTCAAAACCCCCCTATGCAGTGAACCCCTGCTTATATGTGGTTCAATAGTCATACATTTTTCAATAAAATGCATCCAGATTATTTATGGAATATTTGTCCATTGGATAACTTTTTCATAGTGAATATCTAATATATTCAAAAGACAATGCAGCTTGGGAACCTGAAATGCCAAGATGCAATGCTACTTGACACACCATTGGCTGGCATTTGCAAAGCAACCAATCCAGGAGCATCATTTATTTCCTTGGCACAAATTGGCTGAACCCTCAAAAACAAAAGTAAATAAGACTGTACATGCTAGCTTTTATGGTCTCCACTGTCCATATTACGATATTTTTGTTGTTTGAACTTTTAAAAAGGTAGTTTAGCTATTAATAGATTTCAACTATTCGCAAGCAGCTGGAATCACTTTTACATAGTTTCTAGTTCACAAGAATCTATGTAAAACTCTTGAATTTATTGATGACTAATTTGTTAGTAAGTGCCCATCAACAGGATGTTTTGAGTAGTGATGGCACACAGAGCAGGTCAGACATAAAACTGCAGCTGCCAAGACATGCTCTTTTCCTCTGGATGTTCTGGCAAAAAACTATGCATCTGTTGAACCAGAGCAGTTATTTTGCTTAAGCCACAATCAAAATAAAGCTATTGATCTTGATACCCCTGAAGTAACTGCATTTTAAATGTAAGATTTCATTCAGCAAAAAAGAATAAACGCAAATCAGTGGGGGGAAAAAAATCAAATATAATAAATAAGAATGATATTTTAAAACAGTCAAATTGCATAAGAGATCTTATATATGTGTATTTAGATTTAGGCCAAATATCGTTCATAAATTTAGTCACTCATAAATGTCAAGTGGCTGTTTAAATTATTGTAGAGTGGTGGAGTCACCATGGAGGAGCAGAACATGTGTGTTTCTGATCTGTATCTGTGTTTCAGAACCCAACATGTTTCCGCACAAATGAACTGAATTAAATATTATTATAATTTTTAACTAAATGCTAAATGCTGCCACTGTTGCTGCTGGTTGTTTTGGTAATCTGTGCAGCTTACTGCAGGACATCTCATAGCAACCATGTGTCGGTTCCTTCCTGCTGGGTTCATTCCAGCAGCTTCTCTTCCTTCTGCCTCTTTGTGTTACATTTTCACAACAATTGTACACCAATTTTCTTTTTTAAATGATTTTAATGACTGTTTGGAGCCAAAAGTAACAAAAATATGGATAAATAGCTCATCCCCACAGCCAAACCATCTGCTTTTCCAAAACCATAAGATAGGCAGATGTGTTTATAGTTATTTTATATGTAACACTCTCAAAGCTGTCTTATCACAGTTTGAATGTGGGAATTACTGCTGCCAGGAACGAGAAATCCATTGATTTTCATTTAATGACAAATACATTTCTTTTTAAGCACAAGATAATGACCACTTCAGTCCATTTGAGCATATTGGAGAATCTGGGTTGATGTTTTCCAATCGATGTTGCATCCTAGTGATACATTTTCAAACTGTGGCGGTGGAAACTGATGTGGGGGGTTTTCACTTTGATTTAAGGGCAGTTTTTGTTCAGCTGGTGTTTAACCAATTCATCTTCTCAGAAGTGACTTGTTCAACTTGAAACAAAGAGGATCCACACCACAGACACACAAGTGACAGTTGAAACTCTAATGGTCATTAAAACTGATATAAGGCAGAGAATGGCCATTCAAATGTCCAAATATGTTACTTTTCAGAGTTTCAATGCATGGGACTTGAAACATTACAGTCAGACAGTTAATGCATCCATGTACTGATCTGCAGTTTCCTCTCCTTTTTGGCAATTATGACTGCTTTTCCTTGTGTTTAGTGTTGATTTTGTTTTTTAAGAAACTAAGGAGACTAACGCTTCAGAAAGCAGTCATTTAGAGATGAAAATAAATCACAAACTACCTTTCTTTTTTTATCTTGTTTGTTTGAGAGCATTTTGGTTCTGCATCACAATAACCTTGTTAAACAGGATTTTTCTGTCTTTTTTTTTGTAGGTTGTACAATAAAATCTATTCAGTTTAGAAAAGAAAATGTAATTAACCCCAAACAAAACACATCCACTGAAGATTCTCTGGAGGTACAAACAAAAAGGAGCTGAAACCATATTTGTTCCTCTGAAAGAGTGTGTGCATAACTTTAAAAACAAATCATCATTACCTTTAAAAATAAGAAGAATTATAGTATACTGTGTTGTTTTTGTGAAGCTGATTCTGCCTTAAAAAGTCCAAACTTGCATAGTTATTTATCAGATGCTATAATGATACAAACAGCACCATCTCCTAATTATAGTAAAACCTGTTTTTAATGTATGTTTCTGGATAAAAACATGCTTAAAGCATAACTCTGGCGAATTAGGCTACCTTTGAAGCTGCTTGTGAAGGCTTGTAACCACAGTAACTGCACTGACTCACTGGGGTTAGATGATTCTTCCAGGCTTTCACGAGTTTGTGCATTAGAGAGAGACTAGGAGGAGCCAAATTTAGTTTTTCACATATCGTCTGCCTCATGTTTTTCAGTCAGGGCCGCAGTGACAGCTGCAGCAAATATGAACAAAAAAAAGGTTGTTTTTAAGTCAACTTCTGCCTTTACCAGAGAACCTGACAAGCAGCAAAAAAAAAAAAATCATTCCTTTTGAACCTGTTTCTGCTTTATAATGTCTCCAACCCCTGGATCTTATTTAAAGGTATTGGGACAGTTTGAACACGGGAGCATATATACATATAAATGAAATCTGAGCGAGCAGGAGGTCAGAATGTAATCAACTTTAAGTTGTCAGGTTCATTACTGGCTTCCCCTAAGTGAAATCTTTACATTTTAGCCCACTCATTTCTTCCATTTCAAGAATAAGGAATCTGTTCTCAGTGATAATCACATGGAGTCAGATTAATGAAAGCTCTCTCCATGGTCGAGCAGCTCCTGAAGGTCGACTCAGGCAGATTTTACAGACCGGGGCCATGACGCCATTAGCTCTTATTGTGCTCTGTCGGCTCCTGCATATGTCCAGTGTATTCTCTCTCTTGTCTACTGGACCAACTTCTCTTTGTGCTCTTCACATCTTGTACTAGAGTTTGTACATGTTAGTAACTTATATGCTTGGGAGAGAGCAAATTAAATTATAAATGAGGGCCATGGCAGGTTTTTGATCAATGTATCAACTGTATAGACTTGTGTCTTGAAGGTGGGGGTGTTGGGGCTTCGGTTGCATTGCATTGTGTTGTCAGTAGAAGAGAGCAGGTGTTGCAGGGGGATGGCTGGCCTCAGCACGTCATTCATCATTTTTCATGATCCATTAAAGACAAGGCAGCGGGCCGTGTGATATTGAGTGGACTTGCTTCGACGATCCTGCCATTGAACATTCTCGGCTAATTTAAAATGAGCCCTTCAAGCTTAGGAAATACATGAGTCATGACAGTTCAATAAAACGACCCTCAGAATGGATAAAAGGGGTTCTGGTGAGGCTGGAGAGACTGGGAACCAACCCATGAAAACTACTGGGTACCTAGGGTTCTCAGTAGTTTTCTGCATTGAGTAGTAGTCTCCATTGAGTAACAATGCAGACCTCAATAGAATGAAGTCTGCATTGTATTGTGATGTGACTTCCTTTCCTGTAAGTACCCTGTGGCTATCCTATCCTGTTGATACCCTTAAATTATCATAGATCTGTTCTCCTTGGCACCCTGTAATTACTTCATAGGTCTCTGGTTTCTGCTAGGTACCCTATAAGTATCCTACCGTTACCTTCAGAGCACTGTAAGTACTCTGAAGGTATCCCAATAGATATTCTGTTGGTACCCTGAAAGTATCATGTAACAATTCTCGTGGGTACCCTTGAATTACCCCACAGATCTCTGTAATTTGGTTAAAGAAGCCCTGTAAGTAGCCAGTAGTCAGTAGGCATCTGTTAAATACCTATAAGTATTCTAAAGTCCCTTCTCCATTGTCAAGTATCACTGTAGCCAGTTAATGTTTGGTTTGGTTATAGCCAGGTTGGGTGTGTCTCCATTGGCAGTGTGTTCCTCACTAAGTATATGTGAATATGGGAAGGAATGTGAAACTGTGGGTGGGCTCACATTCCTGGGTGTCAATGGTCCAATATCATTTTGTGGATGTACCCCTGGGCAGCCAGTTTCTCCAAAATTCTCTCATTAGATTTATTCATCTCACCATTTACTGCATCCTTGTTGTGAACTGAAAATGGTGGTTACATTTTTGTTGTATGAGGAGTTTGCAAGTACCACCTTCACTGATAGTCACATAAACCTCCCAATTTGTGGTAGATAAATCAACGAAAGCAGCTTGTTGCCAATCAAATCACTTGTGCAGAACATCCAATTAGGTCCAGTTTGTACAACCCTGTAGTGGTTCCAAACAACAGAGAAGATTTGCACATGCAGACAAATCTGGCTGGGGCTGACTAGGAAAGAATCAGTTAAAGTCACACCTGTGAGAAAGGGCTTAAACAGGTATTAGGTACTCTGTTGATGCCCTGCATGACCTTAAAAGGACCTTGCAGTGATTCTCTTGGGCACCCTTTGATCACCTCCCAGATCTCATTAAGTTTGCTAAAGAAACCTTGTAAGTCAATTTTATGCACGTGTTAGGTGAGAAGTCTAAGTAGCCTAAATCTATCCCCAGTAGTTAGGTGATGAAAGCATCACCCTACTACTCTAAAAGGTACCCTTTAATCACATGCCATCTAAAATCTCAAGTACAACTGCCCTTACTGACTCAATATGTACCCAAAGACAATCTTTCTAGTTCCCTGTTGGGATCATATGGGTAACCTGTAAGTTAGCCAGCAAAACCCTTTAGGTACAATGTAAGTACCCTTAAAAAATCCTGTAGGCATTTCTATTAGTACCCCATAGGTAGCCTAAAAGTCTGTTAGTTACCCAGCAAGTTGTCAATAGGAATCCTGCAGGAATATACCCTATTGCAGTGTTTCCCAAACCTGGTCCTCAAGGCACACTGCCCTGCATATTTTAGGTGTTTCCTTACTTCAGTCCAGGTGGTTTCAATTGACATGTATTTGCTGAACTGCAAATCAGCTGAATCAGGTGTTTGACAGCAGAGAAACATCTAAAACATACAGGGTATTGTGCCTTGAAAACCAGGGTTGGGAAACACTACCCTATAGGTTAACCTGTAAATACCCTGGAGATACTCTGAGGTAAAATGTAGGTACCTGGTAAGGACTGGACTGCTTTCATTACAAAGGCCCTTAGCTCAAACACTTTAACAAAAACTACAATACGCTTCCACTCTTACGGTAGTATAACTTTATTTCAAACCTCTTGCTCTCATTTGGATATTTACCAACCCACTGGCTGTTGTATTTTTCCTTCAAACTCTGGGAGTAAAAATAGGTGGGAGGCTGTCATTTTTCTTTACTGTCGCTTTTATTTATTTAGTTCTTTCTTCTCTGGAAATAACTAAGCTGCAGTGTGCATGTAGAGCCTGTAGCAGATAAGCCAGTTTTTGTGTGTACGTGAACCTGTGTGTGTTCGTGCACGGCTGCTGTAGAAGGTGGAACGACCAAGGGGAAAAAAGCGTGACAGCATTTCAGGGGGTAGGGAGGATTTGCTGGCCGTGGTGGACAACTCTGACCGTCCCCCACTGATCATTGTCTCCTGTGGGGATCTGACTCACGTAACCCCATCTGAAGCCAGAGATAAGGCCCTGTGTCTGCACATCACATCACACGCCTGTGTTCATCCTGCATGCCTACAGTACCCTGCATGTTTTTCTCCTCTCTGTCAGTGTGACACATTTACCTTTGGTAGTACCATGAATTTAACGTGGACCGTAGTTCAAGATCTCCGATTAAGGCCATGTTTGTATTTAATAATTACTGTGAGAACTGGAGCACACTTGGACATTTACAATCTTTGGAATATAAAACTAATGTGTCCTGATGGTAAAATACTTGCAGAGGTTAGAGGAAAAAAATTCTGGTAGCCTCATGAAGTGGTGATTGTTCCTTATTACATTTAAACAAACAGCTTTTAAGTTCAAAGGTCATCCAAACAATGGAAAATTTTCATCATCAATAATACCATCAACAGGCTAATGGGGGCTGCTTCATTTAGCTAACCGAGCTAAATGAACTCGCTGACAGTGGCGCTCCTCAAGCAAACACATAATATTCATCACACAGAGAAAAAAAATGTCAAAACAACCACAAGACACGGTCCCTGCAGTGCTAACCATATGTCAGCTCTGTCTGCGCCGAAACGCATGCATTACCCCTAAATGACGACGCCATTTGTTAAAATGTCAGAGCAATTAATTTAGTTCAACATTTAATTTTAAAGCAAAATCTGGGAGGATTTCTGTTACACTGCAGTGTGAGTGAGTGTCGAACAGGATGGCTCAATTTTTTTATTTTTATTTTTTACCCATTTATGCTCTTGTTGTTTGATTGTCTTTATTGTTTGTCAAAGTGGAGCATACTAAACACAAATTCAAATGAGGCATAAATCATTAGGTGGTTTTGAACTTTTTTAGGTGTTATAAGTAGGACATTACCTGTCCGGATCACTACAAGTTACAAAAAACAGAAATACAAAAAAACAGCGGTCTTAATTCAAACCTCATACTGATCCCCTGCCTAAAGGAACCTCAACAGAGATCTTTCTTTCATCTGAACAATATTTTGTGGAAAATAAGTTTTTCAAATTTTGAAAAGGATTTAATCTTCCAAGTTAGCATGAGTAAGAAAATTGGCATAGTGAACATGTTTGAGCCTTCCAATTCTCATAAGATTTATTCAGTTTTCCACAAATTCAATGGGATATGATGCCACATGTAAGAAAACTATTACAGAACCACACTAAACAATCCTTTCAGTTCATTTAATGGCAGAATACTAGCATCACACTGCTGTCTCTGCAAGATGTGGGTGAACTAACTTACACAGCATCATCAGCGATGCCGTGTGAGAGTTCTCGTTAGGGTAAAATCACTGAAAGGACAGAAACTGCTGCCTTTATTTGGGAAATTAGTTCAGTTAATGTCATGGAATAAATGTGTGAAACGCCCTTCGGTGTTTTCACCTTCACATTAACCCGACTGGTCCTCGATGCTGTGCTCCAAGATCAGCTACGGATCTGAGGCGGCGCTCCGACGATCCGTCTACACCCAGGCAATCTGCCGGCCCCACGGAGGATGCCACACAGTATTAGCAGCCGTGTGACGGCATGTGGTGGCTCAGAGTGTGAAAGCCCTCCTCAGCGAGCCCCCGCAGGACCACTGATACCCAGAGTCGCTAACAGCTTTTGACTTGCAATTAGCTGGCCAAGTTTATCGGCGGCTGTAGCTGCAGGAGCTAAAGGGCTGCCGGAGCTCTCCGGGAAGGTTTTTTTTTTTTTTTCGGGCAGTTGGTGGGGATGCGCCAGGCTCATGCTGTCAGCACTCTCTACTGTGATTAATCATAGCTGGCTGGGGGTTATGGTGTTGAGTTTTCTGTTTATCTTGTAGCTCTGATCGTATATATCAGTAGTTCTTATCATTTTTGCCACCTCAGAAAATACAGCTTCCAATTCCTACCATAATGAGAGAACTTTTAACAGTAGCTTAACATAGTTGGGACTTTTTATATTAAAAAAATACATATATTTACACATTCGCACTGGATGTTTGGTAAAAAAGGGACCCATTATGCAAAATTCAGATATTGTACATTTTTGTAGTTCCATTTGGGTTTTTTGCTGCTAGAAACTGTCTAATTGACTTTATAAAAAATCAGCAGTCTTTGTAAAACAAAAAGTCATTTTATTAGGGTTTTTTTTTTTTGGTGTCTGGTGAGCTGTTTCAAAAACCTTGCTGGAAAATAAAATTGTTTTATTGTTGACTTACCATCCAAGAACCACTGGCTGAATCGTGGTTGTGCAGGAGCACAACCTGCACAACCACGATGTTTGCATCTGTTTGCAAACAGATGCAAACTAATTGTGCATCTGTTTGCAGCTATTTTTACTTCAAGTGCAAGTGTTGGGTTGATGGAGGTGTGGCCAGCAGCAGTTTGTCTGGATTCAAAGTGACAGAGCCTTAAACTTCAACTCTGAGACATGCAGGAGAGAACAGTTAAACCTTTTCATCCAACCCATAAATACATTCCTGCTTCTTTTAATTTTAATACAGTTCACACTCGCATACGGCTTAATTATTATACGCCTTCCCTATGCGGGCCTAGGACCCATGACTCAACCATGATGGAGCTGGAAGGTTTCTAAAATATTAATTCAGAAGATAAACAGCTCATTCTGAAAGGAGTTCAAACTAGACAGAACTGACCAGACTAAAATCTGATTATCTAAGAATGATTTTGTGCAACCTATCATCTTATTTAAAATTTGTCACATTTTCTTGGAGAATACATGTTTTTTACAAAACAGGGGGAAAAAAACGGCATACATGCCAAATCAGCAAACCTTGCAACACTATCTTTGGTAAGCAGTTGGAGCCTCCGCGTTAACCTATGTGAAATTTCATCCCTAAAGTAAAATAGAAATGCAATTTTAAAAGCCCTGAAAAGATCAAGACCCCAACTTTATATGGATTAAGTTTATCAAAAGGTTATGAGACAGATTTGATTTTATAAGACCACCATGATTGGTTAGTTTATAGATATTAAAGTCACATCTATGAAATTTGAAGTTCGTCTTTAAATTCAGTAAAAAAATAAAAAATTGCATCAGCTGAGCCGAAGAGAGGGACCCTGTCATCTTCCCAAGGCCTTCCACTCCAGCTGCGATGTCTGCATGTGGGAAATTATATTACCCAGACCTCTTCCCAGTTATGATGAATCCCCAGCCCTGAGAAGACTGGCCAGGCCGACCTCCATTCGCCGCAGATTAGATCCTCTGATTACAATGCCAGCCACCTCCCAACATCTGATAAATCTTTAGCAGGAACCCAAAAGCAAAGCCCTCCAGTTCCTCTGCAGTTAATAATTTACTGTTGGGGGTTGAACGTGGGGGAGGGGGTCGGTATTTATTATAATTCAAATGAAGCTGTGGAGGGTTTTTGATTTGATGGGAAATCTGAAAAATGGTTTAGAGTTAAATTTAGAAAAGTCGATATATTGAATTCATGCTCTCTGTGCCTCAAATGATATGCCATTACAGGAATGTGTCGTGAAAGGTGAAATGTGTGAATATGTTTATTTATGAGCAGGTCTAAGCAAAGTTCATCTTAAATGTCAGAAGAGTGACATGTTTGCCTAAGAGCTTCTCGTGGCATATTACGTGTAATTGTTCATAGACGATTACGGCGACACGGTTCTGGTGTCAGGGAGTTGGTGTAAACGCCTAATTTGCTCTGCACAAGCTTAACAAACACTGGGGTTACTTGGAAGCACTAATTTGACTGTATAAAGGCTGCAAATGAGATTAGAGAGGAGCCCGCAGCCTGTAAGCATTTTTGTTTGCAGCAGTTGTTGTCGGCTTTGTTCTGCCGAGCCGAGGACGCCTCTGGATTCCTCACTGCGGCCCAACACAGCAGCTGATTTCCACCGATTCATTCCAGATTTTCTCTCAATGCTGGCAGGCTCCTCGAATGTCGTGTTGGTCAGAATATAAAAAGCTTCCAAACTCTTGGACCACAAGTAAAAAATACGATTTTTTTTGTTTTGTTTTGGGTTTGCAGAGGTCATTCAGAAAATAGACTTTTTTTATGGTGCGTAAATCCTGTGAAGTCATCTTTTGTTTTAATATCTGGAAAATGTGCACAGTAATTGTGCTTTAATGATCTACAGTTGCATTTAAAATGTAACATCTCATTAATTTTAACAACCCAATAAAGTCAAACTCATGGATTAATTGCACTTAAACTAACATTTTTCAAGAATGAAATTTTGTTTTGTTGATCGTGACTTCAGCTAAATTACTATAAAAACATTTTATGTTCATGTTATGACTGACAACCATGTGGAAGACTTCTGATTTGATAGTAATAGAACAGACTGTCACTTACCAAGTATTTTTAGTTTCTACAGCAAATGTGTTGGTACACTTAAAGTAAGACTTCCCTCTTGCTGTTAAATGTAGCTTCCCAGTTAAGAAACAACAACCTTTTTGAGTTCTTTCTCACTTTTATTCACTATTCAATAATTATTACACCCATTTAGCATAAATACTGCCTTATATACTGCAAAACTCAAAATCTTACCAGGTATTTTTATCTGGTTTCTAATGCAAATACTGAAGTAAAGTTAAAATAAGGCAAAACTAAATTACATGTTAATGAATAAATACAACTAAAGTAAACTCTGTTTCTAATCAATCTACACAATATTGACCAATCCATACAGGAATAGAAAGTAAAAAGAAATCAAATCTTCATACCTCTGGAGTGCATCTGATTACTTTCATGGGAAGCAAATGCATGTTCTGTTTCTGCCCAAACTTATGAAGTGTTCTACTGTGATTTGTAGCAGAAACTCCACGCTGTGCCGTGCGTATCATCACAAATCTTCAGATTCACTCCCCCGGCCGATGTGACCATTACCATATAGATGGCCTCTGACGGCTGACCGTGATCTCTTCCAGGTCTCCATGAATTGCGACTACGTGTTCGTCAACGGTAAGGAGACGCGGGGCTCCATGAACGCTCGAGTCATCTTCAGCTACGAGCACCTGAGTGCGCCGCTGGAGCTCACCGTCTGGGTGCCCAAGCTCCCCCTGCAGGTGGAGCTCACAGACAACGCTCTGAGCTTCATCAAAGGCTGGAGGGTTCCCATTCTGCCTGACAGAAGGTGAGGCTGGGCTACACACACACACACACGCACACACACGCACACACACACACACACACACACTCGCTCACCAGTGAGAGTTCAGTCTCTTCTCTCTTCTCCGAGTCATGTTCCTGGGGTTCAGGGCGCAAAACCTACTTTGGTGAAAGTTTAGTTTTCAGAGATGGATCCGCATTCACCCTACTCATGTCTTCTTTGAAAAATGAAAAATTGATAAATGTTAGTAGATGAAGTCATGTCAAAACTTTCATACCATTGCATCATGTTGCATCCGGCCCTTTACATTCCTTTTACTTCCCTCTCGTTCTTTCTACTGACATTCTCTTTGTCTTTATCTGGTTGAATCCTAAATGCAGCTCTACTCATTCATATTTGTCAGTTTTATTCTCAATAAGTTTAAGAAACATATACATTTCTGATTACAATTCAATATTACAAGCCAACTTCTATCGTCTTATTAAAAGAGTTGAAACTGAAACTGCCCTAAAAGAGAGGGCAGCTCAATTAGGGTCTTTTCACACCAGTAGACTCGGTGTGACTGGGGACCAAAATTGCAACATTTGTTACATTTTCAGTCGCTGTAGTTTTCTTTCACTCTGCACTGTGTCAAAAGATCCAAACTAATTGAAAAACCTGTTCCCCTTCTAGTCTGCTGTGGCATTATTCCATGAACCACTAAAGGAACCGACATGAAAACCTCTGAAGAAGACACTGATTGCAACTTCCCTCTTCATAAAATGTAAACAGACATGGAGTGGCATCAGATTTTAGCAGTTGTAGGATTTCTCTTTAGTGTTTGGTAAAAGACCATTCACCATTTCTCCTGCAGGGGCCAAACTCTCACATTTGTTTTGGTTATGTTTACCCAGAATGCCCTGCACTATAGTCCACTTCCTTGCTTTTGGAGGGGTCTCATTCCGAACCAGAGTTCACTTCATGCATGTCTTATTTCAAGTGCACAAGATATTTGCACTAGGAACTAGACCAACAATACTGTAAAACACTTGCAGCTTTAACTGCAGAGGTACTGGCTCTCATTACATAGAGTGAATACTGGCTAATGATATATGTATTCCACATGTTTACAATTTTGTTTTCAATCATTTCTTTTTAAAAACAAATGCAACTTTACTTGCACTTCACATTTATCTTCTACTTTGGGTTTTCTAGCACAAAAATCCATTGAAACTGTTCTTACTCTAAGAAAAAGGTGAAAGAGTTCAATGGGTTTAAGTACTTTAGCAGGGTACTGTATTATAGAGTGATTGTGGCAGTGAGAGTTCAATGAGCAGGGACTTTTTTTCTAGTCCAGGATAAAGTCAGGAGATAAAAACAGGACCCCTGGAGTCTTAATGCTTGTGGCTGCTCAGCAGGAAATGGAAGAGAAGGTTGAGGCATCCCAGATAACACCAATATGGAGGAGAAACAATACAAAAAAGGCAGTCTGGACGGCAAAGTGACACCATACTTTGAAAGTTAAAGAATGAAGAATTTGGGCTTATTCAGACAAAAATAAATCTTGCACAAATATGACAGGATGAATGGCATTTAAAATAAAGCTGGAGGTTTGATTGTGAGTGTACTGAGGGAACAGCTCTCATTTCTCAAAGAAGAAACTGAAAAATAAAAGAACTTTCTGGATTTTGCCTCAAAATTTGAAGCAAAAACATATTGACACCTGCAATCCATGCTGTCCATCAGTCTCAATATTCTAACTTTCAAGCAGTAGCTGCCAGCTGCCGTTGTCTGCAGAGCTTGTGTTGTTTATAATCTTTCTGAGAGGCTCATTTATTCTCTTTTTGCAGTGTCAGGATTTCTGATGGCTACAAAGTGCTGCACGTACAAGTCTGTAACAAGATCAGCCAATCGATGTGGCAGTGAGTGATTATGAGTGGCGCTTAATTTGTGGCAAAAGCCCAAGCACGTAAAAACTTTGTGTGCACAAATGCAGCCTATTGACCACGCAGACAATGGCCTATATCTCCTTCCCTGTGACTTTGTCGTTTTTCCTATAAGTATCTGCAATATGAACAGTAGCTTTAGAAGGAGTGCTGCTCTGAAGTCAAACAACAGTCTGTTTCAATTCTTTCATTTTCCAGCTGCCTTTGAGTGAGAGATACTTGGTACATCGCTAACAGCTAGTCTGTTTGCTAGGCCAACTCTCAGCCAACGGTAGTTCAGTGGCGAGTTAATATAACATTCAGGCTTCTGACTGTTTAAAGTTAGAAGCACCCACAGATGAGAAACGCTCAAATGCAAACTCGACCACTGCAGAAGCTGTGCTTTCATTTAACCAGTGTATTAACATGCATTAAAACAGCTACTCTATTGATCCTTTGTAGCTACATCTAATACCTTTGAGACGCCATGATGGATGTCAAAAATGAGGGATTGGAGTAATGAATGGAGTGACTGCAATTGTTTGCCCAAGTGATTTTTGCCATTATAGGCAAAAAGTTCAACCTGTCAAGTTTCCCAGTTTTTGGTAGCATTTCTATGTTTTGAACCATAGAAATTTGGTCCCATTTTAGCAAAAACTAAAACTCACTAATGGTGACCCAAGGAAGAGCAAATATCTGAACATTTATTTAGTAACTTCAGAAAGTACCTGGATATTAATTGTGCTACATAGGCAGGTTTTCTAAATTCTCCCTGCTTGTTTTCATGAGGAATTATGCAAGAAGTATATTACCCATGAAATGGGTTCTGAGTTTTCAAAACTAAGCTCTCACAACTGACTCAATCAAGAAATGCAAAACTAGATCAGAATGTGCTTCCAGTTAAACGACATGTCTCGCTAAGCTACAGCTCTTCTAGCTTAGGTGCCACATTAGTTCAGCTCTTACCTGTTGGATATTTTCCCCAAATGAATTTCAGTGTATAAACATCGCTCAATTCACCTTTAAATATAGTAACAAGTTGGTACCTGCTGCATCAGGCAACTGAAAATCAAAACACGGCACGCAACATGAAAGGACATGTCCAACACTGATGACAGAATACCACTGAAAACATGGAGGTTCCTGTGGGAAGGCCATTCTAGTCGACATCAACGGTTTCATAGTCTGAATGTGGCATCATCAAAAGTGACAGGCAGGCTTTGTGTGCAGTTTCTTTATGTGGCAGAGAAACCCACAGAAAAGTAAAGGGTACATGCTGGTAGTAAAATCAAATGACAGCATGCAGGAGAGAAAAGCTTCACCTGTGGTGAGAGGAAATCCCGTGGCTTAGCTGTGTGGCAATCAAAGCAGCCAAAAAAATGCTTCACTAAAGGCTCCTGATTACTGCTGTCATGAAGGCAGTGAGGAAGTTGGTATGCACAGAAAATGACTTGGAAAAACAGGTCTGGACTGCAGCTGCATCTTTATCAAAAACTTTCGTGATGTGAAGGATAGTGAGGCCAGATTATTCACAATTAGGTTTAAAGTAATGTTTTATTTTGAGCAACATAATATCAGACTTAGTCTGATTTAAATGATATAGTGGACAACCTCTGCACAGTTTACTATGACTCTGGTGTAATCTTTTTATTGTGGGTGAAAAATCTAAGTGATGGTTAAAATTTGCTGGAGATGTTATACTAAAATTAGGATAGCATGCTTTGTTGACTCAGGCCACTGTGCTTTTTTGTCAGTGTTTGGTTATATAGAGTATTACTTCTGTAAACTATGTTTGCTATTTTAGATGGCATATTTTACTGAACTTTGCATTATGGGTGGAACATTTTACCTACAGTTAAAATGCACTAAATTTAACTGTATGTTTGCGGTGAGATTAGCATGCTTGTTTTTTTTTTGTTTTGTTTTGTTTTGTTTTGTTTTTTATCTATTTTAAATATAGTATACAACCAATGTGAAAATGTACCTAAAACTTAAACCCAAACGCAAATAATTATTGACTTTAGCTTTTGCATGCTAGTATAAGGCTCTGTGTAGTTTTAGCCATTTTGAGTGATGGCTCACAAGCTGAGTAAACCAGTTTTGTGGTACCAAATTATATATTTTAGTAATCAGTGAATTAAAATTGCTTTGTTTTTGAAAAATAACATATTGGAGATTAATACTGGAGTGTAATCTTATATGAAAGACTCACAGAAGTCTTTGTCTGGACTCAGTTTTAGAAATATTAACAAATGTCAACATATCTTTAATTACTACACATTAATTCCTTCTGGATATTTTTTTGAATATTGTTGCTCTGTAATATGTTTTCCAAGCAGCCAGGCTCATTTACAATTCCTTCATTTCTCTGATTGTGCCGTAAACATGCTATTTGTATTCAGGGTTGGGTAGAAATGAAATTGGTCTGTGTTGACGTTCCCTGGCAGTGGCGATGGTAGCCATCCATGTTAGTTCTAATGCCCGTATTAAACATTTTGTTCTGGAATTGTTTTTGGCTTCTCTGTTTGAAATATTTAAATAAATTAAAGAACAGTAACGTAGGACTGTATTTTTTATTAGGAACCTGACTTATAGTCTTCTACTCCTCCTCGGCCCATTTTCTCACGTCTCAGGAAAGTGCAACACACATTGACCCTGAACAGCTTTCTGCGTTCTTTACACATTGCTAAATCAGGTCTGCATCTTGGCCGTGTTGTTGGAAATAGGTTAAGATGAGTATGACACACACATGGCCGCCTCGCAGCACCAATTGAACTTGAGAGCATCATTTTGTGAGAGGAAGCATTGCTACTTTCCACCTGAGGCAAAGCATCTAATTGGACCAAAACAAGCAACTACCCATAAAATCCCGGATAACAGATCGGATGCTGGAAGACGTCAGAGCTCCATGCACTTTGAATAACAAGCATGTGGTAATCGTGCAAAAACGAAATATCTCAAATAGCTTCTGTACAGCAAAGAAATCTTCCTGGTTCTTGTTTCGCCGCAGGGTTCAGATAAGAAAAGAAAAAATTGTCCATTTCCAAGGAAATCTACCATGACATGTTATTCAGTTTGTTTTAATCATGAGAGTTTAGCAGCATTGATTGTTGAAACAGTTTGTATTCAAATATTGTCCAGGATTTTTAAAGAGAAATATCACAACATGTGTAAGTAAGCCATACACATCTTGTGAATGTTGTCTTTTAACTTTTATTTTTACTACTTCTAGCATAGCTACTAAACAAGGTTATAATAGTTAACTAACGCTAAAGAAATAACAAAAACTGAACTTGAGAAAACATTTTCCTTAACTGAAATAAACAAAAATAGTGATTAATAGAAAAATTATAACTGGAGTTATACAGTGCGTTTATAAAACTAGCTTTATAAATATATTCATTAGCCTTTCAAACTGATATGAAATCTTTTTTTTGCCCCTACACACGCAGTTTAAATCTGCAATGGGCAAATTACTATACTCCATGGTGGCACTTAGTCCACAAAATGTCGACAGCAAAAGTGAAGAGAAAACCCCACAGTCAGCTGTTATTCAGCAATAATTGAATACATTTTTGGAAAATGGTATCTTCTGTTGAGTATTCATTATTACCCAATCGATGTGTTAAATAATCACAATACAGCACATTCAAGTTTTTAATTATGCACTTAAAAATTTATCAAAGTATGACAAAACTAAAACTACTTCTTTAACTGATAAAAACTAAACATTTAATTCATAATAATTAGCAAAAACTAGAAAATACATTCTAAACTGAATTACACAAAGAAAAAGTCACAAAATAAATATAAACTATAATAAAAAAAAATAAAATAACTATTATAACCCTGCTACTAAACTAGCAATAGTAGAAAGTAAAATAGTTGCTTTTCATGTTTTAGTGCCTAAAAACAGAGGTTTGAAACAACTATCAGTGTGATTAGCAAACCTTGACTATACCATAGAGGCCAAGTAACCCCAGCATCAACAATGGCACTAAATCAAGTTTGCTGTTTGGTACACTTTGGTCTTATTTATTTACAGTCATTATGATTTGCTATGATAAATTAGATGTGTACAAAAGCTTCAGAGGTAATTGTAAATACTTATAAGCTATAAGACAGAATAAAGATATCCAAGATAATTTATTGGACTGCTTGCTGGCCCTAACTAACTTCTGTAGCTCATCATCACAATGACAGTCTGCAATAAAGAAAGTTGTTGTCTTTTTATTCGTGTCAATCTGGCTCCCATTTACTCATCTTTCTGCTGTTTTCTTCAACGTGAGTCACTCTGACCCCTTCGGACGGGCAGGGTCTCCCGGCCTGGAGTGGGCCTTTGCTTCAGTGCAGCAGAATTGCTCACTGGCTGAGTTATCCAGCAACATGCTCTAAAAAAGGAAAGGAAGTGTAATCGAATGAGCAACCCATGTGCACTGAAGCTGCAGCTTTGTGTTCTTGTATCAGAGATTCTAACAAGACTAGACAATATGTTTCCAGAGGAGGAAAGAAATCACCTTTTCAGGTGCACAGTCTGGAAGGCAAACTCTCAGTGACCTGAGTCAAGTTGGTAAACTCTTAGACTAACTCTTATTTAGGATCTTTCTGCTGTCACTGCCTTGTTGTTCCATCCCTTGAACCTTTTTTTTCCATTTTGCCACCTTAGAACTGCACATTGTAATGGGTTATATGTTGATTTATTGTGATAGGCAAGCACAGTATACCACATAATTGTAAAGTGAAGAGAAATTGTTCAAATATTAAGCAAATAAACCCAAATGTGCAGCAGGCGCATGCACTCAGGCCCCCTGAGTCGTGCTTCAGTGACCTTCATCGCCTTTTTCCTTTTACCATCGCAGTGTGTTACATAGAAACTGTGATTAACCCAACCTTACATAAACAGTCAAATATTTTCATAGAATACCATCCTAATCTTTTACACATTTATATTCCTCTTAGATGGAACAGTGTAACTCATGTGTGAACTCCGTCTAAAATTGATCGAATTACTTTCAAATCTACTTGAAATCATTCCAAAACAGTTTCATACCCTGGTAGGCGTGCAACATGTTGGAGGTTGGTTTAAAGTTCAGAATAAAAAGTTCTGTTGTACCTTGCACAATTATTTTCAGGCTATGATTGTGCAACAGTTTTATTTCAAATATGAATTACATCAAGATTTTTATTATTGATTTAAAATGAAAGACCTAAAGTACAATCTGTGAACTATTTTAATGTAATGTACATTTTTTGTGTAATTGTTGGAGTCTGGCAACCCGATATGGACTTTGTAGATCGCTGAAAACTTCCAAAACAGTCAACTTGCCCTCTTTTGACTTAGGTCAAGGTAAAACCACAACTGATTGACAAACAGGGGGACACAATTTGTAAGAAGTTATCATTACATTTCAAGAAAGTGTATAAAGATTTTGAAATTGAGAGTTTCCTAAAACTACATAATCTCTTTAATATAAGAAACTGACAGCAGTGGCCACACGTCTGCTAACGCTCTAGTAGTGGAGCTAATTTTTTATTTAGCACTTCAGCACTTTTGCTAACTTTGAAAATGCGTATTGTACTTAGCTTCCCCTTAATGAATGTTTCCACTACTTTACTTGGCTTTTTTTGTAAACCTACAGTTGAATTAACTTCAACACCTGTGTTGAAGTTTTGGTTTACGAATGTTAATAAATATTTAAGTAAGGTACACATTCATATTCATGCTCGTATTTTGAAAATGGTAAAGAATATTTATGCAACGAAGTTTTTTCCACAAAAACTTTTATTTCAAACACGAAACATACAGGCACAAAATAAAACATGGGCAACAGAGGATAAGATATGAATATAAATACAAAACCTAAGGGAATTGTTGAACATGTAAATTATATAGTCAAAATTAAGTTGCCTCTGCCTTTGAAAGGTTGTTTTCTTTCAAAGGCAGATATAATTTGAATTGAAGTTAGCATTTACCATTAGCTTCCACTAAATACTGTAGTGTCGTAGCATAGCTAATATTTATGATTAATCCTTTAGGGTCAGAACAGCTAACTTTTTAGTTGGTGATGTCCACCACTGGGAACTGGCCTATGTGTAGCTGTGTTCTAGGTCATTTGTTTCAGTGCTAATTTATTATAGAAATGTCAGTTTTTGGAGAAAAAAAATGTAATAAAAATGTTAGTATTTGAACAAATATCTTCTTTTAAGCTATTTTTAAGTATGGATCTCCCCCTCATCCAGACTGAATTGGCGTATCTCAAGGCTCTGTTTTGGGGTCTCTGCTAGTTTTAATGTATTCATTGCCCTGTCGGCATATCAGAGATAGATATCTCCTTTCACTGTGATGCAGATGACATTCAGTACCTAAATAATATTGAAGAGTAAATGGCTGACAGTTTTGTTCTATAGATAATTATATATATCTATAATTATCTATAACTAAGGAGACACCTTAGGCCTCTTTGTTCTTCTGGCATAATTTTTGATTCTGGTTTTACTTCGGACGTACCAAGTCTATGTGATCCTGTTGTAATAATCTGAGAAATATTACCATACTAATCTTTATTGTCTCATGTCCTGAACTGCAACAAAGTATTCATGTTCTTGTGAAGGACTTTATGACTATAAGGTATTATATAAATAACATTCTATATAAATACTTAACTTTCTGAAATTTATGGATATGGATTTATTTGAGATATTGTGCTGTAACATTTCAAAATGGTTTTGAACAGCAGTTTTCCAGGCTTCTGGCAGTTTGAAAGAAAAAATATTTTAAATATATATTTTAGGGATTTTCGACTCTTTCGAAACGGTTATTTTTCATCTTTTGTCAACTTGCCTGTATGGATTTGACAAAACCCTGGGGTGATAAATAAATGGATTGACAAAGTGTGACGAGGCAACCTATTTAGAGTCTTTGGAGTCGTTTTGTTTTCAGTGCAGTCTTTTGAAAGCAGCTCTTTTTAAGGCAGACCTGGCAGATTGTGCAGCCTGTTGAGGGATGTTGGGTAACTCATACGTCTTGATGTCGAGCAGATTGCACTTAGTGCGGGATGCACCTGGCATGCCTGACCTCGCTGCCCAAAGCTCCTGTGATTAAAAACGGGCATCCATCCAGAACCCTGCTTTGAGGTGATTAGCGGGTTTTTTTCTGCTGCCTTGGAGGACTTTGTCCTCATCGCCATGAGAACGGAGAGATTGATTTGTTCAGAGAGGTGCCAAGATTCTTCCCTGTTATACTGTTATTGGAGGTAATGAAGAACAGAAGGATCATGTTGCAAAGTAGATGTGAGATACTGCTGGTTTTAAATAAGAGATGATGAAAATTAACATTTTCTTTTAATTTCCATCAAATTAATTGATTGGAGGAATTTTTGTGAAGATAAATTTCTGACAATTTCTGACATATTTCTTAGACCTTTAAATTCCTCCAATTCCAATAGGATTTCATGAGTACTCACCAGAAGTCGTACTCTTTAAAGGTGACCCACTGTGCTTCCTTGCACAGGTTACGTCTGTGAGTGATGCAAAACATGTTCATTAAATGTTTGGCACAAAATTAATTTTAGGTAATGAAATTTTAGTCTGCTCAGTTCTGCCTGTATTGAGCTTCTTTCAGAATGTGCTGCATTAGGGCCTTTTGTCATTTTCTATTTGCTAATATTTAACACTTTGAATGGAGTAGCTTCCTAACAAATGAGCAATTTGTGATTGAGGATCAATACAGTATATTCTGTTCTAAAATAGTAGTTGACCAAATGTGCTGGACCTCAGCTTGGGTTGCTAGGTGATGGGGCTGGACTTTGCTGGCGTTGCTAGGTAACAGACTGGGCTTTGTGGAGCAATGTGTAACCTTTCATCCTGAAGGCTTTTGAAACTAATCAATGTTTTTTTTAAGCACTTGGGCTGTTTATAGAAGCAGTAAAGACAAACATTTTGCATAACAGGTACCTTCTGATACATATTTGGGTGCTTTTCTTCTCTCTGTCCAAGGAGCACTAGGGACAGTGATGCAGATGACGATGACGACGACCGCCGAACGAATCGCGGCTGCGCCCTTCAGTACCAGCGGGCCGTGGTCAAAGTGCTGACCCAGTTCCACACCACTTCCACGGAGGGAACGGATCAAGTCATCACCATGCTGGGGCCAGACTGGCAGGTGGACGTCACAGACCTTGTCCAGGACTCCCTGAAGGTGGTCGACCCAAAGATCGCAGAGCTGGTGGACAGGACGATTCTTGTGGGCCTGGAGCTGGGCTCCACTGTGCTGAAGGTGAACCAACTCATACATTAGTGATGAATGCAGCTTTATCGCTAACTAAAACCAATTAAACTCGCAGTATTTATAAAATATATTCCTTTACGAGCTGGGTTTTTTTTTATGTTTTTGCCTACTTCATGATTTGAGATATGTTTTATTTAAGTGATTTCTTGGTTCTACAGGACTGGTAGTCACCAGGTCAGTGTGTGGATACTAAAAGTGAACATGTGGCAGGTAAATTACGACTTAACATGGAGAATAGCTATATATTCACACCAAGCTAGTTTGGATCTTTTTTAACCTTAGCAAATTAAATCATGATTTGAAATTTGCTTTTTTGCACTTACCAATGTTTGATTTTTATTATATGTTTTTTTAATAATCTGAAACATTGAACTAATCATCTTGAAGAGAGGGAATGCTTTTGCACAACACTGCAGGCTCTGGTTGCTTTGAAGCGAAACCTCACAGCACTTTTCTGCATAATGAGGATAAAGTAAAATTAATGCATGCACCTTGATGTGATGCAAGGTAAAGGAAGTGGAAATCTTTAAATGTGTTTTAAGAAAGTCCCCAGTGAAAAGGGCTGCATTAGGTAGATGGAAAACAAAACACTTAAAGACTCTGTCCTCTAAGTCCCCCTTAATGACATAAGTGATGTCACTTAATGCTAGTTGAGCATTAAGTGATTTGAACATGAATGAAAACTGGAGATCCTTTGAATATTCTAGTCTTACATAATTTAAGTTTGATTATTACTAAAGGGGGCATATTATGCAAAATTCACATTTTGCATGTTTTTTTTACTTCCATTTGGGTCTCTACTGCTTCTAAAAAGAGCCTAAGCACTTAAAGAAAACATAAGTTAATGTTTTTTAATGTCTGGAAAACAAGACTGGTTTTTGTTGTTGACTTACCATCCAGAAGCCACTTGCTGCACTTTTGTTGGTTGTGTTGGAGGCTCCACTTCTGCTTTTCAAACACGTATGGTTATACAATTGCACTTCTGTTTGCAGTCATTCTCAACAACGTACTGGGATTTAAAGTGACAAAAAGCCCTAAAATGGTTCATTCTGAAAGGAGTTCAACATAGGCAGAACTGACCAGATTAAAATCTCATTGTCCAAGAATGATTTTGTGCAAAATAATCAATATATAATAAACATATTTTGTGTAACCCATAGACCTATCCTAACCCATACTAGGGAGCCGTATAGGTATAAAATTTAAGGGTTTGTTAACGTCATACTTGGAGCAAAAATAAATTCCAGCTTAGTTTGTGGTTCTGCTTATCATCCTAATATTGAAAAACCTGCATAGTTAGTGATATTTTAGGACAAAGTGGCATAACAATAGATCAAACTGAACAACATTAGCAAACCGTGAGAGCTGTTTTGAAAAACAGCAACATTTTAGTCAAGCTGCACAAAGTGAGAGCTCCTTAAATGTTTGTGATAATCCCTCATTATTGAGAGAGTCTCACACACAAACTACATCAGCTGCCGAAGACAGGCGATAAGCTGTGATGGATGGTTGCAACACATACTTTGGGAGGTAATTATAGTATTCATCTTTGTTTTCTCTGCTTTCCTTAGAACCGTTGTTTGATTGCTTGTTTTCTTGTCTTGTTGTCCTCCCTAATCTCAGCAACTAATTTGGTGACATCGGTGTTGAAACTAAAGCTAGTTATAATAGTATCAAGAAGAAAAAAGACGTTTTCATAATTTTCTGTTCTTCCTCCACATCTAATCTGTTTATATTATGAAACAGAAGCCCGGCCCCTGTAAGCAGGCTCTGCTGCTCCCCTGCATGTTAATGCTCCAGGTTCAGAGGTCCCTATAAAGGAAGCAGCAGAAGTTATTAAGTCGAGGCTGTGATTTACAGGTGCTTCAGCGGCCATTTATGGGGACAGAGATAGGTAGCGGTTGGTGAGAGTTTTGATCACCCTGAAAGATCACGGTTTTAGCCTGTCGAGGCGGAGAATTGTTGCCTGATGGATGCATTCCATCAAAGCAAAATAGGGAGAAAAGATGTGCCACTAATCCATCACTTTAAATGAGCAATAGCTTGTTTATACTATGTTGAAGGGTATATAAATAATTACGCATCAGTTGAACAGCTGATGGTAAAACCTGCCTTGCCGACTCAATTTTAACCCAATAAATAAGATGTCAAGAAATCATTGCCTGCTCCAAATATCTTTGAAGGATTTTCAGCTCACAAATTTTCTGCTGTTTTGTTTATCCAGTCAGGTTTCACTTAATCAGACATAATGAATGTTTCATTTTTTTGGTTTTAGCCGAAAAAATGAAAGTCTTCAAAGACTTTTAAAACATTTTAAAAGTCTTTAAAAGTAAGAATTTTAAAGATGTCTTACTGTCCTGATGTTCCCTCTCTCTGAGCACATTAAAACGTGTATTGGTTTATCAGAAATTAAACCAGGAAAGGTTTGTACTTAAGGGTGGACATTAACACTAAAAGTAGGGCTGACATAAATGTTACAATTTTAAAATCAACAGTGGCCCCCTGCCTATTTGTGCCTCAGTATTTTTTGTGGATAGTAGCTCCAAATTAATTGTAGAAAATTTGCCTCTTGGCCTATTGTTTTCTGCAGAGCATATATAAAATATTGTAAAAAAAATTTGGCTTGGGAATCTCAAATACCTAGACGCAATGCTGCTTGACGCACTTTTGGCTAGCAATTAGAAAGCAGCCAATCCAGAAGTGCAATTTATTTTCCTTTCTGCTGATTGGCTGCGCCACTAAGAGTGGAGATATGGAAAATTGTAGTTCTTAGGTTTTGTCGTAGCGCTAAGACATCATGTTGGGGTTTAAACTATTAAAATTATAAGTATTAGGACTCTCACGTATTAGTGGATGTTAACTATTTGCATACAGCAAACCATGTTTGGCAAATTAACATGGTTTAAATTGGCAAATTAAATTTGCCAGTTAAGTTTGAACTGATGAGGTTGAGCTCAGGCTAAGATAAAGATTAATAGTTGTATGAATCATAAAGTTTTGCCTAAATGAAAGGAAAAAAAACTGATGATGAGATAAACTTGGACTTTTTGCATTTATATTATAAATTAATAAGTCAGCCTGCTAATATTAGCAACAAAGTTACCATGGAGCTCAGATTGTGATAAATATTAATAGCTGAATGATGCAGATCCTGATGACACGGTATTAATTTTTGGTCAACACAGGAGGCAAATATGAGTTTATACTTTTACTGCTTATATAAAAGTAAGCAATACTTTTATGCTTGCTTTTATGTAAGCATAAAGTAAGCAAAGTAATATTAATTTAATCAATAAATTAACTAACTTAATTTATTTAATTTATTGATTAAATTAAGTTTATTTAATTCTGAAATAAACTTTGTATGCAACATACATTTTACTGTCAATAACCCAACACCAGATGTTTATCTCCCAAAGAAACACATTTGAAAGAAGAATCTACAAACACTTAACATCCTTCAAGAATAATACAGCAAATAAAAATTAAGGACAATGTCTGTGGTGTCAGTTGGATGTCTGTCCACATTAATTCAGACATAAGTCAGACTTCCCAACAGAACGATAATCCATTATAGCTAACTAAAACGATCAGTGGCCACTCTCACAAAATTAAGAATCCAGCTGCTCTAAACTTCTCCTTTCATTCCTGCTCTTTATTTCCTGACTGGCAGGCCACCGAAAGATGTCTTGCCGCTTAAATACATCATAAAATGTATTTTATAAAAGGTTTATGTACTGTAAAGCATATTTTTCTCTGAACAAAAGTGAAAAAATCTAAAGAATTGTCTTGTATTCATTTGATGATCAAACGTGGGTTCTGAAGGGTATGAGAAGTTTTGATATGAAGTTGTGAAGCATGTCAGACACTTGTATGAAATCAATTAATTTCAAATGGCAAATCAGATGAAGAAGAAAGTGTCAGAATCTTTGCATCATTTCACATATATGAAAAAGTTTAAATAAAGACAAATCGTTTGGTGAACAGAAAATTCCACGAATCAGAGAAACCTGGTGGGAGATGGAGATTTAATCTGAAGGATTAAGGATCTGAAGGAGAACTAAGAGGCCAGATTTGAGCAGAATTCACTGCTGGTCCTCAAATCAGAGATTATTCCTTAATATCTGCAAACATATGTCATCCACAGACAGACAGCCGGACAGAAATAAACTCATCTGCACGATTCATTCGGCTTTTGATGTACAAAGTTTAAAGTTTGTGCTTCAGAGTTTTTGTTTAAGCTGACCCACAAACGTCTCAAAGGATTTTATGCTAAAACAATGTGATAGTGCTCTGTCAGCAGCAGTAGGAAGAAGTAAAGTCTTGAAATATTTAAGTTTTACCATTTGCCTCTCATACAGCTGCAGTTAAAATATATATGAGAGCATCTTCCTAAGTGATAGTAAACATGCTAATTCTTATTTGCCGCCTGTCAGCCTTCGTCTTCCTCCGACTATAAACTTTGACGTGTTCGATAAATTTGAAAGAGTCCCAAGAAGGCCGTTGTATCTTGGAGACTCTGCTGCAAAGCTCTGCAGCTGTCCGGGAACTCTCTTACCACGCAGGTGGTCTGCAGTGGCTTATTTTGCAGTTGGACCATCTGCTTACTTTGCATTTGTGAGAAGCAGTACAACAGCAGGAAAGTTCAAAACGTGGTAAAAGTTAGTCATTTTTTTCTTGCACTTCAAGTAGTTACATTTGTATTTCATCAGTGCATCCTCTGAAAGCAAAGCACTTTGTTTTGTGAGACGCACATTAAGAGGCACGACGCATCTTTGTGCTCGTCATTGTTAATTACCTTGATGGAAAGCGTAATAAAAGGCCCGTCATTTCTTCAGGATGAAGGCCGGAGCTTCCGGCAGACATGCTGTACTCAGGTAACATTGACCTGTCATTTAAGTCCACATTAACAAACAGGACAAGTTTCACGTTAACAGACCTGTTGTGTCTTAAACTGTATGTTCTTTTGGGACTTTATGCAAATGCAGCATTTTGAAAATGATCTCACAGCGGCACGTGTTGCTTCATAATACTTAAGCTCTGCCTTCATCTCTAGAGATTATAGATTTATAAGGATAAAAATTCAAATTATGATTTCTTTTCTCATTTTGCTTGAAGCATTTTGTGTTTTCATGCACATCCGAATATGTTGATATCTTTTGTAATGTCAAGGACAAAGGTTCAGTAGGGAAAGAATATCTGTGTTAAAAATGAATACAAGGCCACAAAACGATCAAAATATGATCAAAAATATTGTTTTTAAAGTACGCTCGCTGGGGACAAAATGCAAGCCTAATTTCCAAGTTGCATAAATATGCTGTTACATTTGTAAATTTACACAGTCAGTATTAACAGCAATAATTATATCATTTAGCCTTTCATGGGAGAAAAATAGGGGTTCATTTTTCAAAGTCATATTTTCATTGTTATTTATGCATTTATAAATATTTAGCTCTAAGCTAAATATTTAGGTAGCTAATTAAATGTGTAGCTGAGAGAGAAATATTTAGCTTACGGACTAAATATTTAGGTCTCTGCTCAGCCTTCCTCTTAGAATAGAAGTGTAACGTTGTTGGTTTACTGCTGAGAAAAATCTTGGAAATGTAGAGATTTAGGATCGTTAGCAGAAGCTCAAGGAATCTGTGATGGAGGAATTTGTTTTCTCTCGAGGAATAAATCTCTTATTTACATCAAACCCTTTTTTTAAAATTTGTCTTACTAATTTGGGCTCTGAAGATTTATTTTAGCCTAATAAAATAAATGGGATTCCATCAAGCTATAATTTGTTTCGAGACACCAATGAAACCCACAGTGGCAAATTCATAACTTTGCAAAGACACAAAATATTTCTGTTTTTGTCTTTTACTTGCATTTCACAAAGAGTACATAGTGTATTCCTCTTGAAACAAGTTTTTCTTCCAAAATAAGTGAGACTTAAGAGTCATGGAAAATATAGTTTTTTGTGTATTTTTATTTAGAGTACAATCCCATTTCCAACAGGCGGAAGCTGTCTGAATGCTCTTTATAAACTAAGATAAAACCACATCTTCATCCTGGTAGTCCCAGGAGGGAGCAGGGTGGGAAAAAAGACTTTGACTCTCAGAAAATATAAAGTACTTTCAGGGTGGGTTCATATGTCAAATTCTGTTTGATAAGATTTCCCACCAATTTCCCAATCAGGCGTTAGACCTTGTTTTGCAACATGCAGGGCAAATCCGGTCTCTCAATTAGTCTGAATGGCATTACTGCAGCTCGACTCTGACTTACAGAAACTTTTGTGCCAAGTCTCACAGAGCACAACTCCAACTTTAAAGCTGCAAGATTTGCATTGGTCTAATTAACTTTCTTGAAACTCACAAGTTAGAATTTTCTTAAGAGCCAAAAGGCTGCAGCAGAATAATGATCCCTTCTGGCGGTCTGCTTACAGTTTTACTTTGAGTTGATGCGTTACTGGTTGAAGGTGCATATGTAATGTTTATAACAAATATTTTTTACATATTTGTTTAAAACTGTCATTTCGTGACAGTATGTTATGAGACAGATAACATGTGAAAAGACTGATCTCCTTCACCCCCTTCCTCAGCTATTATTGCTTTCTGAAGATAAAAACAGATAATCATAGCCAGGAGGAGGGTCTTAGTGCCGCCAATCAAGTTTATGTACTCACCACTAAATGTGCTAATGGTGGAGAAACAACTTTCTGTTACAGGACAACCGTTTATCTGCAAACATCGATAGCTATGCTAACTAGCTTAAGCAATCATGACAGGCTGTGCTAGCTATGATTAACAACCCTAAGCTGGAGGAGCTTGACTTTTTTTTTTTCTTTTTTTTGACTTATTTTAGTTTATTAAACTGTCACAACAGTTTCAACAAGTATAAAAAAATCCTTTTTTCCTGCAGCCTTAAAAGGTGACCCATCTCCACAATTAGCAGCAGGAACATGTTAACTCAGCGTGCATGAATGAACTTTTCAGCTGATGTTCTGTAGCGACTTGAAGGATGACTTATTGGAAGCCGTGTTAGAGGAGAGAAACGCAGAGGTGCATGAGAACAAGGTAACATAGTTTGACGCTGTATGAGTGAGCGCTCAGCCAGCAGAGAGTCTCAGCTGGTCGGCGTCAATCTGCTGTTTGGGCTCATCATCTATCTTCAGTTTCGCTTCAGCATCAGTGAGATTTTGCATGGGATGAGCTTTGCAAAGTGACAGACGAACTTTTTCCTTCTGGAGCTTCACTGACAAACCAAACGAGGAACTGGAGCAGAAGAAGCTAAAGGACCTAAACTCATAATAACATGAAGACAGAAAGGAATGCTAATGACATGGTTATTCAGCAGCCTTAAATCAATATGTTTCATGTAGTGAATCTTCAGGTGAGAATCTGTGTTTGTTTTCAGGGAAATTTTCAAATGGTGGTTATCAAGACTTTATCACCCACATTTGTATCAAACGTTTCTAAGTGAATCCATTACATACACTAGAGGTTCAAAGATGGCAACTTAACATTTTTGTGGGTCATAAAATTAATTAAGAATATGAATTTATTTTGTTATCTCAGACAAGCAGAAGATGGATGAATACATCAGCCCTAATACTCCGTCGTTCTCTCAGCTGTTTCTTATAAGGAGCCAACCGACGTCTTTGCACCAACTCATCTGTAATGATAAACCTGACCGTTTAGCAAACAGTCGACTTTATTTGTGAATTTGTAATCAAACTCTACTGCAGAGAAAAAAGTGAACTTCGCTCCATCTAAAAACCTCGGCTCGGTTTGGTTGAGGTGAACTCTGGTCCGGTCTGAATGCATATGAGCGCCCAGCGGACAGGAGACCGCTACAAAAGCAGGACGTGAACTACAACGCAGGGCATCCTGGAGAAATACAACCCCAACAAATGCACGTGTCCAGGGCTGACAGGGGAAACGGTTCATTGTCTTTTGCCAAAGACAAAAGAAAAATCCTCCAGCCGCTAAACTCTGACAACTCTCCATTTTGGTTTACATTCTGTGAAGTCGTGCTCATGTCTTCTTCAGAAATGTTTGTGTCGTTTCCTTCAGGGGTTCTTGTTGCAGCGCCCCGAAGGCCAGCATGTCGGCAGCTTTTGCAAAGGTTTTGATTTGTTTGAGACAGCACAGTGTGAAAGCGAACCACACCAGCTGAAAATATGACAAATTATGCAATTTTGGTTGCTAATTGAACCAAGTCTTCCAGAACTTCAGGTTTGAAAACATCTTTAGTTTTTATTGATTTTAGCCACAATAGGAATAGATTCTGATGCACCAATCCTGAATAGCGTCTCACTTGTGTCTTTTACAAAGCCAAACACACTAATACAATTCTTCTAAATAAGAATATAATATGACCACATCATTTTACATGTGTTCAATTTGGAGTCATGATTGAGCTTTTTTATCTTATTTATGCCGATGTTGTTCCAATCAGCAGCACTTCCTCCCCAGAACGCACCCCATCCCAAAACAATCTGGGGGTTTTTTGTGCAGACGCTGTGGGAAACATGGGAAATCAGTAACTGGTAAAAGAAAATGAGGCAATCTGAAAGAAAATGAAGACCAAATTGCTTGCACTTCATCGGCACACGCTCCTTCTAATACATCACAAACAAATTGGTAACAGTCGAGGAGAGAGTCCCTCTCCTGGGTTTTCATTTTTAATGTTTCAAATGCTCGTTTTAAGTCTAATTTCCAACTGAATGGAGCAGCTTTCATTGCGGCGTAATATTTTAAAATCAGAAAACTACATCAGTACCAGGAGAGTAAATAATAAACTTCACAAAGCTGTTGTGTTTTTGTTCCGATTTTTTTTTTTTTCATCTCTTATTTGCTTGTCTGAATAATTAGCTTGAAACTTTGAACATTAGTTATTAGTAAACCTTTTCTACATTCACTCTTGGGTGTTTCACTGAACTCCAGCATCTCAGCCTCATTTTTATACCAATTATTAATAGATTTAAAGCTGACAGCCTGAATTTATTTGAATACTAAAGTTGTCCCAAATTTTCTCCAGCTTCAAACAATTAAAGTCCTATTTTAAACTCAAACTCTTAGATCATGTTGACTAAACTGTTTATAGAAAAACATTTTATGTCCCTTTCACATAAAGATGTGCAAATGAGCTCATTTCCTATGGGTGGGGATAAAACTTCATAGTTTTAACAAGACAAATATATTTATTTAGTGTTGCATGTTGTAAAAACCAATGTGTGGAGATGTGATAATTATGTGATCAAAGGCAGCTCTGTGAAAAGTTGAATTTAGGGCATAGTTATAAGATGGCAATGCTGAAGCTTTGGATTTAACATCAAACAAGAGTTAATAAACACCATCTTAACTTTCATTGTTACATAAGTGGGTTCCGATTTGCCATTTAATAATTAAACAATCAAAGGACTTTTGGAGCCAAATGATTTAATAGTCTGATTTAAGAGAAACTAAAGTATATTGGTATTGAACAGTATAATAAAAAAAAATCCAAATGAGCTCAGACTGAACCAAACCAAATAAACCAGAGAAAGCTGTGTAACAAAAATCACTTATGAATGTGGGTGAGCTTTCACAGGGAAACAGGTCTGAGCTGTGAGGGCTAACAAACAACTTCCAGCTGAACAGGAAACGGATCCTGATGCTCACAGGGTCGTTACAGCATAATGTCAAAAACTAGTCATGACAGCACCCTGAGCTCCTTTTTGCATTTGGGAGAAACTTCAGACAGAAATCCAGGGGAAATAATCGAGAACAACTGGTAAAGTCAATACGAACCATATAAAGAGGTAATAAAAGAGGTAGAAATTTGATGGTGAGTGAGGAAGACTTTAATGGCTAATAAATCACCTTCCTGGAAACAAATTGTTTCCCTGAGAAAAGCAACTAGAAAAGATGGTCGATGAAGTTTAAAATGTTGAAACGTAAAACATCTCTTTTCTTTTTTTTTTTTGTTGGCTCTTGTGGCCTTTATTTGAAAGTAGTTCGACAGGAAAGAGGGTAATGAGAGAGGGGGAAGACATGCGGAAAATGTCACCAGGCCCAGAATTGAACCTGCGACCACCGGCATGAGGACCAAGGCCTCAATATGTGGGTTGTGCTTTGCCCCTGCGCCACCACAGTGCCCTAAAACATAAAACATTTCTAATTAAAAGCAATGTTTGAGTCTTTTTGGGGTGAATTTTGTTAAAGATGATCTCAGAGTGAAGTTTAAGGTGTACATTTGGTCTGCAACATGTAATTCATAGTAAGAGTTGTTTTGTTTGAGTACTGTAAAAACATTAAGTCTTACCAAGTATTTTGTCTCATTTCTAGTGCAAATATTTTAATACACTTGAAATAAAGCAAAACTAATTTACAATGGACTTTTCAGCACAATATAGGAGCTTGTTTTAGATCAGTAATTCCTGAATATTAGTGAAAAAGTTCTAGCTATAAGTGAAACCATCTCCCATTGCAACAAGATGTTTTCCCATATATTAATTTAAAATGTCTATTTCACTTATGGCAGATGAACTCATATGTTTTCATCAATATTAAGGGAGAATTTACTTAAAACTAACTCTTTTATTTTGGTGAAAAGTTACTTATAAGTCGTACGCGTCTTATTTCATGTGCAACGAGATATTTGCACTAGAAACTAGACTAAAAATACTGATTTTGTGTATTTGCAGTGAATAAAAACAGAAATAAATATCTAAACAATATGTTTCAGATTGAATCATAACCTGGCGGAAGATCAGTTTCTGTGATTACATTTCTCAGTTATATAATCGATGCACAATGTGGCGTCTCTTTTCAATTTGTTTTGACATTTGGACATCGTTCCCAGTATTGATTTTTTTATTTATTTATTTTTTTTACAGTGTTAGATTTTCTTTTTAGTCGCTTTAATTGGCCCTTGAAAGCATCGGCTGCGGCCGAACAGAATGTGAAGCAGCAGAAAATCAATTGCAGGCAAATATTTTTTTATTTTGCAGTCATGCTCCATCTGACCTCGCTTGGATCATATGTTTTCACACACAAACTGACAATCTGTTTGCTCTGGAGAAATCCCTGATGTCTCTGTCCTTATTAGCAAATAGACTTTGGAGCTTTACTTAATTTAACTGTTGGGCTAAACCAAATTCGTCCCCAGAAGCAGAAATGGAAAGTTTTAAAATCAGGAGTTATGAAACGAACTCCCTGCAGAGCGTGATCCATCATCCAGCTGAGTTTTCCTCCAGATAGACTTTAAGAGTTTATTTTATTCATCCATTTACCATCATGCCTTGGGGTTTTGTGGTCTCACAATCTCGTGCATGTATGGGTTTGTGTACGAGACCATGTCTGTAACTCCCTTTTTTTCTGGCACATTAATCCATCACAACGATACGCCGATGGAGGTGGACCAAGGCGGGAGAATTTCATAGCCTCTAGGAATGTCTAACTATATAAATTTCCACTGATTTATTAATATCTTCATATGTCCTGTGGTATTATTGATGCAGATAGTAAATGCAGTAGGAGCAACGCAATATTTCTGCAGTGTAAATGGTTTCCGAATATAGAAGAGTAGAAGACGTTGTGTAAAAAAAACAACAAATGTTTATGCTTGAAAGGAAGATGGGTGAAGCAAGAGGACTAGAGGTCACAGAGTTTAATTATCTGGGGTCAACCATCCAAAACCACAAAAGAGTGGAGGCAGGAGGCGATTGTACACTGCAAAACGTCAAAATCTAGTTTCAAGTTCAAAATCTTAGTATAATGTAATAAGACACAACTAAATTACAAGATATAGGCGCTTGTTCCACTTGCAGATTATTTTACTAAAAGCAAGACATTTTCCCGTGTTATCAGTGTAATAATCTGCCTTTTTTATCAATATTAATGAAATATTTACTTAAAAACAAGCTTCTATATCTTGCTGAAATGTTGTATCTCATTTAAAGTGTACCAAAATATTTGCAGTTGGAAGACAAAAATGTTTGGTAAGATTTTGTCTTTTTTTTATCTGAAAGCTAGCTGCAAGAGTGAAAGGGACTGTTACAGTTAGACCTGCTGTGATGTACGATTTGGAGGCGATGGTGCTACTGAAAAATACAGGAAAGGCTTATAATGTTCAGATTTCCATTAGGAGCAACACAAATGAAGAGGAAGAGAAATGAGATCAGATTGAACATTTGGAGACAAATTTAAAGGGGCAATGCTGAGGTGTTTTTAGCATGCTGCAAAAGCACAAAATCTTACGTTTTATAGTTTCTAGTACAAATATCTTAGTACAGAAGTTCCCAAATGTTCCCCAAACAAAACTAGCTTCTGGCTGAGGACCCCCATTAGAAACCCGCAGACAATGTACTCACAGTATATTTTTAGTGTTTTTAACGTAAAATCAACAGCAGCAGTAAAACATGGCTCAGAAAATGTTGCAAAAAGAACAATCTGGGAAAGACATCAATTTAAATGGATGAGCTCAGTTTTGAATCTGACTACTGTAGTTTGGAATGCTGGGTTTAGGTCAGCTTTGCTTCTCAAATGCCAAGGTTAAGAGCCGTTTAATGCATGAAAGCAGAAAGCTGAGGTAATGGTGGCTGAAGGCAGAAGGTGACGGCGAGATGGCGAGGGCCTGCCGCAGGAGCAGGGAGGCCAGGGACCGGACCGGGCGGAGGTCAGGAGGTGACAAGCTTCAAAACCGTAACCTTAGCACCAGAGATGACTGAGCAGAGTGGGAGAAAAGCTCTGCTTCATGCAGGTAGAGGCAGAGAGGGGGAGTTGAGGAAAAACAGAGCTAACAGAGCTCAGAAAATGCACGAATAGAACATCCCTCTCTGTATTCCGCCTCTCCAGACATCGAACAGATGCTTCAGAGCTGTCAGATAAATAAGATGTGGTGCACAGCTGGAACATCTGTCCATTGTCTCCTGAGTTATTTTAGCATTCCAGTTAGATGTGCACAAACTCAGATCCAGCACATGCACCCACTTTGGCAGCTTTTATTCATTTAAAAAGGTAGAATGATAGTGGTCTTGATGACAGCAGATAAACAGTACTCTTATCTTAGTTAATTAAGCAGTGAGTACATGAGGTTGATTGGCAGTGCTAGGACCCTCCCCCTAGCTCTGATTGGCTGCATTTCTTCAAATGGCAGCAACAGCACAGGGAGGAGGTGTAGGAGATCCATCTTTTCACAGATTATCTGCCTCTTAACAAACTCTAACAGCAAAAAAGAAGTTTTTCTAAAAGTTTCATACTGCAGCTTTAAAGCTACATTTTTGTATTAAAAATGTTTTTAATTGGCCTGTTTAAAATTAAAATTCAAGTAAAAAAAAACAAAAAAAAACAGGCAGGTTTAATGTTACTCCACAAAAAATTATGTTCATTTTCTTAAAGTGGCCCTCTCTCCCAGATTCCAGTGGTGGAGAGGAAGACGGGCCCCAAATTATGTTCTGCTTGAGGCCTCATATAATCTTGGGCCGGCCCTGCCCGACCCAGAAGCTGGGGAAGAATGAAAACATTGACCCTACGATGGGCTCTCTCAGGTGCCCCATCTTTACCGCTTTGCTTCCATCAGATGGAATATTTGCTCGTCATATTGGCTGTAAATCAGATGAGGTTCGGGTGTGTTTTGAACGGACGCCGGTTGCTTCAAGGCTTCGGCCGGCGGTGATTTTGGAAGCTTGTCAGACACCGAACGCTCGGCTGCTGCCACAGCTGCAGCTTTCACACGCTTTCCGACTCTGGAGTTATAAAACGCTCCAGATGAAGCTGGAATTGATTTCCCCGTATGACTTTAAGAGCACTGCTTGGCTGAATGGCTCTTCTCTGCGATAGCTGTCCCTCATGACCTCGGCCTGCAACGGCGAAGTAAAATGGTGATATTTTATAAGTGGCCAAAGGGGCTTTGTGCAGACGCCTATCAAAGGGCTGGGATTATCCATGACACTCAGATGTGTGTGTGCGTGTGTGTGTGTGTGTGTGCGTGCGTGTGTGTGCGTGTGCGTGTGCGTGTGTGTGTGTGTGTGTGTGTGTGTGGGTGTGCGTGTGTGTGTGTTTTTTCATCCAGTCGTCACTGTGAGACATGCGTTTACAGCTTCACGTTGTTATTTGCTGTCTGGTAGCAGCTGATGGTGATGGACTCCGTCTCAAGTGGGGGTTTTTTATCGTTCGGTTGTTTTGTTTTTTTTCATCCTCCCACTTTGATAGACTGAGAGGCATTGACACATGGATTCAAGACACGCTGCAACAAACAGAAGCACACAGCACTTTAATCTAAAATTGGCTTGTCATGGGCTTTATGAGTTTCACAAAGACAATAAAGCTGTTGTCTATTCTGGACTAAAGCGACGTTCGTCCCCCCCCCTGTCATGTGGAGACGCAATAAATAAAAGCACTTCATCTTTTCTTCTCCGCAGGTGGAGTCTCCGCTGGCAGTGGACGCGGTGCTGGGCGAGGCGTTGTTCTCTGTCACAGATGACAAGGTTTCCATCACGGAGCTGCGGGTTCACACTGTGTCGGGCCTAACCCTGTCCCTGCAGCCCAGCCCCGGCAACAGCCACACCATGGTCGCCAAGGCGTCCGGTGTCCAGACACTCACAGCCCTCAAACAGGTAACAGCAGCAATGATCAGCCTGAGAGGAACAGGCAACAGCTGTTTGGATGAGAGAAATAAAAAAAAACCTACCTGAACGAATCTGACCCAGTATGAAAAAGTTAACAGCAGGGATTGTGCGTGTGCGTGTGCGTGTGTGTGTGCGTGTGTGTGTGCGTGTGTGTGTGTGTGTGTGTGGGGGTGTGTGTGTGTGTGTGTGTGTGTGTGTGTGCGTGTGGGTGTGTGTGTGTGTGCGTGTGCGTGTGTGTGCGTGTGTGTGTGTGTGTGTGTGTGTGTGTGTGTGTGTGTGTGTGTGTGTGCTTATTTATGTTACCTATTTAGAAACCTATTGATGTATTCACTCACTTTCTAAGCAGACAAAAGTTCATAATTTCAGGTTTAACATTACATTTGTTTTAGCAAACAAAAAAATAATTTTTACCATAACAGTTTAGCTTAAATTTTATTATAACATGATTTCCATGTTAACACAAACTTCTGCTTTTTTGCATATAGTTATTGTTAGCATAAGTTTTATTTTTGCCATAACTTCCATTTTGGCATAAATGCTGTTTTAGCAAAAACTTCCATCTTAATATGGGTTTTATTATAATTTTGTATTTTGTTGACCTTCCTGGGCCACCGTAACAAAATGAAGCGAGAGCGAAAGACTAGCCAACATTAAGGTGGATCTTTTGAACCATGTCAGACTGTACTCTGTCACTGCTGGAATTAGTGTTAACATAAAAAACAACAAACATTCAGATTCAAACATTCAAAATTTGCTGCAGTGTAATGCCATTGGCTTACTATGGAAAAAGAAGCCCAATCACTTTTTGTCCATGAACCAAAGTTGGCCTTTTCTTTAACTCGCTCTGGTCACATTCATTCCATCTGCAGTTGTTTGGCTACACAGGGAATGTCTTGGTGGAAAACTGGGACGGTTGCGTTGCTGCAGGCGGACCTTGGTCAGTGAGAGGTTTTTGGAGAGTTGAATGCATGTTTTCTCCCTGGACATCTGGAGTTGGCCCGTTTCCCAGTGACAGAGATGCTGCAGGGGTTGCTCATCTGAACACTGCACAAACACCAAATCTTACCAAGCATTTTTTTGTTCAGTTTCTAGTGCAAATATCTTAGTACATTTGAAATCAGACAAAACTAACCAGCGTGTAAGTTTTCAGGAAGATTTAGGATCTTATTTTAAGCCAATAATTCCTTAATATTGATTTTTAAAAGTGCTAGCTCCACTGATAGATTATTTCACATATCAATACATTTCTCCCATGTTATAAGTGAGTCAATACTTTTTCATCAATATTAAGGGATTATTTACTTAAAACAAACTCCTATATCTTGTTTTAAGCAAACAATATATAGTCAGTTAAATCAGTTTAGTCTTATTTCAGGCATACTATGATATCTTCCCAATAAACTATGCAAAAATACTCACATTTGTTGTTTTTGCAGTGCAGCCCAATCCTGTAAGCATCACCGCCACATCATGTTGATGTCCAGAATGCTTGGTCATTTTTATCAACATACAAATGAAAGATGAGATTTAGTTTCTGCTTATTTAAGTATTTAATTCCGATTCATGTATTTACTGTCCACAAACTTGAACAAAATTATATTATAAAAAATGCAAACAAACAAACTAACTGGTCACTAATAAAATGCAGAATCCTTCAGTATCAAAACCTCAGATGTTTTTATAATAATTCCTTGTTTATTTCAACGGAGTGGTGAAATAAATTTGTTCCAAAGGTTGTCAACAAGCACGCAGCAGTTTCTCTTTTAAGCAGTGAAGTGCTTAACGTGCTGTCAGTGTTCGGCAGCAGTCAGGGAGGATGCCAGATAAAAGCCGAACTAATAAGTTTCCACTCTGTTCCTTTACAGCAAACTCAATACTAACTGAGCCTGGAGCAAAAACACTCCAAAAATATGTCCAAATGTATTCCACAAGATAGATTTTGCTCTTCAAATTAACAGCAACAATATGTAGATTTTGTTTTATTTGTTTGTGCAACGCAAAAGGCATAGAGAGGTGGATCTGTGGGAAGGATTAATTAGGATCCTTGCTTCACCCAGAATAGAACGTGAACATGTGTTCGCCCTCCTCCAACGTTGCTAAAAATCCACACTGAGCATGAGTGAAGGAGAAGCAGGCATTAAATCCCAATTTTTCCTGCTTTCCGCTTCTTGGCCACCTTGAAATTTAATTATTGTAATGTATTGTCCTAAGTGCTCTCCAAGGCCATGCCGTAAAAGGCAGCCAATTCCTCCGGCACACATCTCTCGCCAGGCTGCTGGCTGAAGCTATTTCAAGCCATTTGACTTCGTTTCACTGGAAAACTTTCTAAATGTCCGCTATTACTGTAGAAATGAATGAAACACATAAATCCTGATAGATGGACATTTACCAAAACAAGCCGCCTTTTCAAGTGCAAGTTAACCCCAAATCAACTTTCTTCTGCTGATAAACTAGGTTATCTAAGGTTCTACCTTTATGTTTCTGTGCAAATTATGACATTTTTGTTTAAATTTGTTTAGTTCTGCAATATATGGCCTAAAATCATCTCAGTGCTGCCCTCCTTTGGTTGAACGGTGGTTACTGCAAGTGAATTATCCTGCGTGTTTTAGCAGCCAACCTTGGTTAGTGTTTTTGTCTGAGTGAGACATAGAACTATCTCACTCAGACACAGCACAAGTGGCAAGTCAGGAGCTGGAGTAGTGAGCATCACCGTGGCGATAGTCGCTAGACTAATCCCTCTGCTCATCCCCACACTTGACCACGCCCCCTGTATGTTTTGACTCCACCCACTTTGACATTCTTCTAATTTTGTCAGGTTGGGTTATGCTTCCACAGGTGGATAAATTACACTTGAAATAACAGAATACAAGTCATTTTATTCACAATCTAAGATGGTACAAATATTTGCTCAACTCATGTATATTTTATAATGCAAGCTGTTCCTCTTAGGCATGTAATAAGAGTGAAACTTAATCAAATGAGCTCATAGAAATGATGACATTATATGGATTTATAGAAGCAAATGGTTCCGATTCAGTGCATTATTTATAATCAGAGCCATATTATTGCTTTTTTTACAGAGATGACAGGTTTGCCTTTTTAGAATCGTGTCTCCGAACCTGAAGTAAAGCGGGTGTACATCTGTTAGACACCTTCAGAAATCTGTTGAAACAAAGTCCTGCCTCTCTTGTCATCTGTCCGACTGGATGTTAGCTGACGTTTAAGCAAGCTGCTAACAGAGGACACCATCAAACGCTACCTGATTACAGGTAGGGACTTAGTCTGTGGCACATTTTCATCCAATCTTTCTCCAGAGGGAGTACGGACGTAAAGAGTGAAAGAAAAGAAGAGATGAGACCATCGCGGTCGATAAACACAAAGAGACAGACTCATCATTTGATACACGTACTTACTAATGGCGCATCTTTGTCGGCACCTCTTCGTTTACCAGCACAAACAAAGTCAACCTTGAAGTTAGTTTGTTCTTGTTCTCATCAGAGACAAGAAGTTCCTTTGCATGTTAAGACTTTTAATTTGGGGGGAATTGTTTGGTTGTTTCAGAAAATCTCCTGAGGTTTAGGGTAATGGAGTGAGTCCAGACTGTCAAAGATGCTCAGAGTTGGGAATTTGAAAGTTCCTCTGAACGATATAAATACAGGAAGAGTTCACCGCTTGTCATCAGAACTGCTCTCCTCTATTAACCCTTTAACAACAATTTTAACAGCATTTCCCTGAAAAGTGTAGCTCCTACAATGAGCTCAAGAGATACGCAGTTCCACCATGTGTTTGCTAATTGCTGCTGGCTAGTCTCAAGGAGCAATTAGCAAGGGCTGCTCTGTGAGGTAGAAGCTTGGAATCTGCAGTTCAGAGGAAGAGCTGTACCTCAAAGGTGGGGCTAGGACCACCCAGGCATTTTGCTTAGATGAATTGTTGCCTTGGCGATTAAAGGATTTCTTAAACATGCATAAAAGAATAAACGCGAGACTAAGTTGATTTTACAAGATATTTCCCCTTTAACAAAACATTTGAGTTAGCCACGGTTCACGCTGAAGAACTAGGTTTTCTTGGTAATCGATTTTCTGTTGTGAACTGATTTAAACAAAAAATATTATCTAATGAAGATGTATTTTAAGCCAAGTATCCTGTATGAGTTGTATCTTTGGTGCAGTAAATGATGTCGCTGCTCTGTCTCAGCTACAAGTTAATGAGACAAACAAGATCTGATCTGGTTAAAACTGTGTTCTCTTTAATTCGTCTTGCTGCAGAACTCGACAGCCATGACACGTTTGTTTGACAGTAATCTTTGCAAACCTGATGCTGTAGCTCTGCTTCCTACTTAGAAAATAAAAGAAACCATAAAGAGAATGCCTGTAAATAATTTTGTGCTCATTCACCCTTCAGAGGATCGCAGTGGTAGGGAAAATCTAACTGAATTTATTCACTGAGATCACAAACGGAAACATTCAAAGAACCAGCTAATTTAGCAATGAGATAAAGGTTTGTTAAATGTCGTCACATTTACAATGTGGGTTCTGCCATCTTATGGTCATCTGTTTATTATCCTCTAATGCTATTATGACCAAATTTAAATGACAGCTTCTCTTAATCCAAAACATTTTTGTTATTGTTGGCCTTGACACGATGCTGTTCTGTTGTATCTTGATGTGTTCTGGTATGGCATCAGATCACATCAACACATTCACTGTAAATTTGATTATTTATGGAGGACTGATCCTGCCAAAATTGACAAATAACATAGAAATTGTTAAATAGCTCGATAAAGTAATTAATGTAGAAGAGTTTTTACAGAACTTTACCAGAAATGCTAAGAAATATGGGAAAATTATGCATATACCAAGTGAGTTACAAAAAGTTGAAGAACATGTATTTTCCTTTACTTTTCTGACATCTGACCTGCAGAAAACTTAACGTACGAAGGAGCCAATGTACAGCTCAAACTTCACAAAAACCTGCAGTGGTAATAGTTAAGACCTTGTCATTGTGTGTTCCTGACTGATACACACAGCAGACAACAAGGTCCTGTCTTTAAATTATTTTTTATAATTTTATTATAAAAGAAATTGCTCAAGTTTCTCCAAAATGACTTCTATTTCAGCAAAAAGTTGTACAGCCTAAATATGAGAAGTCGAAACAAAATCTTATTTTATATTGCTACAATAAAATGAGCTCGGTTCATTTGCCTTGCTAATTTCAAAGTCCACAAAAGTAATAACATTTATTAGAACTTATCTATGCACAACTTTGACAGATGGATCATAAAATTTGAGAAGCCCTTTTATCTAGACCTGCACAAGTTCTTCTAAAAGTGTTGAGAGCAATGTTTTTCTTGATTTATAGAAAGGGAAAGTTTTCCTTTTGACCTTGTTTTTTAGATAACTTGGCATTTTGTTGTTCACTTGATGTAAATTAACCAATCCCTTTAATGTGTCCCATTTGTATGTTCTTTGATCAGTTTTTTAAATGCCTTCTGACATCTTAAGTAGACAACCAATGACATGATTTCGGGGGTTTACGAATTTTAAACTTAACAATCTACACATTATGTACTTTGTTATACTTATATTTGGGTCTCTACTGCTTCTAAAACAGTCAAAGCACTTAAAAAAAACACCCAGTTGTTTTTTGGCAATATTTTTTATTTTATTTGACCTTTATTTGTCAAGGTTGTCCCATTGAGATCTAAGATCGTGTTTACAAGAGAGACTTGTTTTAATAAAATAATATTGCAAACACAGTAATGAAAAATAACTTTAATGTTTTTTTTGGTGTATGGAAAATGAGCCATTTCACAAACCTCAGGGGGGATGGCCAGCAGCAGCTTATTTGAATTTAAAGAGACAAGACACCCTAAAGCAGCTCATTCTGATAGGCAGGACTGAGCAGACTAAAATCTCATTATCTAAGAAAGATTTTGAGCAAAAAAATCTAGTAAACATGTTTTAAATAACCCATAGACCTATTCTTACCTGTTCAAGGAAGCATAATAGGTCATCTTTAACACCGGTAAGTAAATGGAACAGAGAAACTTACATTCATATGAAATCCGGCATAGGGTCAAAACTTATTTTTGTTGAAACTAGAAATGTAATCTGTCTCTCTTCTCCCTGACAGGAGGCCAGTTTGTCTGTCTGGATGCTGTTCAGTGACAACACCGCCGCCCCTCTGACTTACTTTGATCCCAAAGACTACAACCTCAATGCCTCTACTCTGGACGACAAAGTTGTGTCAGTATCCCAGGAGCCGCAGCAACGGTGGCCTGTGGTGGTAGCAGAAGGCGAGGGATCAGGAGAAATGGTGCGTGTAGAGATGACCATCTGCGAAGCCTGCCAGAAGACCAAACGCAAAAGCGTCATTGCATCTGCTGCAGTTTATGTCAAGGTCCGTTTTGGCCCCGAGGAAGACTCGGAGGAAGAAACGACCACAGAGGGCGAGATTGAGCTGGCATCTGTCACCAGGCGGACAATCATTGATCCCAACATCAGTGGAAGAATTTATGATACTTCTAACGAGCAGCCTGCCAGTGTTCCCATTGATTACACTAATTTCCCCACCATTAGCAACCAAGAGCGGCCGACTGAGAGTGATGAAGAGGAAGGGGACGATTTTGTGCATTCGCCACGCAACATGACTGATCTTGAGATTGGCATGTATGCTCTATTAGGCGTCTTCTGCTTGGCTATATTGGTGTTTCTAATCAACTGCATTGTTTTTGTGCTTAAATACCGCCATAAGCGCATCCCGCCTGAAGGCCAGGCCAACATGGACCATTCTCACCACTGGGTGTTCCTTGGAAACGGCCAGCCGCTCAGGGCCCAATGCGACCTGTCTCCACAGCAGGTGGAAAGTCCCAGCAACCCTTTGGAGGGGGTACAAACTTGCTGCCATGGGGACCATCACAGTAGTGGCAGTTCCCAGACCAGCGTTCATAGTCAGGTCCATGGAAGGGGTGACGGCAGCTCTGGCGGTTCAACGAAGGATAACGGCGAGGAGGCCAGTTCACCCACCTCCAAACGCAAGAGAGTCAAGTTTACCACCTTTACCACCCTCCCCACAGAGGAGCTGCCCTATAACTCCATCCCCATAGCAGACGAAGAGGATATTCAGTGGGTTTGCCAGGATATGGGCTTTAAAGACCCGGAGGAACTCCATGATTACATGCGCAGAATAAAAGAAATAGCCTAAGATTGGAGGTGCATTGTGAAAGCACTGCTCTCGACTTTCTAAAGAGACAGTTCCTTTCTATTTTTCCCCTTTTTTCAAGCAAGTGAAAGATGATTTTTCACAAACTTTAAGGCCAACAATTGTTGCTCTGGTTAGGGTTCGTTCCATGTAGTTTGCACAGTGCTGTAATCTCATACACCCTCACACAGGAGAGAATGCAAGAAGCCAAAGACTCGACCAGAGGATCTCAATCACAAGAGACGTCTGTAAATCTTGGCTATAGGAAACATGTTTTACTTGGAAGCTGAGCCATGGAGACATATGAGAGCTGCTCCAGCTCCAGTTTTTCAGGATTTGACTTTTACAAAATCCTGACATGGACAGGAGTACAACAAGGGTTAATGTGTTTCAGTGGCTCAGCAGGACTCTGCAGTATTGTACCTACTCCAAACAAAGAGGCCTTTGATGAACAAGTAACTTTCAAAGACTCTAATTAAAATCTGTTTTAAAAGAATTTTGTTTTTGCCAAAGTAGAAAAAGCATTCTTTTAATGGCAAAACCTTTGTTGTTGTCGGTGTAGCACATTCATGATTTGTACTCATCTTCATTACATACATTTTCTACATTTAGTAGGTAGATGAAAGCAGTGCCCTACTACAGTTTCCTGGTGTTCCTGACAAATCTGATGCCTTATAAAAACGGTCACAGTTCACTAATATCAGTGCAGACACTGTTTTCTCACTGTTAGGAGGCTTGAGACGGCTTAGTGCAGCATTAAAGTAAAACACTACAGCCATTCTCCAGCCTGAAGAGACGAGCGTTGCATGAAAAGGTAACCTAAGGCACAATCAGCCAACTTTTTCCAAATTTGTACATGTTTATAATGTAATTAAACAATTATTCATACACATTAATAAACTAATAAAATGTTACCATGCTTTACACGCATGTCATGTTGGGCTTACATACATACAGACATTCCTCTTTGTATATAATTCTGTCAAACTGGAGTTGCTTAAAATGTTACAAGTTTCTTTCTCCAAGGAGGAGAAATGAGAATCTGGTTGAACTCTTGGGATCTTTATAATCTTGTGGTCGGTCAAAGTTTCTCCACTGTACTGCTGTGACAGATGTAGATTTTTATTGCTCTGGAATCTCATTTGACTGTTTGATGTGGGAATTTGCTATGCATAAGTTTTAACAGATCAATATTTTTGATGATTTATTTCCCTTTTCAAGTTTTGCAAGGCTAAAGCTTCTGAGAATGTAGGAAACAGAAATACATTAATTGAGCTGTGTTTGAATCGCTGTGTCATTCACTCTTAAGTCATACATAATGTAGCAACGTTTAACTTTCTCACCCATTAGTGTTTCTGTACCCCCAGGAAGCTAAAGATAATATAAAAAATATATCAGGATTTTTCGACTTGTTAATAATGTCCAAAGATGTTTATTGTCTCAAGTTCAAAATGCTCAAATTCTTTAAAGTTAAACTTGAAGTTTTTGTCAAAACCGCAAAATTTGCCAACCATCAGCTCAGATTATGTTAGCATTTTGAGGTTTTTATAGCAAATAACTGGGAATATCCTCCACAATTTTGAAGTGTTGTGGCAGTGAAGTAGAGTCTGTACCGCCATCCCCTGCTTGGTTCTCCAGTGAAAATGTTATTTTGACTGAGTGAACATTTCAAACACAGCTCTGAATACATTCAGACTGAGCACAGCCTCCTCTAAACTCCACAGAAATGTGAAACACCCTTAAAGAAGGTCACCGAATATATTATTGATTTTGTTTCATCATTTACATCGCAGCCATTTCATGCTGTCTCATTCTTTTAGCCGCATCACGGTATATATGAATTCCATGTTTTATTAATAAGTTCCAATAAACTTGGAATAAATAAGCTAAAGCTCACAAAGTTGCCCCAAACTAAACAATATGAGCAGGACCACAGCGTGTTAACGAACAGCAGGACAAGGAGGAAGAAAAGAAAACGTTGGCTGTGTCAAATGTGTAGATGTATTTGTGAGGTTGTGTTCACTTTACAGACAAGCCAGACCAGCTGAAATCAAGCCATCTATTTTAGTTGTGTTAATTGTTGCCTTTGAAAATGTACCTGACACTGAACATAAATATTAGTGGGAGAATTAAAGAACTTTAGAAACTGAGATTTCAAACAGAATATCACCGTCCAGACAGATAGTTTTCATTTCAGACAGGGTTTCGTTTTTCTAGAGATGACTTTTGAAGGTTAACATTTTTCCATCTGATCTCACATGAAACATTTTCTACTAGGGACTAATGAGACAACCATGAGATCAAAAATTACTTTCTAGGACGGTTTCCTCTAATTCCCTACTTTGGATTTTAGGGCTTTGATTTTTTTTTTTCCTTTTACCCAACTTACTGACTGATTTTGGCTTATTAAAGTCCCTTTTATAATCAGCACCATTTTACCTGCTTTTTATCCCCCATGTTCTTAAATTAGACACAATCCAGAAATATTATGCAAACACATGTTTCACAGGAGAAACTGAAATAGATATATTTAATTCTCTCAGCTTGATGTTTACTATTTGATTGTGTGGCAGTTAAATGGTGGAACTGTTTGCTAACAATGTAAATATTGGAACAAAACCGACTTTAATTTAGCTTAACATTTACAACTATCGGTAAAATATTGCTTTAGCTCGTCCACATGTACATAGACTCACAGCTGATATTCATAAATCCTGGATTGAGTTTACTGTACTTGCTTTACTGCATGCCCTCTTTATGTTCTGTGTGAGAAAAATGAATGAGTTGTAAAACTGTTTTGATTGCAAGGTGAAACATTACTTTTCGGTGTCTAAAGGTGCGTTTCGACTGTAGACTTTTTTTCTAGAAGCTAAGTTCTCGCGACGGGAAAGTTTCAAGAGAAGTTTAGCAACAGAAAACAGCCCTGGTGGTCAGGTAGGATTTTTAAGATCACACCAAACATTCAAGGTGGGTTTACGGTCTCTGGCTTTAGTCTAGGTTCTCTCAGTAATCTTTATTACAGCGGCTCATAACTTCATTTAATTCAGTGTGGAATTATTAGTGTTGTTTGTCGTCATGCAGAATATAATGTTTTATAGATATTACATTTTAAAACGTCAGAAAAATGGAAGTGGAAAAGAGCAATTGTAAAACACTTTAAATTAATCATGGAGTACTTTTATATTATTGAGGGATTTTACTTGTGTTTTGGCCTGATACAGAAACTTTTTCTGTATCAGCTGCCAAAGTCGCAGGTAAATAAGGCACTCTGAAGCGTCTCCATTACAAAAGTGCACAAAACTTAGTCAATATTCTGCTAATGTCGAAAAAAACACCATTTTGAGGTTGCAACACTTCCATTAAATAAGAAACGCAATTAAAATCACACATGAATACGTTTGTTCATGCGGTGTCATTAAAAAAACATGCTGCCCCATGTTCCTCCAACTAACTAACTTCCTGTCGTTTTCTTCTTCATGGTTTCTTCTTCAGTTAAATTTCGGCGCTGTAAGACTCTGGTTTCTAATCCCAGCAAGAATTTCTCTTTCTTTTTGACATCTACTGTTAGAATTAATTTTAAAAAGTCACACATTTTCATGAACTTTGGTTTTACTTATATTTTAGAGTGTAGTGCTGTAGAAGACCAAGAGGTTCATTACTGTAGAACTTTGCAATCTCAAATGAATCTACCTTTTTAACTGTTAAACATTTCTGTGAAGTTTTTGAAGAGTGTTTTCTTATAGGATGTAGCCACCAGAGATTTGGATTTTATTGTTGTGGAAAACTGAGGAAGAACTACTCGTCAGCCATCTTAATTTTCCCCTTCTTAAAAAAAAAGCCACTAGACGGGGCTGAGGTAAACCTGAAATATTATAACAGATAACTACCGTAATTACAGTCGAAACGCATCTAAAGTTTGCTTATTGTTCAACCACAGCTTGAACTTCATTTATCAGTTTGTCAGTTCAAATTGTTTCTGTTTTTACTTTAAATCTCAGGATGAATGTAGACTTCCCAATCAAACCTGGCAGATCTGTGTTAAATGTGACTATGAGCCCAAACTGGTGACCGTTGAAACAAAGTAGAAAATACCAAACAGCTTCTTAATTCTGAATTTCCCTGACTTGTTCATGCATTAAATATTCAACAGTTAGACTTTTTTCCTCTTCATGCATTTTGTCTATTTTTTTTTTTTTTAGTATCTTGTTCCTGATTTTGTGTTTTCTTCAAGCTGCTAACAGAGACTCCTTACAGTATGTAAATGAGAATTTTGAATTGTATTCCCCACCCTCACGACCACACAGTGAACTGTGCACGACATTCACGGCTCCAGCTTTCCTGGACCAAGTTACCACCACACTGACTATAATATTGTAATGTACAGAGCACTGTTAAATTTCCTGTATCCTGCTGAAAACAGACCCTTGTATTTTCCTGTTAAATGTAAAGTACTAAAGAGAATCCAATACACAAGTGAAACTGTGTCTGTTTGACTTTCTAAATAGTGCAAAACACCCACAAAGACGAGGTAAGCGCTGCTGCTGATTTTTGTGTTGGTTTTCTGTTGGAACAGTGGAGTAAGTAGCCTCTTGTGAGACCAATTTGTCCGTTTTTCTCTGCCTGGTTTGATCATATCCAGGCTGACATCCTGCTGGTTTTTGAAGTGCATATATCATTGCTTTCCACCCCTCACTGTGCACAGTTTGAGGACCATCCAACAGTTCCTGCAGCAGTGGGAAGACGCCACATGTGATGCTCTGATGGACAAAATCCACAGTAAGGGGTGTGGTCTTTAACTCTGGGGTGTTTGGTCCTCCTGGTCACTTCATTAGGTCCCTTAAGTTAAAGAAAATTTGTGATTTATTTGAAAAATGACAAAAATATTTGTACCGAATTTAGAAAATTCTATATTTCCCGGCCAGTTGATGGTATTAGAGAAATAATTTAAAAAGCACAAAAATGTTTAGATATTCACTGATTTAATGTTCCCTTAGACCTCATCTAAGCTTTAAAGATAAAATTAGAAGACTTGCAAAGTTATACTTCTATAGCTTTATAATATATATTTGTAAAGCCCATGTGAAAACGACTGATTCTTCTGAAAAATTTGAGCGCACTTTCTGTGCTTTTGTTAATGCAGTTTTGGAGATCAAAGATTACTGAAATGCTTCAGAAAATAATTATAAATTATACTGTTCCAGTGAAAATGCAAGATCAGCTGTACATTAGTCGTATCACATTTTTTGCCATGTTTTGCTGTGGTTTTTGGAAAGTAGAGACGGATGACAGCATCTGGATGGAAATGCTAGAAAACTCTAAACAGAGTTAGATATTTAAAGAGACACTTGTGAGCAAAAATCTTGATTTTGTCCATTATTTGTCAATATTCTACTGTGAGACTTTCTTATCTTTTCAACAAGGTTTTAGTATTTCTTCTCCATTTCTGAGAATGTTCTTATAGACTTTTCAACTTCAGTACATATTAACGTGAATATTTCCCTGTTTACATCATCTTATCTCTGATTTATGAATTATTCAGGCATTCTACCCGAATAAATAAATCAATAAACTGAATGTGTGCATGGATATGAACTGGTTTAAGAATGCAAAGCAGACATATGACTTGGTAAAACTCAATAATCTTTGTCCTTCTCAAGAGAGATCAGGTGTAGTGAAGGTGATCAGCTGAAGGATGAAGCATTTCTCAGATCTGAGCTGGACTGAATTTTAGGCCTGACTTTTCTTCTGTACTTCATCCTGTTTCTCACCTTTACTCATGTTTTTTGTTTTATTTTTTTGGCCTACTGCCCAACATGTTGTCACTAAGACAGAAGAATTGGAAGGTAAATAAGCAAACAGGGAGAAAACCGGACCAGTGTGAGGATTTAGATAAAGTTCTTTCTCCTTTGAGGAAGAAATGAAGTGTACTGTACTGTCAGGGTCACAGGTTTTATTAGATTTTTTACTGAATTGAGTTGGTTTTTTTTACTGTTAATCTTCGCATCTAAAGGGGAAACGTTGGTATTTGTAGCTGCATTGATTCTTTTGGTGCAGCAAAATGTGTCTTTTTTTTTTTCCTTTTGTAGGCAAGGCTGCATAGAGTTTCCGAATTAAAGCTAAACATGCACCAATATTTTATTTTTCTACAGTCTAGGACAGTATCTGTTAAAATTAAATGAAGTTCTATGCAGATGTATGATATTTTCCCACTAAAATATGCAGCTTATCTATCTTCTGTCACTTGCTGTAGTTATACTGTATGTGGTTTTTAAAAGTTTAGCAGCACATAAATCCTTCAGGGCTGATAATGATGGAGAATTTATTTCATATCTTTAAAGCAGCAAAAGGGTTCTGAACATTAAGTTTTCTGTCTTTTATTGAAGTCTGAAAACTAATCTGCAGTTCTGGAGAAGATGGAATAAATAACATGGTTCAACGTGTTCTTTTTTTGTCAAAGTTTATGCAAAGATTTTAGACGTTCCAGTAGAAATCCTTTTAAAATGAACCTCAGTGAGACTTGGCAGACAAATACAGGTGAAATAATTCATCCAATCAGATTCACCCTTCTGTGATTTACCTCTTCATGGAAGAAAACAGCCGTCGCTGATAATGAAGCCTTCCTCTGGTAAGTCTGTTAAACTTTGTTAAACTTTTTTTCTGCACTTAAACAACTAAACTCACCATCATATAAAAACCATACATTCTCCTTATAGTTTTATTGACATCAGGGTTAAGCATCAAAATATAAAAATGACAATTATGGCTGGTGTGAGGCATTAAAGCGGCTTTATTTTAAACTCTAGACATCAGCCTTACTGTGTTTCTTATGCTTTGTATAGTTTGAAGATTGATTTCTATTGTACAACACTTTGTGATTTTATGTCTGTGAAAAGTGCTTTCTATATAAACTAGTATTTGTTTTAAATCCTAAAATGAAGACATGCATCAATTCTCATTTTACATGGAACCCAGAGCTTGCATGATCTAAATGTTTAAGTTTAGCTGTCAAAAGTTTCCCTTCTTAAAATGTTACCTGTGTGAATGAAGTTTGGATAAACTTCATTCACACAGCTGAAGGAAAGAGGCTGGAGAATTGAAAAATAAAATCAGCAATCAGTGCAGTGCTACCTAAAGGTTGGGAAGGGGTTTTATTTTGCACAAAACAAGCCTGTTATCCAAAATGGAGTTTTGTCAGATTTTTAGCGGTTAAAAGATTTTTCTTTTGTCTTTGGCAAAAAACTACCAGTCATTTCTCCTGCTAGCGCTAGATACGCACATCTGTTTGGGCATTCTGTACTTACCCAGAATGCCCTGTGCTGTAATTCACTTCCTACTCCAGTTCCCTTGACATTCAAACCACACCAAAGTTCACTTCAACCAAACCAAGACCAAGGTTTGTAGGAGGACCAAAATTTGCCCTTTTTTTTTCTTTTGGTCCACATTAGAGTTTGATTATGCATTCACACCTCTTCAAACAAACCGGACTTTCTGAACCAACAAACTGGAGTTTGGTTAAAACAAACTGAATAGGGCTGTGTGAATGCACCCCCCTTAATTATCAAATCCAACAACAATGTGGATAACTACATTTCTAAATTCTATTCTTTCTGCCATACAAAGTTATTTGTGTTATTTTTTGAATGTGTGCAGCCGTTGTTGAAGGTTGTGGAGAAATTTTCTGTCATGCATTTTAAACGCATTATGGAGGATATTCAAGATGAAATGCATTTGGATTCTCTCAGCAGCTCTGATACATCAATGTTGCACACTGGATAACTAACATTATTTTTACAACTTTAAATGCGTTACAAATAGCAGCTGATGTTCAGTGAGAACTCCCCAAACTTCATGTCCTCCTGCTGCTTTGCTGTCTGCATAAATTTATCTTTTTTTTTCACCCCCCTGGACTAGAAGGAATGTCTTTTATTCTTCAGCAAAATAGCCTTGTCAAAAAGGACAGCAAAAGCATTATTCATCATGTTGAGGAATACAGCTTTTTAAAGTTTCATCGAGGCTCAAGGTAGGCCTTTGTCAGCATGTTGTACTCCCAGCTGCTCCATGTTTGAGCCTTGGAAGCTGAAGGAAAGACGAGCTTAACTTTGGGAAGGATTCTAGCGATAAGACGTCCCCAGAGACTGTTATGTGTCCTGAGATATTTCCTCTGAGTCTAGTCCTGGATAAGCTAGTGGAGGGTTGCTCCAACCCAATCCTGCAAATTTTAGATGCATCTCTTCTCCAACACACCTGAATCAGATGAATGGCTCATTATGAGGCCAAACTTGATGGCAAGCTGAAGAAGTAATTCAGATTATGGTGTTGCAGAGCAATTAAACCTGTAAAGCTGTGGTCCCCAACCCCCGGTTCGTGGACCGGTACCGGTCCGTGAACCAATTGGTACCGGGCCGCGCAAGAAATAGTGAAATATTTCCGTTTTGTGTATTATTTGAGTCTGGAGGATCTTTTATTTTGAAAATCCTTTAACCGGATTCTCTCGGTTACTTGCACGCCAACACTGAGCCCACAAGCAGCAAAATGAGTAAGAAACAGATCAGATGTCTTTGGAAAGTTTCTTTGCGAAGGGGAAAAGGCCCAGAGAAGAGACAGGAGAATGGATTTATCCAGGGGTGAAAGTAGGGGGGTACGGTCGGGTACCGCGTACCCCTAAAAGATTTAGCGGGGTACGCAGTACCTGCAACACCCACCCACCTACCCACCTACCCACCTACCCACCCAACCCCCCACCCACCCACCCACCCACCCACCTACCTACCTACCTACCTACCTACCTACCTACCTACCTACCTACCTACCTACCTACCTACCTACCTACCTACCTACCTACCTACCTACCTACCTACCTACCTACCTACCTACCTACCTACCTACCTACCTACCTACCTATTACACACAGGCACACACATACAAATCTGCTTGTTGTAAAACAAACAGATTTAAGAGCTTTAACTTTTAGTCATTGTATTTGTCATGCTGCTTCAAAGAGAGTTGATTCAAATCTTTGCGAAATAAAGCAGAGAGAGAGAGACATTGTCTCCCGCCACTCATCTGCTGCCTACCGCTGCTCATCCGCCACCTCCCGCTGCTCCTCCGCCGCCGTCTCCAGAGTCTGCCGCTGCTCCTCCGCCTCCCTGTGCTCTTGTGTCCTGTCTCCGCTTCCCTGTGCTAACCCCCGTGTTTCCCCCAGCAGGAGACTAAAGGCCCAGTCTCCTGCTAGGGGACTTTGCCCCCTGCATCAGTGCCGCCCGCCGGACCCGCCTCCAGGGTCCACCTCTGCCTACTGGATCATTTCAGTGGAGATTTCAGACTGTGGCAGGAAGCCGGAGTGCCCGGAGAGAAACCTGCAAACAGGAAACCTGTCAAATCTTTTTACCTTTTGTCCTCTGGTGTCTGATCATTTCCTTTCATAAATGTAAATGAAACCGTTGTTGGACATGTCTTCACTGCAGTCGCTGTCTGCAGTGAAGACATGCTCCTTGTCTGCCTTCACGGTTCGTTCTCCTTTCATTACATAACAGTAGAAGTCTGTCAGCTTTGGATCCCCACAGATGACGGAGGACAGGTGGTACGTCTCCGTCCCACATTCTGCAGGGACATCGATGGTCTGAGTGGCTTTTGTTTGGTATTCCCTGGTAAACCTGTGCAGAAAAAACACCAGGACCTTGTTATCGGTCAGGCAGTGTTTTTTCTGCCAGGGTGACCGGCAGCCTGAACAACGGCGTTTGCATGCCAAATCCAACCAGTATTCAAGCAGTATAGATATACTGGTTGAAAATAAAATCGGTGGAAGGGCAATCGTGGCGCCGTCGTTCAGGAGCCTGAGGGAAGTGGCTCCACAGTTAGAGCAAGAGTCGTTGTCATACAACTCTCTATCTGTGTCGCCGCCAAACGAATCCAGCCAGACCAGCACAGACTCCAGCAAACTTTTGATGTCATAGTCCTTTCCCACGCCTGATGGCAGCTTCTTCTCCCTCAGCTCCATCAGAACTGGGGAAAGGTCTTCCTGACTAAAATGCTTGCTGGGCTGACGGACAGCTGAGAGTATGAGACTCCCACAGCAGGGGATGGACGATGCCTCCAAAAAAACCCTTTCCTTAGCTAGACACTGCTTGGTGATGCTCAGGTTTAGGATGCTCTGGAATGCAACGTTCACCCAGCTGTTCTGGAGCTCATTGGAGAACTTGAAGAAGTTCTTCTCCGCTTGTCCTTGTCCTGCAGATGTCGTCCCTACATCCAGCAGATCCGAGCCAACGCTATCTACTGAATTAACATCAGGAGAACAGGAAACCTCGACATCAACGGAAACATTTGCATTTAGAAGTGGATTGTTGGATAAATGAGCAACTCCGTTATCTGAAATACAAAGTTCCCCGTCCGGGGAACTTTGTATTTCAAAGGACCCTTTGAAAGTGCCCCTCAGAGGACTCTTCTGTACGGAAAGAGATGGGACCAGCGAAACCAAAGCTTTGGCTGTCACTTCAGCCACAGCTTTGGCTGCGAGATCAGCCGCAGACAAATCTTCCCCAGCCGGGTCAGATTTTTCTGCGACTGAACTCTCATCCTCACGTTGTACCATCGTCTCCGAACAAACCTCCCCAGCCGGGTCGGTTTGTCCAGAGACAGTACTGTCATCCTCTTTACTGTCTCGTACAGAGGACGAGATGGAGTCCGAGGTCCCAACATCCAACGTCTTTTCAGAACAAACCTCCCCAGCCGGGTCGGTTTGTTTTTTGGAACTAGATGGAAATCCTTTCCAAAACAGATCGTCCTCTTCATCCTGATCGTTTTCTTCATTGGAATCCTTCCCTGGAAAAAAACGATCGCACACTTTCTTCATCCCATTCGTCACGGCATATCCGATGCCCCAACCAACCGGGAATATCAGGGGAACAAGCGCCGTTGCAAAACTAAACATTGTTGCTCTACACAAATCTGAAACTCCAAGAAGTGTCTGGATTCTGACTGATGCTTAGAGATTCCAGTATTCAAGCATTAGAACTTCTTTGATCTACTGTGATGTACATAATGTCATCTATGACCTCATCAATGAGCTCACTGGACTTCTGGCAACATCTTGCTTCTGATCGTTGCTATGGAAATGATCAGATCAGCTCTGCATGACTCAAGCTGACATAAATACTTAAATAAAATGTTATACTTTTTATTTGTTTAACATGGAGAGATTCATAGATTTGTATATGATTTAATTTTTGCTTTTGTGGTTCTCCATACCTGCTGTGGTATAAATGGTCTGAAGCCTTTTATCCACTATTATTTTTAATTCATTAGGATTATTCATGTATTAATCATTGCACAATGCTAGGAACAGTCTGGGATTTGTTATATTTATTCGTATTCATTTTTGCAGACAATTTAATGCTGTGACTATTTTACCAAACATAAGAAACAAAAGCAGAAGAGCAATAGGCATGCACTTATACATCCTTTTATTCAGGTCCAGATCCCTTTGTATTTCAAAGGCATGATTTCAAGAACAACTCGGGCAAGAGTTTGGGTCAGGTGCTATTCCGGGATGTAGACGTGTGTAGGAATCTCCACGATGTCGGTAACACAGAGTAGCATGCCTTAGTAGGTGTGTGTGTGTGGGGGGGGGGGGGGGTCGTGTGTGTGTGTGCGTGCGCAAAATGCTCGCTACCTTTCTCTATCTATCTATCTATCTATCTATCTATCTATCTATCTATCTATCTATCTATCTATCTATATATATATATATATATATATATATATATATATATATATATATATAAATGAGGCAATGAAGCTTCAAGCTGCTTCGCAAAGTAGAGATGTGGATATCAGCAACACTTCAGGTGTCATTGTCTCCCATCATCCGTCCCAGATGGGACCGTCTGGTTGCAGAGAAACAAGCTCAGGGCTCCGTTAGTCAGTATCGTGAGTTAAAATTTTCACGAATGTAAAATATTCGTTTTTGTGGCGCTTCTGTATCTTATTTTTGAAGGGATATATAAACGTTACCATAGCGACCAGAGTCAGAGCGTTTGGGCTGCGGTCGTGAGTCTTAAGTCTGGTTTAGAAGGAAAGATTTAAGAATTGTCAGCCGATTCTCCAAACCTCTGTGACCACAGAGCTGATAAAAGTCCAACAGGTTCGATCGGTTCGTGTGTCCAAGGCAGGAGCAACACAAACCGATTACAGTCACGAACATCCCGATTCCAGAGGATAATCCAGTAAAACCTCCAACATAGCGGGAATTTAGAATAACCAAACACGGATGATGATGTAGAAAAAATAGTGATAGTTTGTGGAGTCATTTTAAGAAATAAAAGATGTAACGAAAAGAAAAAGCGGCGGATAAAAGACGACGGGAGCAGCCGCTCTATTTGCTGCACTAGGATTTGGAGGTGACTATGTTTTTTCATAGTTAACATTTTTAACTGAATAAAAATAATAATGACCTTTAGATTTAATAAACATTTCCACATATCATCTCCGATATCCACCGGACCCAGTTGCGCGATATGTCAGCTGTTTGGCCCCTCTGTTCTTACGTCACCGCGCTTTCTGATTGGCTGCCTGTCACATTCAGCAGGTTGTATTCTCGTTCCCAGACAGGAAAAATCCCACAGGTTGCGACAAAAACTCCAAGACAACCCAAATTGGGTATATTCAGGATTTAGTGGGAACACAAACAGCCCCCACCCCCTTCCCCCGGCCGCAGCAAAATTTTCCAAGTCTTGGAAAACCGGAGAAAAGGTTGGGGACCACTGCTGTAAAGCACATATCAAGGGCTGGAGACTCCTGATCTCATGTGTCTCTGTTGCAATGCATTGAGTAGCATTCGTGTGATTGTCTGATTCTGTTTCTTTTACAAAGCAACTGGTTTTCTGAAATTTGGAGCATTTCATCTGAACAGCTCACAGCTGAGACAGAGAGAGTAATTGGGGGTAGATACCCTGAATCCCATTTGATGCCCAGTCCTTAGAGGAAGCAGTAAAGGCCCGGGATTAGATGGAGGATTTAGCCATCAACACGGCTCTTAAAAGAAGGGCAAAGGTCAGAGTTGAGATGTTCTTCCTTTGAACTGAGACTAGAGACCTGAGGAGATTTTAAACATCTGGTCAGAATACATTTGTATGTCTTCTAGATTTGAGGTTTGCAATGGACTAATTGACATTCGTAGCATTTTTGTTGGCAACACCACAAAGATTGTCATTATCGAGTGAGGGCAATGGTAGAGTTGACTGGTTCTTAGAAGACAAATTAAAGAACCACCAGATCTTCCCTTCAACTTAGCTTACATTCACAGAACAGGCAAAAGTGACTCTGAGCCAATATTCTTGCCAGTCTGTGACCCATGTCAGACTTATTCATGGCAGTCTGAACAGTCCAGTTCTGATCTATTCACCCACCAAAAAGTCTCATTTGTACTTCCATATGTGGAATCGGATACATATTTAATTATTTTTCAAAGTGTCTTCGGTCTGAATATCCATGTTGCATTTTATCCAACTTTTGATGTGAGACATGGATCATCATTCTGCACCAGCTGAAGCCACACACAATAAATCTGGACATAAACAATGGCTGAAAATTAGGCCCGCTACTCTTGGATCCAACTTGACAGAACCCAGTTTGTCAGTGTTTTGACTGTTAAGCCAAAGGAACTGGTGCTAAGCGAGCACTAGCAGCGCTTTAGCACTGAAAATGCAGGAGAAACTCCAATCAGGGATATTTGAAAAATGTTGGCAACCAAATTTGTTTTTGTAGTCCATAAGTCAGCAGCCAGTCAAACTCTCTGAAGGATCAGAGGAATTCATCTGTCTTGCTAGCATTGATTGAATAGATAGATATTATTTTTAATAGCTTAGCAAAAGATGCTGTTTATTTATTTACAAACAATGTACAACATTTCATTAACTTTTTAAAAGAGAAGCATGGTTTCAGCTTTTAGCAAACAAAAGAAGTGCTAATTTCCACCTGCTGTCCCTGGAAACAAGATGGATATGAGATGCAGAACACTCAAATACTGTTTACAAAATTATAAAAAGGTCATTTAATTGTACCTTAAAATCACCTTGTGTTACTTATTAAAATAAAGATGTCAAGAGAAAACAGTTGGTGTTAAACATGTCCACAAATCTAGCAGCCAAATAATTCAGTTTTGGACTTTGAACTCCATTCCAGAGCTCTCCGCCTACATCTTCTGTTTAGTCTGGCCATCATGTTTTTCTCAAAGACCAAATCTTTACTCCTTCTAAACCTTTCACAAATGGTTAAACAGTTAAAAACTGGAATACTTCCAATGTAAATTGTGGTCATCATCCAAAAGCCACACATGACAGAGCAAGTTTGGGTTGGATTTTGAGGTGATCAAGAAGCAAAATCCAAAAGTGGTTCTAGTTGGAGGTCTGATATCATGCTTACTTCATAGCTCACCCGGATGTGAATAAAGAAACGCTAAGAATTCAGAAATATGTTCTCGCCAGCCACGGCAGCGAGTAATTGGATGCAAATTTAGCTCTCAGACAGTGAAAATGTGTTCTTAGTGCATTTCCACCTTCACAGCAGGCAGGGAGAGTCGGTGCGCTTTGAAGTCTGGGCTCAGCTCATGATGTGTTCAGGTCATGTTGGAAGCCATCGCAAGCTTCATCGTGAATGTCATGAATTTGTAAAACTCCCATCATAACCAGCAAGTATCCCACTAATGCTGACAGTTCTTTGAATAATGATAAAATAAGTTGCTTTCATCATTAATCTTGTGTATATAAAGTAGTTTTCATTATTATAACTTGTCTTGTGCATATTCAATATACAAACAGACTAGAGTGTTTTAAATTATTTTTAGAGCTTCTCCAGCTTGCAGCAACCAATCAGAGTCCCTCGTTACAGCAGTAACCTCCGTTAAATAGCTGGGAAATCGTGGATTTACAACCTCAGTGGGAGTAGAAATCTTGTCTGGTTCCATCCACAGCGAGTTCTCTGCAAGGCGCTGATGTGCTCAGGGCTTTCTTCGTCCACCTGTAAGACGATTTGACCTTAAAAAGGAAATGTAAAGACAGAATAAAAGCTTTTAGCTATAAGAAGCAAACTTCTATCATTTTTGTTTTTCCACATAAAAGCTCACTGGGATGAGTTTATGAATATTCAATCAGTTGGGGAAGTTGTTTATACTTTATTTCCTCAACCATCGCAAGTCTCTCTAAACATCGTCTAGCAGTTATCTGCTGTTGCCAGCCTTGAACTGAAAGTAATTGTATTTCATGTTTGAAAAGTGCAGAATCAGGTGATCATGGGGCTCTTTTATTCGTCGAGAAGTTGTTTAATGCTTTGTTGTATAAAGCAAAGACGACTCAGGGATATCTTAGCTAATTAAAATGCTATACCCTTGTCCAAAAACCGTCATAAAATGACACACAGGTATAAAACCTAAGAGCTGCTTTAATTGAAAGCTTTTACAATTAGAAAAAAATCCTCCTTACATTTTTATGTTCAGAATATTCTCTTAAAGACCTGCGATGGTCTTTTGTAAATGTTCCTCTGTAATTTAATCTTCACAAAGAAGCCGGCAGACCCGTCAATGCCAGCCTTATTAAGAAATCTAATCCAGTTCAACGAGACGGGTTTAGGTGACTGACACGGGATTATGTGCCACGTTTGGGGCATTTTCAATTAAAACAAAGAATGCAGCTTGTCTTTGGTGAAGGAGATTAATGCTATTGGATTAACAGAGGAAGGGTTGTAGAAATACAAGAAGAGCAAGCCCGGCCTGTCTGTTAGGTCTACCATCATGATTATTAAATATTTTTATTTGATTTATATTCCCGTCTGACTATAGGAGGCCTACTAGACTTTAACTGAACAGGCAACTATCTGAACAGAGGATGTCTTAGAAAAGTTTTTTTTTACTTGAAATCTTGGAAAAAATTATGATTTCCCCTGAGAAGTTTAGTCTAGTTGTTAATATTTTGTGTTCAGGTAATTACATTTATGTTTACAATGTAGCCTTAAAAATGGTAGTAGAAATTTGTCTAATTTAAGTGATATATGTTGCAGTTATGTGGCTGTAATTAAATAACTGGACAAACTGGATAGACAGCAAAGAATCCTAGTGGTAGAGAGATGGGTAAGAAGAGCTACTTGTACAGTTGAGGAGAAAAAGTTACAGCAATATAAAGTAACACGTTATGGACATCACTGCCTACAAATACTGGCCAATATGAACAAACAGTGTTTTTAGTAGTGTGGAAGTAGGAATGGAGTGGCATAAGTTGGTACAAAGTCTCAGAAGGAGGGCACTGCACTGAGTCAGAGGTCAGAGGGCAGAGGGGCTGAAAGATTAGAGTCCCATGGAGGGAACTTGATGAACCCGAAGGGTTCAGCATGTTCTGTGAAATACGGAGGGCTGGGATTATGAAGGGAACCTATTATGCAAAATTCCTATTTTGCACATATTTGTGTTTCACTTGAGTTTCTACTGCTTCTCAAGCACTTAACAAAATCCAAACATTTCTTTCACTAAACACATGCATATGTTTGATTTGGTTGTATTTACCCAGAATGCCCTGCACTGTTGTCCACTTCCTGTTTTTTTTTGTTTTTTTTGCAGTCTCTGGTCTGCTTGGCGTTCACATATGCATTCAAATCGCACCAGAGTTTACTTCAACCAAATCAGGATTGCAGGAATACCTGAGTTCAGTTTTTTGATCCGTATCAGAACTAGAGTTTGATTAGTGGACTGATCAGGGCTGGTGGGGATACATCCTTACAGGTGTAAACATTCTGTCCGTTTTACATTTGGCAGCAATGAGAACCATCCATCCATTATCTATGCTTGCTTATACTTGCATAGGCAAGAGGCGTGGTCCAGCTCGGACATGTCGCCAGTCCATCACAGTGCAACACTTTTATATTTTCAGTTGAATGTGTGTTTGTGTGGGGGGCGGGGGGGTGTTCAGCGATCCAGCATAAAATTCTCCTCCAGAGTACTGTGAGTTTCACCATAAATCACAGACTTTGTAAAGAAGTGGTTGGTACATGCTTTAGTTTTCAAAGATTTAAGACAGACCTGGTTTAATTAGGAATAAAATCAATTGTTTCCCTAAATGCAGGCTGCTTAGTTTCAGCTTTAAAATGAATAACCAAGCGGACGGTCAGGACAACACAATATCTTCCCGCTGTAAGTCCACCTCATGCTGTGGTGATGGACTATGGATGCTTCCGACCCCATCAATAACTCCTTGGAATCCAATAAATGACTTCAGTAAACTTAATTCATTACCGATACAACTAATATTGAACAATGCACACTCTTTGCTGCTAAAGTAGGTCATCTTCAGTGGGCAAATTGCCTGGCAATGCTATAAACATTCATCATATGTTGGCTGTGATAAATCATGGCAGAGGTTAAAGTGACCGCGTTGCTCTTCAGACAGAACTGCCCCGGCTTTCTGTTTTATTACACACCACATTTATTCTGAAAGAGGTTCAGGGATAAAGATGGTCATTTTAAACTGACCACATGTTTATATTAATGCTATAGGCTTTATGCAAACCTGCTGGCCAATTTATTAGGTACACCATGTTCTTCCTGGGTTGACCCAAAGACGTTTTATGAGATTGAGATCTGTGTGGGAAGGGAAATGTTTTCGATTACATTTATCGCTCACTACCACCAGCCTGGATATTCTGCTGGGTTCTTTTGTAACTTCCTGGACAAGTATTTGACGTCCTCTTGGAGAAGTTCAGGGAGACAATTCACCACTGAGAAAATTCACCACTTTTCAAATCAAGACATTTACCTCTAGTAATGTAAATGGGTAAACCGTAGTTTTAAATAAAAAGTACACCTGTAACTGCTGCTGCTTTACAGAAGAGAAAATACTTGGGTTGGCTCTGAACACTTGCTGAAATAACTGACTTGCTCTGTTAAACATTCTTTATGTTAAATACTTTGGCTCATCTAAATGTTTCTGGGGCTTTCTCTGATTTCGGAAGTGGCACTGCAAAAGGAACCACTTTTATTTGACATTTTGTTTCTGAAGAATTACTTCCCACCCTCTTGTCTAAGATAATTATCTGATGCTATGCTGCTTTCACTTCACTGACTCGCAGAAATCTCTAATCTGAGGCACCACATGTAGAGCAGCTGTCACTTTCTGAAATTTGGGTGAAATAGGTTGATATTTGTGTTGCTTTTTTCATAAAAGGCAGGCTGCGCAAAAGTAAAAATGACTGACAAAATAAGTTTGATTTGTCATAAATGGAACAGAGCCATTATTTAAATTATTTTGTACCGGGTTGACATGCTGACAGATCACAGGAGTGTTTGTGTTTCTAGTAGTGTTTCTGTACCAAATGTTGAAGACTTCTGAAGTTTTCCTTCTTTCAAAGAGCTCAGTTCATTATTAAGGTAGAGCACGGGTGTCGCTGTTACCTCTCCACTTCTCTCAATGTGTTATCAACCTTAATCTCAGAGACTTTTAATGTTTTTTTCTTTCTGCCTGCACCTAAAATTGTCTGGCTTTGACTTGCTCGCTGTGGCACGCTCGTCAAAATTCTTAAAAATCAAGAATGTTTTAAAGTTTGAACTTCTATCCAACAGAAGCTCTTTGTTATATTATTCTGAGCAGCTGCCATGTGACTGACGGGTAATTAAGACCATCACAGCCAGACAAGAAGAATGGACCTCATGCTACAAACTCTTTATTCTGTCAATAAAAAACGTGCAGGTGCACAGGATGAGCGGTTTTCACATAGCTCTTGACTCATTCAGAGAATTGCTTTGTTGATTTTAATGTTTTCCTGCGGTTTGTTTAACCTCTATGCTGGAAAAGAGTACGGTGGTACAAAAGAGTTCATTTCTAACTGCCGGTCTTTGCTGTTGGCAATCTGATGCAAACAGGAAAAAAAAAATATGGCTGTCCTTCCTGAAACTTATGGGTCCTGTTTTAACATAATCAAACTGCTTTTTAGACTACATATTGTTTACATTCAACAGCCAACCAACCGGTTGGCTAACTAGTTAAAAATCAACCAACCATCCATTAACAAAGTGTATCATCAGTCAATAAATCAGCGGGAAAGTCGGTCAACTAGCAAACCAACCTGCAAGCCTGTTAACAAATCAGCTGTCCAGCCAGTCAACAAATCAGCCAACTAACAAACTAGCCAGTCAACCAAGCTGCTAGTCAACTAACCAGCCAGTCAACCAGAAAACCAACCTATCAAACTGTTAGTCAACTAAAAGAAAATCTGTCAGTCAAATGAACACCCAGATACCAAGCCAGTTAACAAACTGACCAAGATTTAATCAGCCAGTCAGACAGACAGACACCTAACAAACCAACCAAGCAGCAGCCAAACTAAAGCCAACCAGCCAACTAACCTAAAAGGTAATCCAAACTGACATACAGGCAGCCAGTAAGCCAGTCAGCAGAGTAAACAACCAAGCTGCCACCCGAGCGAACAGCTAACAAACCAAAAAACTGTCCAGCAGGTCAGCGAACCAAAAGCCAGCAAACCAATCACCCATTTAGTCAGCTATAAATAAAATGGAAAATCATTTGTTTTACATCCAGCTTTGGCAAACAATTACCACAGTACCACTGAGCCCTCAGCACTGTTAACTGAGGTGAAATTATGTTAGCGTTTGAATTATTATTAATGGATCCCTAATTGATCCCTGAGAGAATCATAATTTCTCTTCTCTTCCAGGAGGTTTTGAATCATAAAAGCCAATTTTACCTGTTATGCATATCTTTTATTACATTTGAAAGTGATTGAACAGAAAAAAAAATCTGTTATCTGTTGAAAAGGAGAAAGGGAAAATAATTAGCTTCCATTAAATAAAGAGGCTACTACCTCTAAGGACAAATTTTGAATAATCTAGAATATTAATTATTGGTTCAAATAGGCTAGGCTATAGAGGGCTTGTCTCACTGACATTCTGAACACATCTTTCGTATATTCACTGAACCTGAATATAATTTGATTAAAAATAGGTAGCTTTTGAACAATGAATACCAACAAAGCTTTTCTGAGTCAGTCTATGTGCTTTGGTCACTATATTTTAAAGTATTATGCTCTTCTTACAACACGGATCTAGCAGAATAACAAAGTACTTCTGATTCTTAGTCAAAGATGCAGCATATGAAAAACGCCACAGGCTTTTCAGGTTTTTATTTGTAAAGTAATTTTTACACCCAGGTATACATTTACTTTCACGTCGTAATAAATCAGGCACTACTTTACATTGGTTTATCACATAAAATTTAAATGAAATACACTGAAGCTTGTGGTTTTTAACATGGTAACAAATATCATACTTTCACATTTGAAAGCCACAGCTTAATTTTTTTAACAAGTGTGAGACGCAAGATTAAAATCCTTAAAGATACAGTTGGTGGCTGAAAGTAATATTTTCAAAGGTAAAAGCCCCGAAAGCGTGTTTGGGGAGCACATACTACATTTCCCTAAATGCATTGAGCGGGAGCTACGGCAAACCAGAGTGGCAAACACAAATTTTTTGACACGCGTTCCTTGCTATAACGTTGAACTCTAAACTCTAGCTTAAGCTAATAAAGTTACTCAGAACTGATATTCCTCCTAATAAAACAATCAGTTTTTAAGGGCAAAAGTTTAGTCGGAGGCGACAGGAGCGTATTTTAAACGTTCCGCTTTCACACGGAAAAGTTAGCTAAAGTTAGCCGGGAAGCTAAAAACAACTTGAGCTAACGTTAACTGACAAAAGATGCTGGCTGGTTTCTCCTAAAGTCTCAGAAGTGAGTGATGAAGAACAATGGTGGTGTTACTGGTAGGAATGTGTCCTGGTCTGGATGAAGATTTGCTGCGGAGTCTGCGGGCAGCTGATATCAGAACAGGTTGGTGCGGTTTTATTGCGTTTTAATGGTAAATGACGAAGATTTGCAGCTTCAGTGATGGCTTCTTGTTTCCTCAGTGGAGGACCTTGTCTCTTCTGACATAGAGGATCTCGCACAGAAATGCTCCGTCTCATATAAGGTATTTATGACCCAATCAGGTTAATTTAATATGATCAGTCATCATGAAGTATGGAGGACGGTTCCTCCCAAAATTGGCAGTATTGAAATAATTAAATGGCTAGACGGGTGCCGTCTATTTTTACTTGACTGAAACACTGTTTCAGCCCAGTGTTTCAGTCATTACAGATTAAACACATGGATCATATTTGACTTGACTTTTTTTTTCTTTTTTGAAGAATTTACACAATTTTCTTCAACCTGCATCCACAGCTACATCTTTATTCTATTATTTATTTGACTCTGTTTTGATCACTCCCTCCTCCCACATGGCTAAACTGATGTAACAGCTGCATGTAGAATTACAAGAAGCTTAGGTTTTAAGATGTATAACTTAGGACAATAAGCATCTAAACCTTAAGATCAGGGATTAAGAATCAAGGTCAAACTCTGCAGCAAGTGTTTTGGTTTTAGGCCACAGGAAAAGGAGAGCACAGTTGTTTTCTAGGAGCGATTTGCTGGATTTTCAGTCAAAAGGTTGCGGTCAAAGGTGGTAATACCACTAATCTAGCAAAACATCCACTGATCCGGGCCTTCACCTGACGCATAGAGGTTGGAGAGGCAGCTGGAGGCAAAGATTTATTTATGTCACATCTTGTCCTCTGGATTTTTCCCAAAACACATTTCACACTCATCTTCCAGTGTTCAATGTGTATAATCATATATGTGTATTTTATGCCCACTTTCCAAAGCTTCAACTGCCAGTATTCCGACTGCTTGAGTGTGGAGAAAATTAAAGTCACTATTAAGGCTGCACAATATCACAGCAACATGTCATTCTTATGTTAGTAGCAGCAATAAGGTCATTATTAGGGAATCATAAATCCCTAAACTATTTTTGAGGTTTATTGAAAAAACAAACTGTAGAAAATTACAGTGGACCGCCATATTTGTAGAAAATTGACAGATTTTTTTGTTGTTCATATTAAAAATACTCTACAGAAGATGCAGCTTGGAAAGCTGAGATGCATCGGAGCGATGCTACAGGACTGTTCTTAAAGGACCGGTTATGCCAGGACGCATCGACACACCGTTACAAAAATTAATAAATAGCTGTCTCTACATTTGATAAGTACATCTTTAAATTAGATATTGAACATCTTTTCCCTAATGATCCCTAATTGGCACTGATACCAGGAGGCTACTTTAATCTGTTTCAGATATTGGGTAAACATAACATAGTTATTCATCAGAGAAATTGCATAGAAAAGTAAGCTTCTTATCCCTTTAATTCCCCAAGACTAGCAAAAAAATCTGAAATAGGTAGACTTGTCAACGTGCATTTGTAAATTTAATTGGTCAATTTTTCTGTGTGATTGATCCTGATTGGTGACCCGCTGATCAGAAAATATAAGTAAAAATTTTAAATATATGTAAAAATATGCAAAAGTTTCCAAATAGCACTGGAAGTCCTAGTGGGGAAGTTGTTGCTGAAGGAAGACTTCCAATTTAGCTAAAGTACAGTGTTGGAAGTCTTTTAAAAGGAAACCAGTTGTCCATGACATGCTGCAGTTCATTCAGGCTGCAAGACAGCGAGAGAGAGCAAACATTTCAGCAGATAATAGGAAAGCTGAAAAAAGTAAAGCAACCGTTTCTACTCTTTCATCTTTCAACCTATCTGTTATGAAACGAGCTGTGTTTTTAAATGTTGACAGGTTTTTTTAAGTTAAGGATATTTACTCTTCTCAGTGAAATGGCTGTTGTAGTTATGCTAGAAAACCAGCTACAAAAGCTAACGCCGGTCTAGGATGAGTCTGCTCTTCAGTAAGCATTACTAATTGAACAAGCTGTTCATTGATGTATGTGGAAAAAAGATTTCACCTGCTAATGTTTTAGTCAGGATACCTAAAGCATTTTTTGTGTTTGAATCCTTTTAGAGATGCAGAAATGATAGTCTTAAAGCTTGAAGAGCTAAGCGACTCTTGGGTAAAATGTTTGTGTTTAATGTCTGTTAGAGCGTCTTCATTTTTCCAATATTGGCATGCTGATTTTGTCGACTTGAGCTTACCAAAGAGAAACGACCTGAAGAATGATCTGAAATCCAGATACGTGAGCTGGAATCTTGCAGAAGTAACATCCAAAATGCATTTTTGAGTGAAGGACAACTTCAAACATATTTCCCCTTGGGATCATTGTGTTTTTCAAATATTACTTTTCTCCTCCTCGCAGTCTGCAGAAGGTTCAGGTTCACCTCAGTGACCGAGCCAGAGTTTCTGCCCTGTGTGTGTTCAGCCTGCAGGCATTTATCTCCTGAGCTGATAACCGGCATCCCGGTGGTCCGTCAGCCTCCCGCTGCACATCTGAGCCATTGTTTTGTCCGCAAATTGGAACGCCTCCGAGGTCATCGCCAGGCCGCCTGTTGACATCAGCAGTCTGAAAGTTTAATTAAAACTGCTGAAGGATTTTCCAGTAAAACACACCTATCCTATGATACATGGACAGACTGGAGTGCCAGCAACATCTGAGGAGCTAATTGAGACCCAGCAGATTTGCCTTCTCTTCCAAATGAATATATGGTCGAGTTCAGAAGGATCCGCTAATCAAGAAGCAAATCTTTTAAACAATTTGAAATGCTTGTTCACAATTTGAGCAAAAGAAGCGGACAGTGTAACGCTGTTGATATAGTCCTTTCTGAATCTGGTATTGAAAAGGTTATTAACAATAAATAAGAGGAAAATAATCACGGACATCTGATTTGCACACTTCATTATTCATCCATATACATTTTCAAAATGAAGTGAAAATGAAAGGTTTAAGTGGAATATTTACATAAACATCATGAGCATGACCTTGTTTATTTAACAAGACTGGTGAGCAAGTTTCAATTAAGTGTGCATTTGCACTAATCCACATAGTTTCTGCTATGGTGTATGGAGGACCCATCGTGCTGTAATTCAGAATAAATACAGAAATACTCGTTGGCTGGAGTAGCTTGTAAACTAATAAGCAATTTCCCTTTGGGGATCACTAAAGTATATTCTATTCTATAAATGAATGCTCAATAAATAAATAAGCATACAAGAACTGAGTGTGCATTAAAATGGTTCAAAGTCTTAAAACTAATGAGAGGTGGGAGTTCATGTGGACCACATCTGCCAGCTTGGGACCCTCTAAAACCGCGTATTACTGCCTATTTTAATAATTTAAACCACAAATATGCCTCAATATTCATTAATACACACAAACAATCTTGGCACTACTGGAGAAGCTGATATCCACAGTCTTTCTTCTCTCTGCTCTTTGCAGTACAGCCAATCAGAACCAAGAAACACGAATAAAGCTCCCGGATTGGCTGCCTTACAAACGTGAGACAAGTAGCATTGTGTCTGTGTTTTCTGTCAAATATTTTAGATATGCGCTTTGAAAAAATGAGTGAATAACGTTACATTCTACAGAATAATCTTCAAATACTGCACCACAAATGGGTGAGCAGGACCATAATGTTGGTTGAATGTCTTTTTAGCAAGTTGAGCCTCAATCGCATGCTTTTTGTAGCTCTAAAGAAACTGCCATAATTCTGACTGGATGTTTGACTGCTCTTCTTGGCAGTCAAAATGTTATTGTTCAAAAGCATGAACAATAGAAACTTCATGCTTAGAAACTTTTTAAACGATTTTGGTCCACACCAGGACTCACTTAAGTGTATTTGCAATGGAGTCTACGGGATAACGAGTTCTAGTCCGTTTAAAGCAGACCAAAAGTCTCGGGTGCGAACACACCCTTAAACGTAGTCAACAGATTCTTAATATGTTTATGTTTGGGACTTGAGGTTGTAAAAGTCTGCTTTTTTTATCTGCAGAGCCCTTCTAATCAACTTGTTCTTTGCTTGAGGAGTGTTTAAGGCAGAGATGCATCTACAAGTTGCTGGAGTCTTCAAGGACTTCTGGTGATTTTTTGTGATCACTTTGTGGAACGATTATTTATGGGAAAAATCAAAATTGTCTGCTCACAATTCCCCACTCTAACAACTAAAGCAGGAAAATGTAAATAAACGTAGTTATTTGGTGGGGAAATAATTCCAGATTAAATAAACTTGAACATATAACAGGAGAGAAGAGAATCAAGCAGACACCATTAAGTTGAAAATACAATGTGACATGCTCACTGATTCAAAACCCTGTGCACCATTTAACAGACCAGCTAATATCATTCTGATATCATTAGCTTCTTTAAAGCATCTACAACAGCTTCATATTTCTTTTATAAATATCTTTTTTATGTATATAAAAATATCCTAAAGGTTAATCTGTAAAAAGCCTCCAGAGATCACCTTAAAGTGCTCTGGAGTTGTTTATAGTCCTAAAGCATCCAAACTGATTGAGAGCTTGCGAAAAAAATCAATAAATTACACCTTTTTTTTCTCATGTTTTAGAAATATAAGGCACGTTGTTGCAGGGTTTAGAAAGCTAATCAATTTATAGTCAGATTTGGTTAGACCTGTCTCTGTGCTGGACCTGAAATGTTTTATTTTTTTTTACTTCTACGACCTTTTGAGGTTACTTGTAAAAACTGGAAACAGGATATCTTTGAAAGCTGATTGATTAGTTGGCGTGAAAGCCTGTCAGGTTAGATCTTCTCTGTCATCACCGTCTGTTCTAGCAGTCGGTGTCGGTCGATGCCTGTTGTCTTGCTCTGCCTAATTAATGAGAAAGCGAGACGTGTGTGTGTGTGTGTGAGATTCAACGTAGAAGTTTTTATTGATATGCAGGAGAGAGTTTCTCCATACTGTGTGGAGCAGCGGTGGCGAGTCGAGGCTTTGTTGAAGCGCAGGAACCTTCCAACCGACGGCGTGTTTAAATGAGCCTCGTTTCTTGGAGGGAAATTTTCAAAGAATAAACTTTTATAGAAGAAATTCAGTTAGGCGCTCCATGTGGTTTCCTAACTAGCAGCTTATTCTACTGGAGGATTCCCGTTAGGAATTAAACATGACACCAGGAGGTTTATTTGCGTGTTTGAACTACTTCTAAATGGCATATTATAATATAAAGTTAATAAAACACAAGACGATGTCAGCTGGGAACCATGTCAAAGCAAGGATACATTAGTGCATTATTTGTCACAGACCATAAAGCATGGGACTCTAAATATCCGTTTTCCCACGTACACACATAAACATAAATACAGACTTTTCTCAAATCTCCACTTTCATCAGAGCTTATTTTTGTGATATTAAGCTGATCAGATATCTAGGTCTGAGTCTATTTGTAGCAGTGATGGTTTTAAAGTCTGGCAGCTACCAGGGGGAAGGATCTGCGATGAAGGAGCTCTCTGGTTCAGAAACGGCTTCATGCATGTGGAAGGAGGCGTCATCCAGTGGTGATCCTCTTTTTCCTCGAGTTCTTCTGTCTCCTACCACTTGCACTGGCTCCAGAGAACATTCTAGGACACTTAAATGAAACTGCAGACCAGTAGAATCATTCAAATTTCCTTACATTTTGCCTAAAGGACAACTCAACAAGCAAACATTTAGTCATTTGATATACAGACTTTCATGTTGCCAGTATTCTTTGCATACGCATGAACACACAGTTATTTCAGACATTGTTTCTGGAATTGATCAAACTTGAGTTAAATGTCAAGGCAATATTGTATGTACAGTTTTATTTCAATATACAGACATAGAAGAAGAGCCAAGAGTACATAAAATTACATCTCTGGTCTGACGGCTAATATTACATCTAATTTTAAGTGCATCCACTTAATTGTCTTAGAAATGAATTTAAGTTTTGGCAACATATTTTCAACAAACTGCAGTCACTTTGTGTATTAGTTGGCGATAGAAAACTCAGAAGCATTAGTTCTGTTGCAGACGACACCGAGCAGCAAATGTTGACTTTCTGAGCGTGTGTCCAAAACGTTCCCACGCAGCTCCTCCTCCTTCGGTCTGCTGATGCAGAATTGATTAAATTGCTACAGACGGCATTTCCAGAGCAGAATATGTATGCAGCGGACATACATATTCTGCTGTAGTCCCTTTTTTTTTGTAAAGGGATGTTTACAATGAAAACATTCTAACATCCCTTTACAGTCATGCAGCCTCTTGAACTACAACACACACTTTCCGCTCGCTCGTGGGCAGACGAGGTAGAAACCACATCTGCCCATGAACAGTAGAATCCACAAATACTTGACTCCTTCTCTAAATATGCTAAGACCTGCCTGTTTTAATAATTCAAACACCAAATATACCTTAACATGCATTATGGTAGAGCTGCAACTAGAAATTAATTTAGTGATTATTTTCACGGGTAATCTAATAAAATAAAATTGGCACATTCTTCAGATATTTAAGCTTATTTTATACAATATCAGAAATACATTATAAAATACAAATAACCTTTAATAAAATATCATATTATCTAAATGGAATAATATAGCATTACTTAATTGATCATTTGCAGCAAACGATGCATCTGCCATTTAATAAATACTTCTAACATCAACTTGAAAATCTCAGCCCTTCCTGCTAGACTTAACATCAACACAGTGTGGAGCTGTTAGGTTTTTTTTATCAACCAATTCATAATTGAATAGCAAAAGGTGCTTAATAGGAGGTTAATAGAATTTGAACCATATGAAAGTAAAACTGCCACTTGAGGAGTTCTTGGTAGAACATAGTTACAAAGAATGTTACTTTAAATGCAAAATGTATCTATTGTACAGTTTTGGCTTAACTACTGCTGAGTTTGTTTTGTCAGCTGTTGGCCTAATTTAGTTGGTATACTTCAGTTAATGATGGATCAATTATTAAATTACTTTACAATTATTTCAATAATTGATTTCTCACGATATTTCAATTAAGACCATCTTAGCCTTACCACAGAAGCTAACATCCATAGTCTTCTCTGCATGTTTTATTTCACATGTTTTTTTACGTTTGACCAAACTTGTGAAGTCATTAGTGCATTTAAGTGTGCTGTACTTGTGCAGAGTTCTTAAATACATTTATAATTCACTACATTTATGTCTGTTTAAAAAAAACAAATGTTTTAAGTCAGTTCAGCGCTGCATTTCTGTATTGGCCGATACGGATCCGATATCTGTATTAGAAGTATCTGTATTAGAAGTGAAAAAAGTGGATCAATATATGCATAGTTACGACTAGAGGAGGACCTGTAATGCTTTGGAAAGTTTTTGAAATGCATTTTAAGCAAAAATCAGGGAGGAAACTAATAGTGTCATAATTCAGTCTTTCAGCAGAACGAATGAAATTTATGACTGAGTGAACACAGAAATAATTCCCCAGTCACAAAATCAACCTCATGTCGCGGCTGTTTTCCACAAACAGTGGCTAAAAGTACCGAGGTTGCAGAATTTTGGTGCATGTTGCAGCTGATCTCTGCAGCGTTGCTGTGAGTTTGTGTTTCCTGCGCTTCAGGCTCTGTTCGCCATCCGCCGGGTGCTGCTGGCCCAACACACAGCGTTCCCAGTGTCAGGCGCCGATCTATATGAGGAACTATTGAGCTCCACCGCCATCCTCTCCACTGGAAATCCCAGGTAAAGTCAATTCTCCACACACTGCTTCATCTGTCAGGGCCTGGGGGATTTAACAGGGAGCTCAACACCATCACAGGGGCTTACAGGAAGGCTTATCTCCAGTATCAATACTCCAAAGGAAACATTTGTAAGGTTTGTGATCCTGTTCCAGAAGCTTTTTCAGTCCCATCATATTAAACCCTATGATTAGTTTCATTAAGCATACATTTTTTTTCTGTTGTAAAACTGAAAATTAACTTTCTGGCTCGTAACTTTAAAAATTTTGCTGCTCTGCCAAATTAATTTGTGCTGCTCTGATGAGACGCTTTAATATCATTTTCACTTATTGCTGCCCGGTTTTACAGATCGGTCATCAATTGTGTTTAGAGTTGCACCAATTAGAGATTTTGTCTTTTTTTCTCCAATTAAATGCAGTTTTTTCTGCTTTCTGGATAAACTAATAATTATTCCATCTTAACAAAATGGTCTCTATAAATTAAAACTGTGATATCTCTCAAAAACAGAACAAAGTTACAGTGCTGCCAAAGTCTGCTTCTCTAGAAAGTAATAACAGTACAGAATAACTGTCCAGGTCATATAACCATATATTTATTCGGATGCACGTGTCCATATAAATAAACCCAACAATACAGCATTCTAGTATGGTTTATTGTTTCCTGTTTTAGAAGTCTGTATTGTCTTTAGTGTCTCTTATTCTGCTTTTAATGTTTTCATTTCATTATTGTCTTTATCTGTTCCTGCTGTATAGCACATAACATTGAGTAGATTGGACTAACCTTTTTTCACATCTAAAAACACAGAATTGTTCCATAAAATATATCTTTTTTTACGCACTCGCATGTAGCACAAGCATAAACTGCAGTAGATCCATTTAACATAACGGTCATCTCGTATCTTTTATTACTGTAGAGTTTATGTTGAGTCTATGAATAGGGAAGGGAAGCATAAGCCTCTATTTCTTTTTTCGTAAGTTATCGGTTTGTAAAATAGTATTTTTTCTTTTTTGTAAAGTTATTAATTTATCAAAATAAAGGGAATCTGGAAAAAAATGTTTGTCTAGGTGCTACTGAAGACTGGAGAATATAAATATCACTGAGATGTTTAATCATTTTTATTGCAACCATAGAGAAGCCATGAGCAGCTTTTCAACAGTCAATGATTTGTTAGTTATTTTAGGAGCAGAGGTGATGTCACACTGTGTGTGTAAGGGAAATCAGTTGTTACATAGGTTGTTTTCTTTTAAACAAATATTATTACAGAAGTGGCATTTCAAACCATCACTAGCATTCTTTGTTAGAGGTTAGCATAGTTAGCATGGGTAGCACTACAAGCTGTAAACGTCAGTCAATTGTGCATTCCCTGTAGAGTTGGTAGACTCCAAAAGTAAGGCTATGCTATATCATTATATACAATATAACATTACAATGTCTAAAATTACAGTTTTGGTATGACTTGCCATGGCAACCATTGCTGACCTCCATCTATTACCCATTTCACTCCGAGTTGGGATTTTAATATTGCAACGCCCAAGTAGACATTGTTCGTAGAGCCTGTTATAAAGATCATTTTAACCGTTACTCTCCATAAACAAACACCATTTTAAATGTTTTCAATTAAAGTTGCAGGCGCTACAAATGACATTGATTTTAGACTCACTCGTATATGCGTGTCTCGTAAAATAAACATGTTTAAAACAAGCTTGCTTTATGCGGATGCGAGGAGCGGCCATATTAGATCTTGAATTCTCACACTTCCCAGGTGGGGACTTTTCAGGAACTCCCTCCATAGAGGAGTGAAGTAGTCCACAGGTATGAAACCACACATGCAGAGAACTAAGTGGCGTGCAGGATGAGGTGGAGGTCAAGGGTCAACCAAAACCTATGTGTGTTTCAACAATATGCTAAAATCACATTGCCTATTTTGTCCTCGGCATGACAACAATAGCAAATTCAAGATGTCTTGGTAGTCTCGTCTAGTCTCCGACAACAGAAAAAAAGTTGTTAAATTTGTCATGTTTAAAAAAAAAAAATAAAGTCAGCAGAGGGTCTGAAAAGTTGCTAAGTAAAGATAAAGTTGATGTGGGGTCAACAGTGCTGCTCTCACTCTGACCACAGAGCCCTGTTAACCTGTGCTCACCCTCACATTTGGCCACGCCCCTCAGTGGCTCTTGGCTCCACCCATGTCAGTGAGATTTTCTTTAGTTTGTCTGGGGTTGCTTTCAATTTAATAAAGACTGAAGCTGTGCAGTTTTTGTTCACTTCGGGTTAGGTTAGAGTAGAATAACTGTAGAAAAAAATACCAGAACCTTTTCATTTTGTTCTGATGCATAAAACCCTCAAATGGTAATAATACTCTGACTGTTTTTAGCCTGAGGCAGATCAGGACACATTGTATACTTTTAAATGAAATGATTTTGACCTTGAAAAATAGTAGTTCTAGTTGGTGTTTTCTTTATTGTTGACATTCAGATGAACTAAACTGAAACCCCTGTTTTCAGTTTTGAGCTTTTTACTGACACCAGCAGAGAATGTGAGTTCTGTTCAGCCGCTGCAGTTAGAAATACAGCCGAGTGGAAAGTGCTGCAGAAGTGGTGTGTGAGCCAGAGCGCTCACACCACCGAACCGAAGGAACAATTTGGCAGCTGAAACTGCCGTCTTGTCCTGTCGCTCCACTTGGCTCGTAAAACCGTCCTTAAGTGGCTTCAGATATATCAGCTGCATTAACTCCGTTCTCTACTTGACCACCTTCCACTGAAAAACACAACAAACACTGCAGAGGAGAACATTAAAACATTTCATCGGCACATCGCACAATCAAAATTTAATGACTTGGAAGGAAGCAGCGATGCTGTCAGCGTGGCATTGTTGCAGTTCTGGGAATGGCAGGTTTGATGTCTGCAGCTGCTTCATGATTCTGTTGTCTGTATGGTGAACCGTGGAAGGGTAAATATTCATCTTTGAAGGGGTAAAAAAACACAATCTTGTCCTGACAAATATGCGAATTGTTCCAGCAAAGCATAATTTATAGGATGGGACCTTTACTACAGTCAGGCCGACTGTTTCAGCATAATTAATGACCACAGGTGTTTCCTCCTCTCTCAGTGGCTCTTTTTAAGTGGTTTTTATGAATTAGTTAGAGAGTTGGAGCAGTGATATCAAGCTAAATCATACATGTTGGTGAAGCTGCTGGGTTGCAGCGTGCCTTGGCTGCCCTCTGGTGGTCGGTAGCTGAACAGACAGGTGGTGGTCTCAGGTTTGGAGGTTGGGGCTCAGGGCTCTGCAGCCTGCGGCTCCTTTGACCTCCCTAAATGACTCTCAGTAAACACTGCTTACTGACGCTCAAAGCTCCTGTAATATATATTTTTTAGATCTCTTTTCTTGTCACAAGGCTAGAAAATATGTGGTTTTTAGGACTGCAACTGATGATTGTTTTAGTAAAAACTGCATGACTGAAACCTCGTGAAAACCGATGATGTTCAAGGCAACTTCATTTCAGAAGAAGGAAGTGGAGCTGCTTGGAACGAAAGTAGATTTAGTTAAGCTAGTTTGCACGAGGATTTCTCAGTAATAATCAGGACAATTATACAAAAGCAAAATGTGCAAAACATTGTAGAAATATTAAACTAAGAGATAAGACTCTACTAATGTTTAAATACTGTAGTATTTGTCCATTGTAGACTGAAATCCTCCTCTAAGCGTATCCAACCCCTTCCCTTCACAACACACTTAAATCTGAACTCTTACATTAATTTTTCCTCCAATCAAATGCCAAGATGAACCCTTTCATGTCCAAGTGTTCAGAGCGCGCTGACGAGTGCGGCCTGAGGGTTTTCTCTTTAATCTGTGACTTTTCAAGGGCAATCACTTTCATTTTGCCGAGTCCTTATGAGAACACAATTTGATGTTCCATCAACAGCTCAGCCGTCTCCACTGTACTGTCACAACAGGCAGCAATAATGCAAATAAGTCTGTCCACACAGATTTTCTTCTTTTGACAATCTCACAGCGACATTGGGGGAACTGAATGCTTCACATTCTGGTTGGAAGACCTTGGCTTTGTAAATTCCAGTGGATTCCTGTCACATTTCTCACCACAAGTAATACGAAAGGAAATAAAGAGCTGCGGTCTGTACATAAACTACGACAAATCCAAACACTGTAATCACAGAGAATCGGAGCGATCAAGTGTTACATGAAGAGACTAAAAGAACCGCTTTTATTTCTCTTGTTTTAAATTAAAACACCAAAAAAAACTGACAAGGAACTTATTTATATCTTGCAAGTATTTTGTCATTTGACAAGAGAGTAATACAATCCCAAATAAAGTACAGTGACCTATAGAGAAGCTGTGAGACAAAACACTTCTGCTTGAGTTTGCATTTATTCAGGTATATGAAACATCTGTTGGTATTCATGTTTCCATACAACCCGACATGCAGCAAACCACCAAAACGGATCACCCTGCTACTTTCACAGACTTCTCATTAAAAAGTTGTGACATTGTTTTAAATGATCGATACTGTTGTTTTTCTAAGAAGGAGACCTTTTGGGGAAGGTCAGGTATGTGGAAAAAAATCTATGCTGAAGCTATATCTCACATTTGCTGTTTCTATTGTTTTAGAAAAGTTTCAGAGCTTAACAATTTTATTTGTGCAGTAAAAAGAACTAGACATTCAATGTATGGACTTATTTATATCTTTCAAGTTGGCAAGTTGTTTTAATATTTCTGAAGTCCACCTGTCCAGGACAGTGATAGTTTATATTTACATAGATCATCTTGACAAGATGTTCCTTTAGTTATGCAGCGTCTGTATCTGTGCAATTAAGCAGCTTTGCATTATTTTAACTTATCTTAAGGATGTTTTCACATCTGATAATGTGGTGGACTCGGTTTGATTGGGGACCAAAGTTGTAACGTTACATTTTCTAATGGCGTGGTTTGCTCTCACATTGCACCGTGACCAAATGAACCAAACTCTTTGAAAAACCTGCTCACCTCCTCACCTGACCAAGAACCACTGAAGGAAACGACAAAAATCTTGAAAAAGACATGATCGCAATGTTCTTCACGAAAGCTAATTAAAAATAAAGTGCCGTCAGATTTTGGCAGTTGTAGAATTTCTCTTTTGTCTTCGGTAAAAGCCATTTCTCCCGCTAGCACTATAGTGCTCTTGATTTGGTTGTATTTACCCAGAATGCCCTGCGGTGTAGTCCACTTCCTGCTTTTGGAGCGATCTCCCATCATTCATTGGGACTGCACCAGAGTTCACTTCCACCAAACCGAAACCCAGGTTTGTAGGTGGACCAGAGTCCACTGTTTTGGTTCAAATACCCATTCACTCCTGTCCAAATGTACTGGACCTTCTAGGCAAACTAATTGCCATCCTTAATTAAGGGCAGACCTGCACCATGTAATGCCTATGAAAAGGATTCAGCTTCATCCAACTGCATTGTCTGTCTTCAGTTCACCTGAAATCTTCATTGCAAATGTTCACCAACGTGTTCAGAAGCTTCACTCTCGCCAAGAGACGGAGATTATTCCTGTTTTTGTCTCCGTTTTATCCTCTCAGTGACAAACTCTTGACGTTCCTTCAACGCCGTCACGCCTTGCTTCCTAATCCCAGACCAACGTCTTTTTGCTTCTCCTCGTTATTCTTGTTCAGCTTCATATTTAGTTTCCATCTCGCAGTATTCAGTCGCTGCGTCTCGCCGCCCAGAGTTGAAGGAGTCCCTTTCACTTCCTGACAGGACAAGATGAAGAATTAGGAGCCAGTCGTAGTGAGAGCTCCTTTAAGGGAATTGTAAATGTCACAGAAATAGTTGGATTCAGTTTGGCACACTGAGGATTTATCAAACATCTTTTTAAGTGATGCAGCGAAATGATGCTTACAGTGACTACTTCTCTCCCACATCCAGTTTGGATGGATTAGTTAGTTTTATACGTGATCAAAAAGCAAAAGGGTTTTAAAATGTTCTCAGCTTGGAGGACTTCCTCAAGTAGTTTTTCTAATATTATGCATGGATTAGTCATTTTGTGGATGGCTTCATCAATTTTAGATCTGTTGCTACGGGTAAAAGAAGAACTTCCAGCAGAAAAATGACTACTTGAGTCAGACAGTATGTGCTTTTAATTCAACTCAATCAGATGTAGAATCCTGAGTCTGTTGCTCATAAATAAACCTTTAAGTGCAGATAAAGAATCAGCAACAGCAGAACAATATTTAGCTTTTAGTGTTTTAGATTCTGGTATTGTACAATAAGTTTTCCAGACGGGTATCAAACATTTTAATAGTTGCTCCTAGGGTTGGGCAATATGACTTAAAAATGAAAAAAAAAATAAAATAAATTCATACCAGAGTCAATTTTAATTAATTGTATTTTTTTTCTTGCTTTCTTTTCCAAAAATAAAAATGACAAAAGACAGAAAATATTTTCAAAAAGTCTTTATTTGAATTGTAGTCATAATATTAACAGAATAAAGACAATCTTACCAGGAGAATTTCTGAAAATTATGAGGAAAAACAGCTTTAATGAAAAAAACTTCCAGAGTTATCAAGACCTCATGTAACCAGCTCAGTCTGTGTGATTCATTCTTCAAAATATACAATCATTTGTTTCAGAGTCCTTCAACTGATAATAACTTGATGCTGATGCGTTAAGACAGACGTAACAAATTCAGGTTTTTAACAGTTTTTCAGTGTAGTTCTACTTTATTCTGCATTGAATTTCCACAAAAAATGACCCTAAAAGTACTACTTATGTTGTGGATCTGTTTTTCTTGTCATTAGATTGAATCGGTCCTCTTTTCACATTTTACATATTTTTCTATCCCACATAAAAAATAAGATCTTTTGCCTTTTTGCTGAATGTTTATCTTCATTTTAAAACCTAAAAATAAAAATAAAATGGTGTTTTTAAAAAAATTTCAAATTTCTTGTAGTACATATCTAAAATTATACATTGAAATTATACATTTTTTGTGTTTTTTTTCTTTTTTCCTCATGAAGTCATGTGAGGTTTGCGGCTCTAACTGCCTCCTCAGGTTGTGAAGGTTGCAGACTCTTGCACTTGTTTGAGAGAAGAAAATAAAAATCTCCAAACATGACAATTACCCTGAGGTGCAACAAAACACATTAGGCCCATATTGTTCTCTAAACCAATCAGGGATGGAGTGGGACCTCCCTTTTGATTGGCTGTGGTCCAGCTCAGTGTGCTAGGCTTTATATTCAAGCCTTCATATGCAAAAAAACAAAAAAATCTGTTCCTTTTTTAAATAAGAAGATTGTATTTTGTAAAATGTAACAGCAATGCATTGCTTTACTGAATGCTACATCATTTGTAGCAATGGATGCATCTGCAGCTAAAAAATATTTCTAACATCAACATGTGAAAAGCCCTTCCTGCTTGACTTAACATCAACACGGTGTAGAGCTGATCTGGTCATTTATAATAACCAATTAATTGTTGAAACTAAAACTGCCACTTCAGGAGTTTTGGGTATTTACATATTTACAAACAATTTTTTATTTTTTTTTGCTTTATTTTTAATCATAAATGCAAAAGTACATATTTTTGTGAAGTTTGAGCTTAATTACTTTCTGAGGGTGTTCTTTCAGCAATTGGTCTTTCTTTTGAGTTTGTATACTTAACGATGATTAAATCAGTAGACGATTATTTCAATAATCAATGAATCAGATTAATTGTTTCACCACTATTTAAAAAGAAGAATCTACATGTTTACCCACCCAGAGTTTTTAGTGTGGTTTAATCTGAAGCTAATAGTTTATCCCCCCACGTGCCAGTTGTGAGTAATGAGTTGTACCTGGTTTCTTGCAGCTTAGATAAACTGCTGGACTCAGGCTTGTATACGGGCGAGATAACGGAGCTGACGGGAGGTCCAGGAAGCGGCAAATCTCAGGTGAGCACTTCCTCGACCTCCTCCAGTAACGCAGATCATTTCAGCCCCTCCAGCCAGATTGAATCTCTTCTTCTAGAGCAGAAGCGATGCTCTCGTTTCAGAAAGTTTCACCGGTTTGTGTGTGTTTTTCAGGTGTGCTTTGGTGTTGCGGTGCACATCGCGTACCACCTGAAGCAGAGTGTGATCTACATCGACACAACAGGTGGGCTCACCGCCAGCCGCCTGCTGCAGATGCTGCAAAGCGAAACCAACAACACAGACGAGCAGGTGAGCTGCTGGATGGTGATTAATCTGTCCATTATTCAGACAATTAATGGAATTTAAAAAAATGGCACACTGCTGATTTTTCATTAAACTGCTTAAACCTTTTCTACAAAATATGGTACCTGGTTCAAATTCCTTATGCTCTCCAGTCGTCTCATCCATAAGAGTCAACAGATCAGTTCCTCACTGTATCGATAAGTCGAGCAGAAAGGCTGAGCTTTTCAAATGATATTAGAAGTAATTTTTTTTTAGCCACAAATGTTCAATGTTCAAGTGTTCACTAAAGGCCTGCTATGTTATTGCTTTTAGGCTGTAAACGTTTTTTTATATATATATATTTTAAAAAATTCAATATTTTTTTTCGCATTTTTTAATGTATTCTCTAATATTTGTATTAGAAAAAAGTTTAAGTGAAAACTGCAGAATATTGCAGTCAGAGTAATCACTTAATCGATAAAGCCCTAGATTAATCATTTAAGTCCTTGTTGTTTTTACACAAATAATAATATATTTAAGGTGAAATCAGCTGACAGTGAAAACTTTTCGTTTGCAGATGGAAGCTCTTCAGAGGATTCACACCTTCCGCCTGTTTGACGTCGGCGCTCTGCTCGACTGTCTGTACGGGCTCGGCGGCGGCGGCCTTCACAAGGTTTGTTTGCATAAAACGCACCAGCTGCACCTCCGGGACCTGCAGGAAAGAGGGGATGGGGGGTTAAACCTTTCAGCTGACTAAATGTGTCACATTCTGTGTTGAGGCGTGTGTCGGCAGCGGCTCTGTCAAGGCGCTGATCGTGGACTCGGTGTCAGCCGTTATCGCTCCTCTGCTGGGAGGCAAACAGAACGAAGGTGAGCGTCTCTCTGCTGCTCTGTCACACTCAGGCACAACCGGGCTGTGTTCACATCTGCATGGATTTCATCTGTGGTTAGAATGTGGAGAAAGGAGCCCTGTGTGTTTTCAGAAGTCTGACATTTACATGAAAAGAACGTTGGAAATAACAGCAACAGCAGCAGCAGCACAGTGTAATTGAAGGTAAAGTAGATGAATACAGAAGAAAAGGAAGTTTATTAAGTTAGATGTTTGAGCTCGTCTTTTCTCTTCAGACTTGAAATGAATTGAGCTCATTCAGCTTTATTGCTTATTCATTTAATGTATTTATTGAATCTCGATTAACAAAGTTCGTACATCTGCTTGAAATCCTTGAAAGTGAATTTCAGCTGGAATGTTTTTCAAGGTTTAGAAAGTGCTTGGTTTCTGTATGAAGGCCTTAAAAGTGTGTGATGTTAAAACTGCAGTTTCACAAAAGCCCAAATTTGGAAAATGTCATTTCTGGTAAAAGCTGCATATTTTCATAAACCTAAGAAAAGAAAATCCACTTTTTTTAAATCTCGCTGCCTGAAATTGAATTAGACTGAACTTTTCTTCCTACCTGAATTACCTAAATTCTTCTTGACCTTACAGAGGCATGAATCCTCTGTTCTAGGAACAGAAGTCCTAGAAACTTAATTTTAAAGACAAATTCTGGACTTGGCAGCCTGAAAATATCATAGAAGGTCAGAGTCCCACCGTTCCCCCTGACTTGTGCGCCTCTACAGCTTCAGCTAAACCGTCGAAGCAGCAGCAGGTGGTTAAAGTTCACCTGTGAGGGCGGTAGACGAAGGCATAATCTGATCACCTGCTTGGTTTGCTCCTGAAAGCATTGCTGTGGATGACTTGCACCTAACAAACCCTCTGTCACCTCAGATGAGCTGTTAAAGGCGACCCATTATGAGAAATTCACATTTTGCACGTTTCTCTTTCCATTTGGGCCTCTACTTCTTCTATAACCAGCCCAAGTGCTAAAAGAAACAAAACACCCAGACATTTATTGACAAGTTCATGATTTTAGTGTTGGAAAACATGTCATTTCAAAATCCTCATAAGTCACATTTTACAGACACTGGCCCGTCTCCTAGCAACCCAAGCTGAGTTCCAGCTTGTTTGGTCAGCTGGTTTAACTGCTGTATGTGCTGTACAATGGCTGCTGGGAAAGACAAGTGTTTGTTTACTTCCCATCCAGAGTCCACTTGCTGCATTCTTGTTGGTTGTACAGGAGGCTCCATGTCTGCTTGTCAAAGATGTACAGTTGTATAATCGCGTATCTGTTTGTAGCCATTTTCACATAAATGTTGAGCTGGGGGGGCGTGAACTTGTGCTGTACAGCCCATAGACCTTCAAGGGTTTTCTATGTTGAAGGAAGCATAATAGATCAGCTGTAAAGCCGTCGCCTGCAGTCCCACAGTGAGATGTTCCAAACCGCTGGACGGTCATGACACATTTTACTGGATGATAAATCGTCCCAGGACTTATTGCAATAAACTATAATGTTGTTTCCAGACCTTTTTCTACTAATATAATGGTAATGGCACAATAACTACTCCATGTCAATTATCAATAAACTTTCATTTCTAATCACCATTTAACACTGGAAGACAATAAAAAATTTTTTTAAAGTCCATGTAGGCCAGGCTTCTGATTATGTTTGTCAGCTTTTAACTAAATATTCTGCTGCTCGTGGTCTTCATTCTCAGCATGAATCTTTTGGTTGTTCCATGAACACGGTTAAAAACTAAAGGGGCCCGGGGCCTTTCAGTCGGGCCCTTGCAGCTCCATTTTGCTGAATCTATGAAGGTTTTTAAAAGCAACTAAAAACATGTTTATTTTCCCAGGCTTTTATCTCTTGATTTTATTGGGTTTCTTATGTTGGTTTTATGTTTTTTATGGTTTTAAGGTCGATCTCTATTGTACAGAGTTTGTGATTTTATGTCTGTGAAAAGCGCTTTATAAATAAACTTTACTTACTTGCAATTGAAATATCTAAAACTAAAAACAACTGAAACAAATAAAATAGATACTGAAGTCTCTGCAAACAAAATTGTAATTCAAAAAATGGACTAGTTGAGTCTGAAGCTATTCTTTAGTAGCAAGAGACACAAAAACCAAACATTCATACAAATGGAAATTATTGAGCTCGATTTAATTGAAATTATTTACTGCTTATTAAGACAGGCTTACTAAACAATCTTTCTAGTGAGTGTTGACTTTTACCTTACAAAATAGTAAAACAAAATATACCGTATATAATAATAATCTGTTAAGAGTTCTTCTTATTCTGGGTAATACTCTGTAATGTCCAAACTTCTAATATTGTTATCACTTCATGGAGAGCTTTATCTAAATCCTGGCTCCAGCTGTAGAGTATAACTTCAGGACGATGAACATATTCTCTCCATGTTCCAACCTCTCCAAAACTTCCTGCGCCTCCAGGCATGTCCTTGATGATACAAGTGGCAGCAGCTCTGAAGACGATGGCCAAGGACTTCAGTGTTGCTGTTCTGGTAAGGATGACTCAGTCCTTGATGTTTCCTGCTCTGAATGCAGGCTTCATTCCCACCGTTGGTGCAGAAAAAAACAAACATAAAAAAAAAAGACGCCTAAATGCCGTTAAAAAAAGAAAAAGCGTGCAGCCGCCGTAATTTAGAACTGTGCTGGATTTTCCACATCAATTTGAGCCTTCCTTTCATGTGTTGAGCCGGTTTTATCTGTTTTAAAGGTGTAATAAGCCATAAAACACTGAAACGGGATGCTGTCTGCGCCCGCAGGTGACCAACCATGTAACGAGAAGCGGCAGCGGGGAAGCGCGGCCGGGCCTCGGCGTGTCATGGAGCCACGTCCCCAGAACCAGAATCCTGCTGGAACGAGTTGAGAGCGGCGCGTCGGGTCGGCGCTCGGCGACGCTCATCAAGTCTTCCAGACAGGTGCGCCAGGAGCAGCGGCGGCGCCGGTTCTGTCAGAAGAAGCTTTCTGCTGTTGTCAAAACATCTTGTTAAAATGGAGAGCACAAAGTTGTTTGCCCACGGGCCCGGTTTGATAAAGACTCCTGATTTCCATTTAAAAACATCTCCAGGCTGGATTTTAGCAGAAAAGTACACCAGACGCATCAGTCTAATTCATAAAGACAGGCTGTAAATAATGAGTCATGCTGCTCATTTACATGCAGAACACAGAGGCTGTTACCTACAAGCTGGACCCACATGCTGACTTTGTGCAAAATGCGAAAGCAGGCAGGTGGGAAAGGACGTACCACCATAATTAAAAATAAAGTGCACATGCCCTAAATCACTTGTAGACACATAAAAATCTGAAATAACTTGCAGCAGTGACTTTTTGTAGACTCCTGCTGGTATTTTTAGCCGAGTTTTCTTCATCGGTTGTACGCAACAGCAACTGAACTTCTTTTGGTTCTTGGAGATTTTTCCCTCTGATCCAAAATGTTTCTTCAGTTCTGAAGGTGGTTGGAAGGTCATATGCCCCATTGCTGGAAAAAAAAACACCTGGGGAGTTAAGATTATGTTCTTGAGAATTTGTTTTAACTCTACTTTTACTGATCTGACACTAACCCTATTAGACAATTTCGTTGTAAAGGTTGTTTATTTTACTGCAATAACTGCAATTCAAATTCCTGATTTTTTTTTTTAGTTCTCTGTTTACTCATTGAGATAAAAGTTATTCTATATTTATTGGATATTTTAAAAGCTCTATAGTCCTAGAAGAGCAGACAACATCTAGCTTCTATTAAAACAAAAAAGTTCAATACTGTAATCTGAATCATGATACTTTAACTTAAAAAATAAAAACATCAGATGAAACAAACGAGCGTCCAGTGAATTAATTTTGCTTTTTGTGTCAGGCTTGTCTCATCAAGGAGGATTTTGACCTGCAATGGTGGAGTCGAGCTGAAGGAGAAAAAGGAGGAGCAGAAAGAGGAGAAAAAGGAGGAGGAGCAGAAAGAGGAGAAAAAGGAGGAGAGCCGTCAGGAAAGAGGAAGCTGGATGAGACCGACACCTGACCGGAGGAACGCTGCAGCAACAACCAAAAGGTTCGTTTGGAGTTTTTGATGGACTGGTTCAGGTGCTCCTTTGAAAAGTGACGGATTTAAATGCAGCCGATTTAATGACCTGACAGTTATCTGCTGAGTGTCAGCACATTTACCTGGTTAAATGGAACCATTTAACCAGGAAATGGTTAAATGGAACAAGGAAGGAAAATGAGAAGCTTAAATTCACTCAGAAATCCACATAAATCAGTTAAAGATGGATTTAAATAATTTTTTACATTTTGATGCATTATAATAAACTAATGTATTTTGTTGGGATTTTATGCGATTAGGAAATTCATAATCGAGAAGTGGAGCAAAACTTATTTTGTTTTCCAAATACAAATCTGAAAAGTGTGGCATGCACCTTTGCAAAACAGCTTAAGTGCTGTACGATTGGATGGGGAACTGTTAACTGATTTTTTTTCTTTTTTTAGTTGGATTTAAGTCCAGACTTTGATTAGGTCATTCTAACCTAATCGTCCGGCTGGAAGCAAAGCCTTCGTGTAGTTCATGTTTGAACAGTTTGTGTAGTTTTAGCAATAAATTTCTGGTTTCTGAGTTCATTCATGAGCTTAATGTGGCCCAAAATAAAACCAACAAGTAACTTTTCAACACAGTACAGGATCTTGTTTTAAGAAAAAATAAAATCCTTAATGTTTATGAAGAAGGTCCAGTTCAGATTGTTTCAATTATAATAAAACATTTTTCCCATATTATAAGTGAAATAATTTGCCAGTATAACTGGAAGATTTTGATCAGTGCTATGGATTTATTTTTAGTTAAAACAAGGTCATGCTGAAAAGTTACATTTGAAATGATACAAAACTATATTTGCACAAGACTAGAACATTTTTGCAGTTTTTTTCTGTAAAAAAAAGAAAAGAAAAACATCACAAACAAATGTTTTCAGTTTTTTCACCAATATTTATTTGCAGTTCATGATCTTTTTTGCTTCTGTAGTAAAAAGTCAACTCCTGTTTAGTTAGTAAAAGTTTCATTGGGATCATTATTCTCCAAACAAAAAGCCTCCAATCTAAATCTTAGTGTCTGCTGCTTAAATAAAAAATGACCTGAGAGAACGTTGAACTGAAGAGCTGCCCTGCGACCCCGACCCCAACACTCATCGTGTCTTCCTCTCAGCAGGGAGGAACGACTCGCCGCTTTCGGATGCATTCCCAGATCCAGCTGGGAGAAACCCTCTGGGTCCGGCTGCCCCCCTGCGGGTCGCCCAGCGTGTGTGTAGCCGAGGCCGAGTCGTAATCTGGCACCAGGTCTCCGTCGTACGCCACAAAGTACCGCCGCAGCCTGTCGAAGTCCTGAACGGAGTCGGGGAGGAAGAGCTTGACCCCGCTGAAGATGTCCAGCAGCGTCTGGAAGGAGCACAGAGTGATGAGCTGCAGGTACAAGGTTCACTGCAAAACTGAAATCTGCTTTATCCTACATTAAGTTGGTTTTCGCTTGTCCCCCGCTGCCCCCCAAGACCTACTTTCTCACAATGAGGTGTTTATGATATAGCATTTCTTTCTTTTATATAAGAGCTGAAAATACTTAAGGAAAAAAAATGTCATGTTCATTGAAATCAAGAAGCTCCTAATGGAAATAAACTGAACTTAAATTAACGGGTTCTCAGTCCAGCTCCAGGGAGAAACAGAACAACCTTCACATCGCTTTAATCGGAATTATGTTTAGTTTCTAGTCAACTTTCCTCAGATCCTTGTCTTGTTACAACTGTCAAATATTCATATTTCTTCTTTAAATGAAGCATTTATCCAGATTTTAATACAAGCAGTTTACAGCATATTTTGTTCCCACATTTTGTTCCAACTTCCTGTTCCCTACTACAGTACACTGCAAAAACACAAAATCTTACCAAGTATTTTTAGTCTAGTTTCTAGTGCAAATATCGTTACTTTTACTAAGACTAAACTAACTTTACAAGTAACTTCTCAGCAAGATATAGGAGATTATTTTAACACAACAGTTCCTTAATATTGATCAGAACAGTATTAGTTACTCTGGCAGATTTTACTTAGAACATAGAAAAAAAATGTCTCGTTAAAAATTAAATAATCTGCCAGTGGAACTGATACTTTTTTTAAAATAAATTTTTAGGAATTGCTTTTACTTAAACTCTTGTATGTCAGTGCAGTTGAAACTAGACAATAATAATTGGTAAGATTGTGTTTTTGCAGTACAGCTAAAATGTTGTTCATTAATGTATATTTAAAGTAATCATTAAAAAAAAGAAAATTTAATATCTGAAAATAAGTGAGCAGCAGCCCACTGGCAGATATGATTAGAACATTTCTTTACTGAAAACTAGCTGCAGATCATATAAAATTACCCAAAGTCTGAAAAATCAGTACCTGTTTATTCCCCTTCAAGTTGAGAATTTAAACTTGACGATGGATTTGTCATACTCATGTGAGCTGGACTTTTATATTTAAGGGAGAATCTTAAATAAAAACATTGAATTTTATTCATTTTGGTTTTTGACTTAATTGAATGTACACATTAAAATAAATTTCTATTGCATTAAAACTACCACTTCTCTTCTTTGGTCAATTCTAAGTGTTCAGGTTGACCTGGTCAGATGAAGACATTTTGGACCAACCTTGTCGTTCCTTGGCTGCAGCAGCTGGGAAGACGTTTTGTTTTGTCCGTTGCTTTGAATGCTCTCCTCGCTCTTCACCTGCAGTAAAGGGACACCTTATCGCATCTTCCCCCGCAGAGTGTGTGTAAATGTTGTGAAGTGTGTGTCGCGATGCAGCTAGTACCTTCTTGGCGCTGGAGGCCTGAGAGGTGGGAGTGCGAGGTTTTGATTTTAGAGCCTTTGGTTTGGTAGGAGTGCTGTTACCTGTGAAGGAAAGCAAGAAGAAACCATTTTCTTCTATTAATTTAGGCGATCGACCACTAGATATGTTTCCATCGAATTTTGAACTTGTAAAATGTCGCAAAAAAGAAAAAAACAAATCAGTTGTTTTCATCTACTGGTTTGGAACGAATCAACCAGATGGTGGCGCTGTGCATGCCTGTAATAAACAGGAAGTAGAGGTTGCAAACTTACATCTCTGCTCCAATTTTAGACCATGAACCAAATAAAACTCCCAACAAGTTTCCTGTCAGATGCTCCAGCAACTGTCTGTAACTCATGATGCTGGGACTACTTCTGCCCTCTGGTGGTCATTCTGGGCATGTACAGCGTTTACATATTCAACCATGCACATCCTGATGCCTGGATCTTTTTTTGGGGGGGTGGGGGGTGGAGGGGTTCCCTTTGGTCAGAAAAAAACTCTATTTTGAGTTTTGCTGAAGTTTCTTCCCCTAAAGCAAACCTGGACCTCTTTAATAAAACATGAGAATGTTTGGAAATCGTGCTTGGTGTACCTACAAAGAGGTTGAGGACCAACATCAGCTGAAAAACTTCAAGTTGCCTCCTTATAAATAATCTAAAACACTGCTCAGCCTGAGGACAATGACCAAAGTTGGTTCCCATCGCAATTTCAGAACAATCTGGAAATTCAGTTTTCACAACTTTTGTTTTTTGCTTGAGATTCTCACTGAACTGCCGCAGCCTCCCATCCTGTTGACAGCACCCATAGAGTAAATTAACTCTCTAGTGCAGCAGTCAAATCTCTAATAATCACTGTTGCCACAATTATTAGCTCGCCAACATTTCCAATAAGATTAACTTAATAAGAGGCTGCAAAGAGAACTCTTGTTTATCAAGACCTCGTAATAAAGAATCCCAGCTTATTTTCTGAAGGACCATGTTGCTTTCACAGCTCTGGACCAATTACTGAGAGCCAAACAGAGTTTCTACATGTTTTACAAACTCTTTTTATGACCTTTACAAACTAAATTTAAGACTGTATTACGACCGAAATTTACAGAAGAAAATAACATTTTGCTGCTCTCTAACCTCACAGAGGTCAAGACTTTTTTGCACAGAATGAAAAAACTGGTGATAAATTTGCATTTCTCTATGACGTATGCAAAAAAAAAAAAAAAAAAGCTAGCTAGCAAAGGTATATTAGCAGCCAGTTAGTGGTAGCCTCAACTGTCTTGAGTCACAGAACATAATTTTTTTGTGACTCCATACAGTGAAATGTCTGTGGTCATCAGTGTGACTGCCTGCTACCTGTCCTAGCCCTCATGTTTGGTTGTATGCATAAAAATGAATAAAAATAAATAAAAAAAAAAAGGTTTCCACTCTTCTGTCATGCTCAGTATTGCCACCAGAGGGAGCAATGATTGTGGTAGATTTTAAAGTGATTTTCTTTCCAGGAAATCAATATTCTTCTGCAATGAAAATAGATCTGAAGATATTTCTGAGATTTCTACCAGAGGTGCCATTAAATCTGATCGGCACTGTGAGAATCTGACCAATCAGACTCACTCGTCTTTTTAGCCGGAGCGCTCCTGCTGGATGAGGACGACGGCGAGTTTCCCCCGCTGTCTCCTCCCGACGAGCCTTTGTCGTCGGACGTGGAAGGACCCGCCGTCACTTTAAAGTCGCAGTTCTCCTTCGAAATGCGAAACAGCTCCTGGACAGAAGGATGGAAAGGTCAGAGGTCGGGTGTCTTCAACCCTTCTATCAAGCCTTCTGGTGGCCATTTTGTTAAAACTAAGCAGGAAGAGGCTGGGTGATCAATGTTGAAGTGGTACCCTGAGCTGGTGCAGGTTGGTGGCCGTCTTCCAGTCCTTGTCGTCGCGGATTCGCGTCATACGGGGGAAGCGGATGGAGATGCCGTCGGCGGTGTGCATTTCTGATTTGGAAAACTCTGCGCCGGTGATCTCCCAGACCGGAGCTTGCTGCAGGGAAGGAAACGGAGACAAGCAGGTAGATCTGAGACACGGCCCACCGTTGACGATTTTAACAGTTATTTCTCATCAAATAGAACAAATTATTTTCTAAAGTATTTAGCAACCGATATCTCCTACAGCAGAAATATTAAATTATTGTCCAATATAAATGCAAAATGTTTTTAGTACTCTTTTACATCTTGAGAGACCTGACAGAAACCAAACTGTTCATAGATTTATTTCTAGGAAAAATACGTATTTTACATATCAAAACATTTTTGCTCTTAGTAATTTCTTATGCTGTCACTAACTATGTTTCTAATACAAGTACGCTCAAGTCGCAATTGTGATGCTTCCATTAAATAAGAAATGCAATTAAAATCACGTTTGAATAAGTTTGTTCGCATAAGTCATTTGTCGTCTTTGTAGTTTGCACCAGTGGCAACAACCAGTTGTTGATCATGTGACCTGTGTGGTGCAAAAAGTGTTTCCAATAAACCAATTTTGATGCAGCTAAAAAATAAAAAAAAATTACCTCAACCTAGGACAAAAACTTATCAAAACATTTTTTTTTATTAGCAAATTTATCTTTGAAACGTTGAATTGCACAATGATATGAAAACTCAGCTAGTGACAAAGACTATAATGACTGGAAAACATCAGCAGTTTTCTCAGCGTTCATTTAAGTCATATTTTATACAAATCTAATCATAAACATTTTTGTGACAGATTCCTGCTCCTCCTCCATGGGAACAGTGTGGTTTAGCAACCATGACTCTGTGTAGTAATGGCACCAGCAGATCCACGCCACTAGCTATCGTATCTAATGGATGCTGTCCTATCTAGTAATGTAGATCTATACATCTAAAGGACTTGAAGACCTTTACTCTAACCCAGACTTAAGCATGTTAAAATCTCACCTCAGGGTCACGGATAATGAAATCAGGATAATAGTTCTTGACAATTTTCAACCAGCTGGGGATTTTCCCCGGTTCCTACACACACAGCGACATGACAGATTAATATTTGTCAGTATTACATCAGCTCCATATTCCAGCAGCCTCGAAGTGGGCCCTCCTCTGACCTTGCTGATTTTGATCACATCCAGCTCCTTCTGGAGTCGGGCCAGCATGGCGTCATCGTAGCCTCCGGAGCACTTGGTCACCGTGCACCACTTCTTCGAGTCTGGGTCGTAGCAGCCCATCAGAAAGCTAGACATGATGCCCCCTGGTGGACAAGAAGGGGAATATTTATTCTTCCCTCTCCTCTACATTTGTTGTTCCTGCTTTTTTACGTCGTCTTTAAACCTCATGAGATGTTTCATTAGCCCTGCTTTGAGAGTTGAACCCCCGTTGTTGTGTTCCCAGTTTTATTTCACACCCGTTGCCCCCCCCTCATAAATCTCCCTTCCCCAGTGGCATCCTCGCCTTATGCATTACATTACATCTGCATATTTTTCACATGAAGTGCTCCAATGCTCATTTGTATTCCCAGCGCAGCACTGTGTTGCACTGCTGCCTGCAGAACGCACAGTCCTTCTTTATGCACTCAGTGGCCACAAAAAAGTAAAAGCACCCCCTCAAAAAAAAGAAAAGTCCTGAGCAGAATAGACAAATATAAATGATTAAATTTGCAAAGTAATGTCTAATTTCTAGTGCAAATATCTTAGTTTTGTTTTATTTCTAGTGTACTAACTTATAAGTAACTTTTCAGCAAGCTATAGGAGCTTGTTTTAAGTCGATAATTCCTTAGTATTGATGAAAAGTGCCTGTTCCAGTCAAATTATTTCCCTTTTGACATTTTTCCAAATTTTTAAAATTTAATGAGGACATCTAAACATCTCACAGGAATATTTGATCTCAACCGTTTACAGACCGTTTGATCCTTTTCCATAGAAGGCACCGAGCACCACCAGGTCTGCCGTGTCGGCCATCGCTCCCTCGTTCAAATAATCCTTCTTCACCTTCAGCCAGTGTCGCTTCCCCGGCTCATAGCTTCCCTGACACATAGAAGAAGCCCAGCTGGATTAATTCACCACTTCAACTACAGCTGAAACCAAAACCTTAGAGACACTGAAAACGCATAACTTCCACCATCTGACATAAAATCAGACCAATGTCTGACGTTAGGATCAGTATAACTAGTTTTATTGTATTACTTTCTGCAGCTTTAAAAGTTTCCACACACTAAAGAGTGTGAATGCGTAACCTAACTCTAATGTGGACCAAAAAACGCAAACTCCCGTCCACTTACAAACTTGGGTCTTAGTTCATATGTGAATGCCAAGTGGGCAGGAGACCGCTCCAAAAGCAGGGAGCAGCACAGGGCATTCTGGGTAAATACAACCAAACACACTATTCTAGCACTAGTGGGAGAACTGGCTTGTGGTCATTTACTAAAGACAAAATAAAATCATACAATGGCTAAAATCTGACACCACTCCATTTTTGTTTACATTTTGTGAAGAAGGAAGTTGTGCTCAGAGGTTTTCATGTTTTCTTCAGTGGTACTTGGTGCAGCGCCACCACAGGCGAGGAGGGGAACAGGTTTTTCAATGGAATGGGTAAATATTAATCAAAACACTTGATTGGAGATATTTTAGAATGCAACTGTGCCAAATACTGAGGAAATGTGTGTAAACTTCTATGTTTGAAGGAATTGAAGATAAAAAATTAGCAAACGGACATCCTCTTGCTGATCCTAACAGACCGAAAGCAGGAAAACAACCTGCAGGTTTCAGCCGTTCACTCACAGATCAACCCGACAATGTTTTTCTCTCCACTGACCTTTACGTCTTTCAGCACCAGGCCTTCCAGTCCTTCTCTGATGACGCGAGTTATCATCTCCGCCAGGTCTCCTGCCCTCTAAAACGCACACAGACAGGATATAAATCTGCAGGTTTATACAGAGACGAAGCAGAAAGCCTGACTTGGCACTTACCGTGACATGCTTCATCTCTGAGAAGAGGATCCTGTTTGGGACTTCCACCATGTTGTCGTCCAGAAACTTCCTGCGTTCGCAGAGTGGCCTGAAGGACACGCGCCAGTAGAGAAGAGTAAGCCAACTTCACATTATTCATTTGTGTGTGGGATCACCAAACCGCAGATTACAGCAAAGTTAATTCCCTCTAAGTTTTCCTGTTCAAACTCCCAAATCTACATTTTTTGTTGATTTCTGGGCTATTTTTGATCTTAAGATATAAACGCCTACAAGTAGAAGAAGAGGGATTGACTTAAATGCTTTACAAGTTTCATCTTTACTTAACTTCATCTTCACAGTTTATAAAGATGAGGGAAATTAATTTATGGTTTTTAGTAAATTTCTGAAATTGGAAAAAAAAAAAAAAAACTGACATTTTGAGAATAATCTCAGGGATTTTCTCAAAAAAAAAAAAAAAAAAAGTTCCAAAAGACAAACTTCTGATTTTTGAAACGCATAAATGTTCAAGTTTCATCTACAATACCTCTAACATGCAGTGGTAATATCACTTTCCCTTATGTGATATTACCACTAACCATGGCTTTAGCCAAATGATGTAAATAATACTAGAATGCCTCAGTTTTACTTAAGGGCAACAAGATGAAGTATAGTTGATGGCAGGTGTGACTTCAAGGAGACTGAAAGATGAAATATATGATGTAGTAAACTGTTTATAAATATCAGGATTTGTTTTTATTCAGTTAAATCCTAGACTATTACATGGAAAAAGGAAAAACGTACCTTTCCATCAAACTCACACCGTTGAAGTAAATGCAGTCAAACACAAACAGACACACGTTGGCGTCTTGAAAGGCAGCTTTCTGGAAGAAAGAGAAGTTTGAAGTCTGGCTACAATGACTGAATCAATAGAGAAAAAGAAAAGAGCAGGAGAGGTTCTTACCTTGTGAACACCCAGAGTGCCAAACGGCAGCGGTTTGCTGGTCTTTGTGTCAATCAGCAGGACTTCAGCGTCCAGAATCATGCTGTGGCCGCCGGGGAAAGCCTGAGGGATGTACTCTTTGAAGTGGGCCACCTGAAATGCACAACTTTTATTTTATTGCTCAACATCTGGGAGAAAACATTTCCACATCTGGTTGGATCCAGGTAGTTTTGATAATGACTGGTTTCACAATTTCAGATTCAGATTTTAGGATTTCAAAACAGTAGCTAATTTCTGTCAAAGGGTTTTAAAATCTGAGGAGACACCAGGGAGCGGAAGTGAAACAGCTAAAATCCCAACTCTGCTTTTCTCACTGGAAATAATTCAGTCACTTCTTCTGTGTTTCCATTAATCAGAATAATTTTACAATTACAGAAAACTGTTGTAATTACACTGCAGTCTCTCCCCCACTTCACTAACCTTTCATTACCATAAACTGCCTAATTACAGACCTCCAGCACTTAATCAGCTGTTTGGATAACGGGCTGAATTGGTAAGTAGCTTCCAGGGAGCTAAAACTGCTCCTCAGACACCAAAATAAGTCCAAATTCAAACTTCTGGAAAACGTTTGCACTGCACTTTTATACTTTAGTCCACACTGCACCTCCATCTAGTGGACAGAGAGTGCAAAAGCATGACAAGTAACTAGTTTAGGTGCTGCGATGTTGAAAAGTGGGACTTTTAAAGTAGCAGATCTTGCAGCTACAAACTGATGTCAGACTAACAGGACCGACCTTGTGGGGCAGCACTGGCTTGAGGCTGCGGCTGAAGTAGCTGAAAGTGTTTCCGTTCTTGTGGACCTGAACGCGCTCGCCGTCGTATTTTATCTCAGAGTACATCCCGTTGGGACATTTCTTCATGGCGTATTCGATGGATTTACACGCCTCGGCCTGGAATCACACAGAAAACAGAAAAAAAAAAAAAACACAGACAGACGAGCTTCAGTGCGTTTTACTGGATTTTATGCAACAGATCAACACAAAGTTGGGAATATTTGTTATGTTTTTCTTACGTGATAAGAAAAACGGATGATGAATAAGTGTCACATCCGTTTGTTTTCACCACAAATTAAAACCAATTACAGCTGAAAGGACTATTTAACTAATCGTCAACTACTAAGAACATCACCTACTGATTTATTGTTGATTAATCTTAAGATTAAGCTAAAATTTTCTACAAATAAAACTAAGAAATTTCAGAGCCAGAGAAGTACATTTTGAATATTTTAAACTTTTGAAATTCAGGGGGAAAAAAGGATTTCTGCCAAAAAAGCTGGACCCAATACTCTGTCATATTCAGCTTTACTTCCCTACTTGAAAGAGGTAATAAATGTTAGAACTAAAAGAAATAAGCTTAAAGAATGAGGGAATAACTTAGCAGTCTATTAACTAAGCCGTGATGGAAAAGGAAACCCAGAAAGGTTCATGAAGTGTGATGTCACAGAGTCGGGCCTCACCAGCATCGGCTGGACAGGAGTCATGAGCGACGCCTCCACGGTCAGGAGCTTCCTGGGTCCAGAGCCGCTGGAGGCGTCCTGCTGGTTCCTCAGAACCCTCTCGATCACGTCGCCAAGGTTACGGGAGGCCTTGAAGGCATCATACGCGTTTGGATCTACCGCATCCAACCTGAGTGAAGGAGCAGAAGCTTATAAACTCAATCTGTTCATGAGGGCGGCGCACCAGGACGAACACTTACACGTGTTTGGCGCCGGCGTTCATCTTCAAGTCGTGCTTAATTAGCCTGATAATGCATTTCAGGTCGTTGCTGGTGCACCTGGGAAAGAGAAGCAGGAAATTCTAACACATGGTCAACAACTGAGCGACAGACTGCAGGAAGCAGATGAAAGTTTGTGTGCGTAAGGTTTTTACAATTCAAGCTAAATACAGCAACCTGAGCACTTATTGGCTGTTAAAGACATGGAAAATTTCTGAAATGCAGCAGGATGATCTATAACTGAAAAAGGCAAAATGTAAAAAAAACCTACTTGAATTATTCAGTGAAGAATTTTTAAAATAATATAGGAGACGGATGCTGCCAAAATTAGCAGTAAGTATAGAAATAAATAAAACTAAGGAATTATTGTGCCAAATATTATATTCAAAAGATTAAAAGAAATTTACCAACTTATTTGATTATACAATGTAACATAATTTTTTGTCGTTTAACGATGTTCATTTGCCTTTTCTCATCTTTGTTTTTTCCTATTTTTTTTCCCCTCTGTCTTAATAAAAACTTCATCTAAAGCTCAAAAAAGTCACTTTTGCATAAGTTTAACATGCTCATACATTCCTCTTTTACCCTCCCTGCAAATAATTTGAGAAGAAGAATCTGGCATCTTTTTATAAATTAACCACATTTCATGTTAACTACTTAAGCAAATTCACATTAAATACTTAAAGCAGATCTTTTCTTCATGGTCACATGAAGCTCAGTCATGCATTTACTGCAGACCTAAATGTATGACAGATAAATCCAGTCTGCCCATTTCTTTCTGATGTGTGGGTTAGAAAGTCAAATAACCATGTCTTTATAATAAATACATGAGTGAGTGCAGGAGATGCTGGAGGCAGACATCAAAAGCAGGAAAAAAGCCACAAGAACAAAGAGCAGAGAGGAAGTGTTGTATCCTAACAGGAGCAGTAACAACAGTGGTTTTAGGTTCTGCCTCCCAGTCTGACAGGACAAAACGTTACTTTTTGGCGATGCTCTCCAGCTCGCTCTGCTGCTCGTCCTCCTTCGTGAGCTGAGCGAGGCGCATCAGGGACGCATCTACTTCCTGGATTGTTAGGAGGCTCTTGGCAGCAGGAGGAAAAGATTTGCTCTCCTCAAAGAAAATCCTCACAGTTTCTGACACGTCGCCCTTCAGGAAAAAAAACAACACAAGAATGGGAGCAGTTTAAAACGGGAATGAACAAATATGACTGTTTGGGCTGATAACTGATGGACGTTTTTCACTCCGCTGACATCGCTCTTCTGTTTCAGTTAAACCCGCCACAATCACGCACTGCATTATCACTAGCCGTGCTTCCATTAGAGGCGATATGAACTACAATGTTCATCGCTATGCTTAGCGGTAGCATCATAACAATAAAAGTGTCAATAAGAACTATTTATTACATCTGTTTTAGTCAACTGTATGGCTCTGTGTCACAGCATCACAGCTCCACCAACACAAACGCTGCTCTTGAAAACATTCCCATTTGTTATGTGCTTCTTTAGGACACCAGTTACATAATAAAGTGTGATTTGTATCACTAAGCTGCTCACAGTAAGTGCATTTAATCATATTTGCATATTTATTTATGCTTTCATTAAACAAACAATGGAGTAAAGTGAATCTTGATATATAGACAGTTTTGGGGACTTTAACAAATGGAATTCATTGTGACAAAATAAAATTTAATTTTCATAAGAAATCTATCACCAATGAAGTTTTTTTTTTTTTTAAAGTAAATTCACTCCACCTGGATGCTACTGCCCCATAACCAAAACACAGCTCTCCAGAAACGCATAAGGGCAACAAAATGAAAACAAACATCAGTTATTAGTATCGGCCCAGTTTTACTTATCAGAACGATACTTTTATGCAAAAAATAAGAAAAAAAAATAAATAAAATCAACCAATAGATATTAATGTCGACATATTGTGCATCACTGGTTCAAAAGATGCTTTTACAGCACTTCATTTATCATAAATTTCTTGAAATAATTTTAATTTATCATTATTAAAAAAATCCAGTTAATGAAGCTTAAACCCCCTAAACTGTCCATATTGTTGGGAATTTTAGTCTGTTTTCCCCATTGGTCCTTCAATAAAACCACCAATAAGTTTAAAAATCTGATTAAATGCAGTTATAATTCGCAGTTCAATGATTTAGATCAAACTTGGACGTTGCTGGACAGACCTGCTCCAGATCTCGCACCATGTCCTCCTGGTTGGATCTGAATATGCGGCTGAAGAGTTTTACTATCTGCTTATCGTTCAGGTTGTAAACACTTTTCACCACGCCTGGCAGCAGCAGTTTCACCGTCAGGTAAAGATCTCCGTGGAATTTATCTGTTATAAAAAAAAAATTATAAAAAAAACAACAACACACAAACAGGGTAAAATCTCACAATATAAACAAAAAAAAAAACAAACAAAAAAACAGTAAACTAAATTTAAGGCCAACCTCCTCCTGTGCCCTTCTTCAGGAACTTCTCTATAATCTGTGTCTTGCTGTTGTAGCTGTTGTTTTCAGCCACCATTGCGCAGAGTTTGCGAAACTCCCTGAAGAGGCAGTCTTTGTGCTGGGCGTCACAGAGCTGAGTGGACAGGACGCTGCTGGAGCCGGCTTTGGCCGCCGGGGAGGCCGACAGTCCGGGGCTGCTTGAGCTACCGGAGCTGCCAGCCTTCGCAGCTGATGACAGAATGAAGCAGAGCGGTAAAAAAAAAAGAAAGAAAGAAAGAAACCACATTTTTACACTTTCTAACTCTGACAAATCTGCCTGTCCTACTCCTTGTGTGGTTTTAGCTCTGAAGTTATGGCCAAAGTTTCAAAACTGAAAGGAATCATGTTCTAATTGTACCAACAGTAAAAAAAAATAAAAAAAATAAAAAAAAATCACACAGAGGAAACACAATCAGTGTTGCCAGATCTTGCGAGAGAAACAAGCAACCAGCTCTATGAAAACAAGCCCCCAAAAAAATCTAAACTGGCAACCCCCCAAATCCAAAAGATTTTACAGTGGTTTTACATTTTTCTGAAGAAAGTCAAACCCAAATAACCATCTTCACATTCAAAAGGAAACCCAAAAAAAACAACTCAACTCAATACATTTGCAATTGACTTTCAGAAAAAGAAAAAACAAACAAGACCAAAGTTGCTTTTAATAAAGCCAACTTGGCAATACTGAACAGAATATCTGCTTATTCATGGGCATGTTAAGGGTGGAGTCATGTGTTTTCACATGACTGGCCTCATGCGTTTTCAATTTCACATTGATTGAAAAGTACAAAAGAAATGTATTTGGATCCAACTGCTTCTGGTCCGTTTAGGCGGCCAACAGGATTCAGGGAAAATCCGCAGCTGCTTCGTACCTGAAGCCCCTGGTGACCAGTTTATGTCTAAACCATTTGTGTGAAAGTAATTTCAAACTTAATGCCGTTTGTTTAACTTTCACAAAGTTTTAATTCTGTTTTAACCAAAACTTTGCATTTCTGTGATTATGTTTACAGCAAATTCCAAGTCATTCCTCTAAACCGCATCATCAAAATATAACTTCAGGTAAGGGCAGCACTGAAAGACACTTCAGTTATGTTAATCCAGGGTGAATGCATTTTACCTGTGAAGCCAGAAAACTTCCTCGGAGCATTGACAGAAGGGTCAGCAGGGGGCGCCATGAGCTGACCAGTGGTGTTCAACTTGGCCTGGACCTTCTTTTTAGGACTTGCGTTGACTTTGGCCATAAGGTCTACAAAACAAGAGGTTTGACAAGTAAAAAAAAAAAAAGACTCGAGCATTAAATTTTGATTAAGAGAATAACTTCTAAATGCCTTCATAAATGTTTTGATTCTCAGTAATTTCACCTCAACCTTAAAGGATGTTATGAAGCCAAACTTTTTTTTTTCCTACCAAGAGGTTAAGAAGTTAACCCTCACGCCAAGTGTAGAGGGTATGTATTATTGATACACCTGCTGATTTACCAGGTAAGATGACAAATCTTGAACTAGCAACATTTAAAGATTCATAATGGAAAAAAGTCAGTGGTTTAACAAGGTTGCTCAAATGTAAGGCTTATAAAGACCACTATGAATAAAATGTAAGGCCTATATCCCAGCAGATGTACAAAAGAAATGCAGGAGGCAAAACTGAAATTTCTGTAGTCTCTAGGCAGATTTGTGCTTCTCACATTGCTAATGACTCTTTAGCTAGCTAGTAAGTATAAACAGCTTGCTACTGCTAGCCTTGATCGCGCTGAGTAATGAGACATACCGAGTGAAAATGTCTGCACATAACTCAATCTTTTGCGTTTTGCCTGTTTAACCTATAGAGAATGAGATTTTTATTAACTTCAGGTCAATGTACATTTTCTCCAGTGAATAAGACATTTTAAGGCCTTAATTTTAGATAAATGAATTGAACATCCTGTTTAGATTTAGATTAAGCAGTAGGTGATTTATCGGCTCTCTGCTGCACCTGAAACGTGTTTATTAATGAGCTCTTTGTCCTCGTCCTGCAGCTCCTCCCAGCCCTCCAGCTCTGTCAGGTCCTCGATCTTCTTCGTCGTGGCTCTTGCCCTCTCCAGCTTCTCAAATATGCACTTCACGTGATACCACTCCTTCATTTCGCCAGCAGACTCACTGAAAGGGTTTGGTACGATTTTCCCTATGCGCACGATGCCCTTCTGGATTTTGTCCTTGCATTTCTTGCACCCCGCCGTGCCACGTTTGGCGTATTCCACAAGGAAGCGTTGTTCCGACATATCTGGCCACTCAGAAAAGCACCGGCAAATTGAAGTCCAGGGAGCGTGTCTTTTTTGAAGATGGTGTTTATGGGAAGCTAAGGATTTTTGCTGATCAGAGGTGGATGAAATTACAAATGTTCTGCAAAACGTTGAAGGTTGTTTACATCGGATTAGTGTACCAAAAGGTCGTCGGCCCACACAGACAGTCTTCTGAACCAAGAAAATAAGATGTCTCTGCATGTAGTTGGGACTGGAGCCTAAACCAGAAAAAAACAAAGTTACAGAAGATGATAATTTTGATCCGTTTCTAATCAAACATGAGTAAGAACCAGATGCAAACTGAAAGTAGCTGGAAGAAACAAAACAAATGAAAGGTGGTCAGAATTAGGAGAGGAGTGTAGCAACTGTAACAAAAAAATGTGGTTTATCAACAAGTTGAAAAGAACAAATATCCAATAATCAGAAAGGATGCAGTTATATTTGAGGCTGTGTATAACCTTTCACCCTCAGAGATTTAACAAAAAATTCATAAATTAAAACTTCTGCACTCAATTAAAGTCAAGTCATTTTTTTTTTCAAGAGATTTGACTTAAAATTTTTTTTACTGCTGCTTAAAACAAAACTCTGTAAAGTTTACTATTGTCTTAACACAAAACTGGTTCATCTCTTAAATTTGGATGTCATTTTAATGACAAAGTTACAAAGAACACACAATCCTCTGAAAACTTTAAGAGTAGGAAAAAGCTGCCAAACTCCACAGAAGAAAGTTGGTTTAAACATTTGATATACTGTTTGCAATATACCTCATATTTTAACTAAATTATCTTTTGTTATGAAGATTTAATTTATGAAACTTGTATTTATTTTTCTGTCTTTCGCTGTTTTGACTGAAATCTTAGTATTTCACTTGCACAGAAATTCAGCATAAATGTGGTAACATTAGTATTCCTAGTGAGGAATCTTAGACAGTGTAGCCATCTAATTTAATGTATTTTTTGGTCAAGGTCTTTTATTTTCTAAGCGAAGACTTAAAGATAAAAGTAAGCTGAATGCTACAAAGACAACTGGAAGTTAGCATTAGCTAGACACTGTCCTGTATTGGCTACAACTGACGTGACAAAATAAAGAAAACATGACATTGTTGAACATTATCTAAAATTTAGCCGATAATTACACTTGAATGTTTTTACTGTACCGTGTAGAAGATGCGTAAAAGGAGATGATACAACTGAATCTGCTACCTCCTCATTGTTGTTTAGCAACCAGCTAACTGCCCCGTGTCAGTCGTGTATTTAGACCTACTATATAGTTGTTAGTACTTCCGGTTTGCATTTACAAAATAAAAGTTGTTCATGAACTTAAAATAAGATGTACTACATTATGTGAAATCTTATGTCGCATAACGCTGTGACATAAGATGTTATGTATGCTAAAATTATGCTACGTATACAAAAAAAATTCTCCCAAGATTATACAACTGAAAAACCGCGCAGACAATGAGTCACTGTGTTTGTGCCAAACCAGATGTTGGTAACTTCATTTTAATTGGATAAGGCACTAAAATCCGGTAACTCCCAGTGTGACGTTCATTAGCTTGATGCAACACAAAGTAACTGCTAGCTACAACATACTCAAAATATTTTGGAAATATTTTTTTTTACTCCTAAAATTAATTTTATTATACATTTAATATCCACAGCAAATTTCTTAAATTGAAACCCAAATGTAATGCTTTTTATGCCTATGTTTCTTCATATTTGTATTCTCTTAAATACTGTACCAATACTAAAGTTTTAAAGACTACTACAATTTGTAAAGAATTTCTCATGTAATCTGCCCTAACTGCTGTATTTAACCTTGCCCTGTTTGTAACCTCTTCCTATTTGCATCCCTTTCCTGTTTGTAATTTTTGCTCTGTTACCTTCCTTAAACCTCATCGTTCGTTTAGTTACTGTTTACGTAACTTGTTGTACATATTGTAATAAAAAAACAAGACTGCTAGCTACAAGCTGAACCGCAGACCACAGACAAACGAGCCTGAAATGTGTGGCAGAACGGACCCATACCGCCCTCTGCTGCAGCGGAGGAAATAATGGTTAAGGCTGAAACGGTAAACATTTAAGTAGAAACAAAAAAACTTATCAGCCTGGTTGGTAATGTTGGCAAAGTGTTGATGTAAATCTCATTTCAAAATAAAATAACATTAAACTACTTTCTGCAACTGAAATGTCTTAAACTGTTTCGATGCAGGCTCTGACATATATAATACAAATACAGAGGGATGATGAACAGAATGCTAATTTTCTTCATATTTAATTCATATGTTAAATATTGCATTCCCCATTCATGCATTTTGTGAGTTATGCTATTCTCTGAAAATAAAAGGTCGATATTCTGAGTTATTTTCTTCTTTTGCAAAACAAAATCCCTTTTGTTTTGTCGCTTTGACAAAGTTAGACATCTCATGTTTTGTTGCTAAAGAGTAAACTGTTTTGGTCAAGTTTACACATCAAAATGGCAGAAATACGATATTTACAATGGAAAATTGAACATGGTGTGGGAAAAGAAAAATAAATGTAGATTCCCCTCTCCTCCCCTGCAAAGATTCTTTATTAGATTCAAATCAGAACTTCAAATAACATTGCTTAGACGGAAGAAACATTTAGCTAAAATCATTACTTAAAACCCAATTTTACCAGGGTATATTTAAGATATAAATACTGCGCTGGTCTCCATACATATTTATGTTTGAAAAAAAAGTGATTATTGCGTTGCTTTCAAAGAGTCTCGGGAATCAGAGATGATAAAACAGAAAATGCACTTTAAATTTATCAAATGATGCTACAGAAATATATAAACTCAACAAAACCAGAAAAAGTCCAACTATAAACACCGCACAAAAATACAGAGCCGCCTGGGTGTCCCGTTCCCGGTGACCTTAAGGTTTCCCACGGTAACTTAACGCAACCACAGCCCCCAGCCGTTTGTAAACACGCTAAATGCGTTTTCGCTACGTAAATTCCATACTCCACTCTGTCCTCTACAGTCAACCGTAAATTTTCGAGCGTACATCGTGCGGGAATAACGAGACCGCGACGCTTCTCCCTACGCAAAGCGAGGACGCGCGGATCAGATGTCGGCAGGAAGATGTTGACGTTATTCCAAACCTAAAGATGAATATTTGTTTCTCTGACGAGTCGCGGAAATATTAAAGGCGAAGAATGGGAAGCAGTATATGTGTTGTCTCGTATGCTGAAAGCTTGGAGCGCAGACTTTTGTTTCTCGGCGGTAAATTTAGAGGAGACTAGCTGCGTTGCAGCAACCTAGCTAGCGACATCGCAGCCCTTTTTGTGGCCCTCAGCGCTCCCTCCCAGCTACACCTAGCATCCCGTCGCTTGCACAACAAGGAAAAATGGTGAGTGGCGAGCTTTTTTATCTAACTTTTATCACGTACGACATTGTCTGGAGCCTAGTTTGGTCCTTGCAGCAACGCCGATAGCTAGTTTAACCCGACAATTGTTTGACTAAACTAGCTAAACATGGTGCTTAATTAATATTTAAACCTGGGTAACAGTGTCATTTTTGTCTTAGCCAATAGATGAGAAGATCGTGTTCTCTTTTTATCTGTAACACTAGACATGCAAGGCTTATAAATTAGCCTATTGCCTTGCTTTCTGTATTCATATATTCCCTTGCTTTCAAATTTGAATTAGTATTTACCCCAAAGGGAAATCTCATATCATCCAAGTATATTCAGAAAGTGGTTGTGGGTGGTGATGCTGGAGCAGTCGGTCTTCCAACTAACCTTAAGAGGCCTCTGACTGACAGCTGTTGCTGTATGACAGTCTGGTGACTGATGAAATGACACGCATCCATGAAAACAAATGGGTTAAACTGGATTTCATTTAGTGGGATATGCATGTTGTGTCACAATAACAAATTTTGCTATAAGATAAATTGTTCCTCAAATTTTTTGTGATAATGGTAATATTGTTTTATTGAGACAATTTCCAACTAATAAAACAGTAGTTATATTAGTATTCCCACTCAAAGATCAATAAAACTTGCATTCCTAAAGAATATTTAACACCGGACCTGGGGAAACATTTTAAATATCCAAACTATAAAAACAACCAAAACAGTAATTAAAACAGATTATGAAGTCTGTCTAACTAAAATTGCATTTCAAAAAAATATTAGCTTATTCAGCTTAGACAGCTTTGACTTCATAACTTTGCACTACTTTGTTTTGCTCTATCACATAAAATCCCAATTAAATACATTGAAGTTTGAGGTCATAGTTTGACAACATGTGGAAATGTTCAAGAGGATGTGAATACTTTGCTAAGCACTTTCCATGAATTATGGCTTCATTTAAAGGTTTTGTTCCTGACCTATGCTCCGTCTAAACAGCTTTTCCAACCAGCCGTTGATAAATGTGTGCAGCATTGAATGGAGCTGCTGGTTTTGTTCTCTCCTGTCTTTGTGTATGCCATGTTTTGCTTCTCTGTTACCCTGGAGATACCAGTCCTGTCATCGTTATTGTGAAATATGAGCCACATATAAACATGGGCATTAACTTGCATTTGTTGCTCAGGTCTGTAAATCAAATGCTGCTCCTTGTTTTATCATAACTGGGGCAGTTTTTAAGCTAAATAATATAAGAATGCACTGAGGCATTTATATTACTGTTAAGACTGATACCTGATATATTTAACTGCATTATATTTTTTTTCCTACCTTTGGAACACAATGAAAAAACACAAACGGCAAAAAGATGGAAATAAATATCAGTTGTTGGTATCTGCCCTGTTTTACTTATCAGACAAGTACATACCGATATGTAAAAAAAAAAAAAAATCACCAATATTGGCTGATGCCAACATTTATAGCAATAATATTGTTCATCTATTATAATATATACCTTCCTGGATTGAAATCTTGTGATTATTACTTCAAATCTACAATGTCGTATTAGAGCCAATGGAGGTAGAATAAAAAGAGTTATTTCCCACCAAAAACTCTCAAATTCTGCAGAAAAACTTGGTGATTCCTGAGTTTCAAAAGTTTACAATTTTCTACTTTTGAAACCTAAACATTGAAACCATGTTTTGTTTTGTTTTTTGTTGTTGTTTTGTTTTTTTTAAGGTTCCAAGTTTTCTACCTTTCAAACTGGGAAATGTCCTTGTTTTTTCTGGATCATTTCTGAGATTATTCTTAAAAATTTGATTTTTTTTTGTTTGTTTGTTTCTTTGAAGAAATGTGCTCCTTTTTTTCTATCTGCAATGTTTCTAATACGCCATCATAGAAACCTTTTGCTGACAGTCCATATAGTATTTAACCTACAAATGTTTACATACAAATATGAAAAAGAAAAAAAAGAAAATTGTCTAAAAAGGGAAGCAAATGTTGGCACAATATGGTAATATTACTGTTTATGGCTTTGTAGTTGCGTAAAATAGAGTAGAAAATATGAGTTGCATAGTTAATTGCAGTTTTAGGTTGTGTTATTGATTCTCCTTGCTGATAATGTGTCGTTTAAAGCAAAGCCACATTGAAGTGGCAGAGCTCTGCTATGCTAATTGTTCTCCTTCCATGGAACAATAAAGCTGGAGTGGTAACTTCTCAGAGCAGACTCTTTATTTTTTTAGTGTTGAACATTAAAACCATTTATCAAAACTGAGTCATTGTTTTAGTTTCTGCCAGGAAGTGTCTCTGTGGCTGTCACTGTGATTGATCTTTCTCTAGCAAAAGGATGCGATGATGAATAGAAAGCAGCTTACTGGGAAAAAAGTTTCCAAATTAATGAGGCAGAGATGCAGTTCAGTGAAAAAGTGCTTGATCCCCAATTAATTGGTGAATTGTCAGAATAATTGATTAACAAAGTAATTTTTTGTTGCACACTGATCAAATCACCTTCATACCATTAATATAGTCCAGTGACCTCCAACTGGTCGACACCTTTTAATATGTTGAGTATGAAATGTTTCTTCTTTTTTTTCTTTTGTAGGTTTACCTGCTAAATCCCATAGAAAACCTAAGAGGCTACATCACCAACCGTCCACCTCTGGTCATTTTCATGATCAGTGTCAGTGCGGTGGCCATTGCCTTCCTGACCATCGGATATTTCTTCAAGATTAAGGAGATAAAGTCTCCAGAGCTCACAGAGGTATGACAAATCCACACCACTCTTTAAAAAACTGTTTCCATTTAATTATTGTAAATGTTTCTTTTCAAGTTGCTCATTTTAGGAGGATAATTAGAGTGAAGTGTATGAAACCTTCAGGGTCTGTACAGGTGCTAGAAAGTGTTGAAAATACTTGAATTTCTGTTAGGTGTTTTTTTTTTTCGAAGCTTTTCTTGCAATTAGGTGTTTTCAAAGTTTGGAAAGTGCTTAATCTCTATATAAAGTATTGCGTTATTCCAAATATAAAATGTTATTTTTGATTTTTTTCTCCCTTCCTGCTGCAGAATGTAAAATACTATCACATCACATTATTAACAACAGCAATAAATGTCGTATTAAAACTGTTTGCTTTACTTTATTTGTATATTTTTTATCTCCAAAGTGGATCTGGGGATGTTAGAAAACTTACTTTGAAATGCTTAAAGTGCTTGAATTTTTCAGTTTAATGGGGAAAAGTGGACGAACTCTGATCTTTGCTTCATTGACTTTGTAAATGTGTAAAGCTGTAAGTGCAGACTGCAGAAAGTGAAAGCAAACTCTGATGTTGTGCTGTTCTGTGTCTGAACACCCTCAGCAGAAGCGTGCATGAAGGATTTGCATTTCAGTGAAGGCAGGATGCAAATCTCAACAACTCGGTGCTGAAAACCTCAATTAGTTTAATAAGTTTATATTTGTGCCTCAGGACTGGAACACGTTCCTGTTGCGCTTCAACGACCTGGACTTCTGTGTGTCGGAGAACGAGACGATAAAACACGGCCTGAACGAGTCGACCACCCCAGAGAGCCTAGTGGTGACCAGCGGCCAGGCCCGCTCCAGCACACAGCCCCCCCTGCTGTTGGAGGACTCGGGTCCCATCAACATCTCCGTCTCCATCACCCTCACGCTGGACCCCGTGCGGCCGTTCGGAGGCTACTCCCGCAACATCACCCACCTGTACTCCACAGTGCTGGGGCAGCAGGTCGGCCTGTCAGGTGGGTGTGCAGATAGATGGATGGAATTCATTCCTTCTGTCTGGGTTTGTCAGGTGACTTTATTTGGATACAGTGAACCAACAATAGCTGCGTTTCCATTAACCCTATAATTGCGCAATTCGACATTTGGAAAATAAAATTGCTTAATGGAAACGCCAATTTAAAAAAAAGTTTCTGAACTAGTATGAGATTGTTTTTTGGCTGTATCAAAATTTGTGTATTTTGCTAAACTGCAATGAAATCACTTTTTTTTTCATCGCACGAGTCATGTGATCAACAACTGGATGTTCACACTGGAGCAAACCACAAAGATGACGATTTGAAGGAGCTGAAGGATGATGGTGTGGAATGTTTTAAATGTCTTATCGCGTTAATGTGATTTTAATTGCATTTCTTATTTAATGGAAACACTGCAATTTGAAATTGTGTTTTTTTGACATTAGTTGAATATCAACATAGTTTTATGCACATTCTGTACTTACACTTTGTGCTACTGCAGCATTGTGTAGTGGTGACACAATGCTGCCTGTTTGTGGTTCATTTCCCAATAGGGAAGCATCGATCTACCGATATCAGAGGTTTAGAACCAGCCGATACGATCTGTACAGAAAAACAGCTGAATTGACTTAAAATGTTTCCGTTTCTAAACACATAGATATACTGAATAACAACTTTGTTTGATAAATCTGCACCAGGACAGCACACTCAAATGCACCAATTGCTTTACAAGCTTGGTCAAACAACACAAGTTTAATTTGTTCAGTCAGTGCATACAAGTAGAACAACCAATGTTAAATAATAAAGAAACAACAGGTTGACTACCTTGTTCAAACATGTACAAATAAAGAGCAACAAACTTTCAAATGGTTCAGAAAGTGTAATTAGGAATTCTAAATATAATGTAAAAGAAATAATAAAGCATGACATCACTCAGAGCACAAAGCATAGAATTAGACAGAACAGATCTGCACTTGCGGATCTGGCACATTGTCTCTGACATCTGATCTAGATTTTGTTTCTATTTCAGGATATTAATATCTGATTGGTTCATTTCTAGTTGCTGCTGTAGACTTTAATGTCTTGAGAGTTTCTCAGGCAGCATATGTACTGGAATCACACAGGTGCTTGAAATCCTTGAAAATGCTTGAATTTCAAGGTTTGGAAAATGCTTGATATTCAAAATTATAATAATGTGCAGTCTAAATTTGGAAAACGGTACTTATAATTGAAACCAAAGATTTAAAGAAAATTAAAAAAATGCCAACACATTTTTTTCACCATCTTAAGGTAAATCAGACTAAACTTTTTTTTGTCTTATGTCAGTTAGAGTTACCAAAATAATTCCTATTTACAAAATATTATTGCTAAGATTTCTGATATTTAGCAGAGATTTTTTTGTGACTTTCTTGGACCATTCAGGGTCATATAGGGTGTATGTGAAAGACATTTCAAAACATAAATTTTTATTTTATTTTTTTCCTTCTCCCTGCTGTAGGATGTAAAATACCAGCACAAGATATTAATACATTATATAAAGTAATAAATTTAAACATCATCTTTAGTTCATTTGTATTATTTTTACCTCTAAAGTGTGGTGCTGGAAAAGTTTCAAAGCTTACATTGAAATTCCTTGAAAAGTTCTTGAATTTCACTGTGGGAAAAATGTACAAACCTGGTACGATACCTGAGTGAATGTTTTCACAACTTTTTTGTTTCTTCGGTTTTCTCTGCTCACAGCTCGTCACAGTAAAATACTTTAACACTATTCCAAGGCAGACCTTTTTACTCAGCCTGGTGTATGTAAACTTCTGGTTTCAACTGTAGATGAATGATTTGACTTTATCATCTAAAACTCGTGTTTTAAAACGGATAACCAAAGCAAATAGAAAGCCGTGCAAATATTTAGCGTCGGTGTGGATTTAATCTAACATCAACAGGATGAGCCTGCTCAGATGAAGGTGGTTTTCCTGGGAAAGGTCAGCCTGCTCTCTCTCTCTTATCAAATTTAAAACTGCTTTAAATGTCACGCACACTCAGAGTCAAACACATTTTGCAAGCATGTAGATAAAATCCGCTGTGGGAAAGTGAAGGAATGTGGGAAAATGTAGCATCTGCAGGCAGAAACTTGACCATGGAGCTGAAACCCTGGAGGTGAAGCAGAGTTTCTGCTGTGGCTGCATCAAGCCGCAGTTTGAACACATCAGATCGAAACTGTTACTTTCTGGCTTTGCTTGTTTGTTTGGGGTTATCGTCCCACCGGAAAGGGAACCTCCAATCTTTTCTGGAGAATTTTTCAGGTTGTCATTCAGTTTTGGTCTTTATTTCACTCCATCCATGTCGTCAATCCACTCAATGATACTGCCACTACCTTGCTTCCTGTGAGAATAGGTTGGTTTTTATAGATTTTGATGACTCTGTCTGGGTTCCCGGGAATTTATGATGCTGTTTATTCTCTAACAAATCTTCTGATTTATGAACTGTAACGTAACTTAAAAAGCTTGGCAGGTTATCAAATTACTTCTCAGTCGCTGCTCCATAGTCTCCATCTAATTTTCCTTTCAACCCTCTGTCATATCCTGTAGTCCACCTGATAATCTTCTTAAGTTCTGTTTCCATTAAATAAATCTTGCATAAGCCCACAAACCCAGTCTGTCATTCATTATTAAGGAAGTAGTTTAATAATATTGTTGCTAAAGCTCTCAGTTTTTCTGCTTATGCAACTTGCTGCTGCATTAAAAGCAGGTAAAACATTGCTCTTGCAAACTTTTATGCAGTTTATTGATTGAGTAGTCTCCTCAGGTCCACATGTTGGCATTTAAAGAACGCTTTGCTGTGGTGTCTATGATTTCAGGCCGGGAAGCCCATGAAGAAATAAACATCACGTTCACTCTGCCCGTGTCCTGGAACTCGGACGACTGCGTGCTGCACGGCCACTGTGAGCAGGTGGTGTTCAGCACGTGCATGACCATCACAGCAGCCAGCAATATCTTCCCAGTCACAGTGTGAGTTGGATGGTTTCCCACAGTTTGCTATTAGCCTCTCCTCTGTCTGCATATGTGTAGAAAATAATGCTTGTATTTCCAGATTATTTTCTATTAAATAAATCAGAAGTTAAATATCCTATTTACGTCACATCTTCCATTTAAAGGGACTGTAATGTGAAATCAACTTTATTTAGTTTTAAATAATTTTATTATCATTACTATGTTATTCCCTTATCAAAAGCATACCTAGAGTGTGCTTTTGATAAGGGAAAAAGCAGAAAAGTGCTTTTTCCCTCCAATCCTTGGATCCAAATCCTTGGAGATATCTCCAAGGATTGAAAAATCCTTGGAGATGGCAACCACTTAGCTCTGCAAAACGCCTGGGTGGATCTAGCCGCACCTTCGAGACACAGCTCCTCCCCAGAACTGCAGATTTCCAAAGTTCCATCTCACAGAGCAGTGTGCTCCTTCAGACTATCCAGCAGCCTTTAGCAAACACCTGGTGGAACTGCGTGTCTGCTGAGCTCATTATACGGGCTACTTCTCAGTGCAACGCTAGTAAAAAAGTTGTTAAAGGGTTAATAGAGGAGCCATGTTTGATGACTTCAAGAAGTCATCACAACATGAAATCACAGGTCGAGTTTCAAAAAGAGCAGGAGTTTTTAAAGAGACAGAGGCTCAATTTCAAGGTGTTAAATTACGACGTAAAATTTATTTTAAGTCATATTTGATATTTAGCATTTTTATAACAACTGATGGTATCGTTACTTGACCGAATTAGCATTTTTAGAATATATCTGAAAAAAATTATTTAGGGGAAGCTAAGAGTGTTGAATGTTTTCAAAGTTAACAAAAGCTAAAGCGCTAATCAAAACATTAGCCCAGCAACTACGGCTAAGTTGGATTAGACGACACTGAACACCAAACTCTGTAGAAGCTTTTATTTATTTTGACTTTCAATTCAAGTCAACTTACAGAATAAATTACTGAAATAAAAGGCAGTTTTTTTGTTTGTTTATTATTTTCTTAAAGAAAAAAAGTGAGAAAATTAAAATTGGATTTGGTATTAAAACAAATCTGAGATTTTATTTTTAAGCCGACCATACTATGAGTCACAAGTCATTAGGTTGGGGGTCCTGAGATCCTCTTTAGAAACAAAACTATAAAAATGATCTCATTGAGGCATATTCATGCTATAACTGCAGGATTTACAGATTTATTAAAGGAACATTTAAAAGCTCCACGAGTCTCTTCTCCTGTTATTTTATGGGTTTGTTTCTGAAAAGTTTGCATCATGTTTTTTGCCTCCATCCATCCCTGAGAGTAGGATAAAACCCCAGGGTTGCTTTTTCACTCTTTTAAACCCACATAACAGCTCCTCTGTGATTTACCAACAGCTTATGTAGTCGTGGTGTTTGATCTCGTCAACAATTCAACACCTGCAAATCTTTCTGCTTTAATCCGTCTTTCTGCACAGCGAACAGCTACAGCTTTAGTTTGAAATGAGAGGGAAAATGCGTCAGACGTAGCATCAGATATGCTGCTGTAAATTTGCAGAAGCAAAAAACAAACAATTATAGATAAGTAAATAAAAATAGTAATAAAAAAATAGTAAAAACATGCTCCAGGTTGTTAGAAAACCTCAGGGATGTGATGTAGCTTTCTGCAATTAAACAGTAACTGTAGAAACAAACAAAAATAAATAAATGCATAAATTAAACCACAATATTTTTGTACCTTTGAGTTTAGCAGATTTATTCTGATGTCGGGTGGTGTTTTATTCTTAGAATTGAATACTTAAAGTAGATTATATTTTCAGTTTCACTTTTTGTCATTTAAGAGAAACATTTAAAATCTGTTTATTGGTCCAGCTTCTCCTGCCCTGCAAGATGCTTATTATCCACTGAATGAACTGCAATATGAGAATAAGTATGCCTGGAATCTGCTCCTATAAAAATAATGTTTGAGACAAAAAAAGTGTGCCTGGAATCTACTCGGATTTCCCAGTTTTTCCCACTTACTCTTCCTTCAGTTCCTTTTCAAAAAAACTTGATTCATTGATGCTAAGTCAATATTTCATTGTGAAATGGTTGCTTCAAAAGTCAACAAATCACTTGATTGTGTGTTTTGTGTTTCCCTGTGCAGGCAGCCACCGCACTGCGTCCCAGAGACGTACACCAACGCTACGTCCTGGTACAAGGTGTTCACCACGGTCCGTGACTCGGACACCAAGTACAGTCAGGACTACAACCCCTTCTGGTGTTACAAAGGAGCAATTGGCAAAGTGTATCATGCACTCAACCCTAAACTCACCGTCATTGTCCCAGATGTGAGTTCCAGGTTTCCATTTTCAAGAAGCTCAAAAAATGTTGTTTTACTTTCTTGGAAGTTGACTATTAAAAAAAAGAAATATTAAAATCTCACATGCCTTTTACTTCAGGAGTGACAGAAGAGGAAGGCTGGTTTGCCACCTTAACATTTACATAGACTAAATTAGTTTTGTCTCTTGCAGAGGCAAATAATCTGTTGGAAGTCTACCAGTCAGGGAGAGAGATATTTGATTGCATCACATTTTTTTATTTTCTGGCACCAGCTGACCTTGTACCATCAGCAGCAGTGTGAAAAAGCCTGGAAAAAGCTGCTAAAATCACAGAAATTCACTGTAAAATTGGCCATCATTACTCGTTTTTCTCTTGCTGCTCTGAAAGCCGAGAAAAGCACAGACTTTAGCAGCCAGGATTTATTAAACTTCACAGCTGCAATCCTGGTGATCCTGCTGTCCTGGTCAGCAGTTCAAGCTTTTCCATTGTGCTCACTGGTCAACAGAAACTGGTTCATATTGAGTTTTATTATGGAGTTACTTTTATTTTAGTGTCTATGATGATTTGGATTCCTAAAGAACATCCGAATAATAACTCGGATTTAAACTTTTCAGATGTTTAAATATTTATTTGGGAAATCAAATATTTGATGCTAATATTTGGAAATTACAGGATGGCTTTTTATGAGGTTGTACTGGGATATATTTAGAAAATTAGAAAAAAACTTTCAACTTCATCTCTTTGTCTCCATGTTAGAAGGTGAGCAGGTTAGAATCATGATGGATGGATGGATGGATGGATGGATGGATGGATGGATGGATGGATGGATGGATGGATGGATGGATGGATGGATGGATGGATGGATGGATGGATGGATGGATGGATGGATGGATGGATGGATGGGTGGGTGGGTGGGTGGTTGGTTGGTTGGTTGGTTGGTTGGTTGGTTGGTTGGTTGAACTTGTTTATCCTTGCAGGCAGCTGTGGTGACTCTCAGAACATTATTTTTATTTAGCCAGGAAAATCCCAATCCCAATTAAAAATGTCTTTTACATCAAGTCGGCATGCAGTATTATAAATGTACAGTTTCCTGAAGGGGGCGCTAGCAAAATATGTAGAGCTATACCTTGTACTTATCTCCCTCAGAGGGAAATTTTAGTAATTTGATCAATGAGGGAATATTTATGAACTCTTTTCTCTCCAGGATGACCGCTCCCTCATCAACTTGCACCTGATGCACACTAGCTACTTCCTGTTTGTCATGGTCATCACTATGTTCTGCTATGCAGTCATAAAGGGGCGGCCTGGCAAGGTGCGACAAACCAACCCTGACTTCTGTCCTGAGAAGGTACAACAGACACCAGCAGTGCTTTATGACCTCAACAGGTAGTTTCAGCCAAGCGTCAGCTGACCTCTAATTGGTCCTAAGACACAATCCAATCACACTGCTGCTTTTCTCCTCATTTCTACAAACCTGCTTATACTATCCACTTTCATCTGCTATTTAAGGAGTTTGAGTGGAGGTGTAGCTTTGTTGGAATGTAATGAAGAAGCTTCACTTATTAACCCCCAAAGAAAAGCTCTTCGTCTTTTTCTTTTTCAACACTTCATAAGGTTGACACTTACAGAGAGATGAACCTTTGACCTTTACCATGTTTATCACTTTTGTTGTCAATGAGTCTCTTTTGGCAAACTGGCTGGAAGTCATAAAAGTTTGTAGCAGAATAATTTCATTACAGATATAATCACTCTTTTTACATTTTCTTGCCTTCCCCTTATTCATCCTTTAAGTTCTTGCTTCTTTTTTTTCCCTTTTTTCCATTTTTCCTTTTTTTTTTGTTTTTAGCCATTTTTTCTTTTGCCTATTTCCACCTTTTTCTTTATTTCTTTTTCCTTTCCTTTTTTTGCTTTTTATTTAGTTTTTAATTCCTTTTTCTCTTTCCTTCTATCCTTTTTTTCAGTTTTTGTTTTAGCAATTTTTTCTTTCCTTCATTTTTTTTCTTTTCTCCTCTTTTTCCTGTTTTTAGTTTTTAGTTTTTGTTCTGCTTTTCTGTTTTCTGTCTTTTTTTGTTCAGTCTTCTGTGAAGTTGCCGTTGTCAAACTGAACAGACTCTTCCAGACTCTTATCTGGATAGGTTTACTTGTTATAGCTTCTGCTAGTCATGCTAAAATCATTTTTAGGTTTCTTTTCCAGCTTAATTTTGAACATTTGTTGAATTTTTCATCTTTTAACTATTAAATACTTTGACAGCATAATTGTTGGAGATGGATTATAAACTGCAAAGCATGTCAAATATTTATTTAATGGCAGCCATGCATGCTTTTTTTGATGTTTTAGTATTACGTAGAGTGCATTTAAGCTGCACACTGCATCACTGAAAACAATGCAGTCCCTTTATTTTTTTAATATGTAGTTGAAATAAAATTGTCCCATTGACTTTTAAGAGGAATGCAGTGTACACCCTTGAATTTAGAGTTAGACCATTTATTGTTTTATAGTCCTTTTTATTTCCTCCGACTCTGTAGAGGTTATCCCGCCATTAATGGTAAACTCTGATCGCTCTGCAGCTCATAAAATACACAAATCCTAAAAGTCTGGGATTGAGTCAGATTTAACACTGAAGATCTTCAAAAGAAGATTCATTTCATTTTATTTGGTTAATTAACATATTCTTCCATGACCAAACAGTTTAGTTCACAAGACCAGTAATGGTCAAAACATATTTCTCTGGTCTACTAAAAAAGAATAAAAAGGATTTCATACGATTTAATTTTTCTTTGTCAGTGTTTTGAGTGTTTATCCTTTTTTATAGCTTCTGTTATTCTGTCCAACCTGTTTGAAATCGACTCTCACATTTTTGGGAGGCAACAATAACTTTTTGGACTCTGATGAGAAAACACTCTAAATGTAAAAACACTGTCTTTAACAGACTGATAACATATGAAGCCTCTGAAGAGGCTAAATAATGCAAAGAGCCAAAATAAAACCTCTCAACATTGCCAAAAAAATTCAAGTATAAAACTTAACATTCAAAGGCAAATACAGGTTCCATTACAACAAACAATCCAGAGTTACTGAATGAAAACTTCCCGATAGCACTGCGGCTAGCTGATTACTGCTAGTTCTGAGTGGCTGTTTCTGACTGAGCGGAGTAATTATGCAGAACAGGGAGGAGATCGATTATTTTTTAAGAGATTATCAGTCTCATGTTAGGACAGCGAAAGTTTTAATACGCATGTAAAATTTATTTTTGTAGGTTAGATGCTGCAGCTTTAAACAGAGGTTTGGTGTGAGAGTCACTACCAGGTGGAGCAGAAGCGGCGCTCCATCTGTGAAATATTACTACCTGTAGCGCGTAGCAGCGGTTCAACAGTGAGAGCAGAACCAGCGTCTTACATCGCAGCTCGAAGACTTAAATAATTTTGCGGGTTATTTGTTTAGCTTTCTGACCGTCATGCTAATCCGGGTGAGTGTTTGTAGCTGTGCGCTGCTTTACCTGCTATCTGATCCTCCATATGTCTTTTTTACTGAAGTGAGACCCGATGTAGCCAAACTCCGTCAAGTATGGCATTGTTTTTATGTCGCATTAGCTTCGTTGTGTTGATGCATTTTGACGTGCTTCAATGTTCCGCCGCAACACGCAAACTTCCCCATTCACTCAGTGCGTTATAGTTCCACATCGCTTAGGATTTGTTGCTGCGCGTTTGCGCAGAGTGAAGGAAAGAGGAGACCAGCTGCACAGGCAGGCTGCGAAATGAGATGCAGGTGATCAGTATCGGCAACAAGAGCCAATGATCACCGATCATGCACTTTTTCACGAAAATCGGCCAATTATGATCGGTGACCGATCGATCGGCACACCTCTACTGGAAATACAAAATTTTTCCCACTGAAAAACTATTTTTATCACGACTGTAAATTTATAAAAATCTAATTTCTTTCACTTAACTCTTAATTTTATGCTTTTCTAACACTGGACAAATCAGACCAAACTGAAAATCAAAGAAACCTCTCTGCTTCATTTTCTGTCGAAAGCTGAACTGACTTGCATTTATTTCTTGCTTTTTTTGACAGGTGGCGCTGTCAGAGGGTTAAAAAGACGGCAGAGAGCTCTGCCAGAGGTTACCTGTAACATGGACTCAGAGACACAGAAGAAATGAAAAAAATCTACATCCCAGTTGCCTAGTGATCCCTGGAAATACATGAAGGGGTACAAACGCTCTGTGAATGCATTACTCTCGCAATGTTGGGGTTTCTCCAACCAAAGATATACAAGTGCCTGTATCTGTGGTGTAAATATTTGTTGGTTCTCTTGATTATTCTGTGCAAAAGCTCTTTCTTGTTTATTTTTGTTTGGGATTGTTTAGCCCCCTTCCCTCCATGTCCCCCATGTGCCATCCCAGAACCGCTAGATAAACACAGATGAAGGCCAGACTCAGTAACTTTACTGTGAATTTTCCCTGGAGCCGCTTTTAAACTGATCTTAAAAACTTGGTGGGTCATTTGAAATGTAGTTGAGGAGTTAGAGGTCCTCTCAGATCAAACAGCGAGGAGAATGAAAGAAGTCAGAAAAACAATTTAACTCTCTTATTTATTTTACACCTACAATCTTAAAGAATCTCTCATCCATTAATATGTGGGTGGTATCCAATCAGTCCAATCATTTCTGCATATTTTGGGTTGACAAACAGATTTCACCCAGAAAGCGTCTTTGCCTTATTTTTCTCCCTCATCACCTATCTGGCTCCCATTTCGCCTCACTTTGTGTAGTTTTTAGCGGACATCTTCCCGGCAGCACCTGGAAACATAACGCAATAACATCTTGCCTTACCTGCGGTGGACCAGCTGAAATCAGACGAGACCTGACCCACCTTCATACCTTCAGAGACCAACGTTTATTTTGGATGTTTTCTGCTGATTATTAGGCCTGTTGTTGCTAAATGACTGCCTGGTTTTCTTTTTGTCTTTGTTGTTTTATTTAAAGCTCCAGTGTGTTGTGTATATAGTGACACCCGGTGGCAAAATTCTGAAATTGCAACAAATTGAACTCCCAGAAACTACATATCAGCGAAAGAATAATTTTTACTTATGTCTTCATTTTTCCTCTTACCCCAAAATGTCACACACTGGAACTCAATATTTAAACCATCCGTCAATTATCATATTTTTGAGCCACCTGAAAGTGCAATTTTACACCAGTTGCACATCTTCAGTTTTTTTGCATATTTGCATATACCTTCATAATTCTGGCACATTTTGTTTTATTTTCATCGAGATCACATGTAAACTGTCTCAAATTCAATAAACTGGTCTGCATCTGTGTAAAAAAATTATCATATTAACTTACTAGCTAGTGCTGTCAAAACGTAAATCCAGATCAAATCAACCGCTTGACAGCATCATTCAGAGGCGGTGGTACATTTATGTCGGGGACTATTTAAAAAAAAAAAAAAAAAAAAAAAAGAAGCTTGTCAGCACTTAACATGTATTTCTACATAATAGTGTTGCTGACCATTTAATTGCAACCACTTCACCACATTAATACTACCACATATTTACCATTGGACACAAATCCTTTAGACAAAATGTGCAAAACCCCACAGCTGTGTGAATAAGCGTGAGTGGGTTTGGGATTCTTGTAGATTAAAAAGGTGGCTGTAGACTGACATTCTCTGAAATCTCCTTCATAGAGACTTTTTTTTATAAACACCTGGAAAAATGTTCTATCACTGAGTTGGCCTCATTCTTAGATCAGCTACTGTTATTCAGTATGATCCTGACGTTTATTGTCAGGAAATTTGAGCTTTCTTATGTTGAGAAATGTACAAAAAAATCTAAACAAAATGTGACTTATTTAGAAATGGTGAGCTGTGATTTATTTTTTATTTTTTTAGCAAAATTTTCTTGTTGACCATATTGCGATCTTGAGAGTAGTGAGAAACCCCAGCCCTGGATGTGATTATAATTTGACGGGTAAAAATAGTACGACCGATTTTTGTTTTTTTTAATCCTGTCGGTCAAAATGATGGAGAACAAAAAAGTCTAGCACGACCTCTGCCCTGGACTATACTGGACTCTATTTGACATCACACGCATTCTGGAATCTTATGAAAATGTTCAATTTAAACCGATTTCATGCTTTTAGTTATATTACCACATCCTTAATTTACACATCAACATGTAGGCATTTTTCTTTATTTTCAAAAAAATGTGTCTATCATTCTTCTATGACTCGCTGTTTTTTGGTAAATACCCCAAGAGTGACGAGCATGCATTAAGCTTCATTTACTCCCATTATATTTCTATGGTGTTTGTTTTCCAATTGGTTTCTTTAACTTGTCATATCTCCAACTTTAAACACAAAAGAGGCATAGAAATTCACACGTAGCCACCAGAGGGTTCGCCTAGTGACTGTTCATGAATATGTGCAATATGGCTCATAGTTTAGGCGCTGTAACAGTTTATTTGGGCCTTAGATTTCTTTTTGGTAAGCTCTCCATGGCAACCGGTGACTGAGCAATTCTTGTTTTCATTTTTTTTTCCTCGGCTTGCTCAGCATGTATGTTTTGGGCAAAAGCTTCATTGGTTTCCTTCCAAATTTATCGCATTTGTTTTTTTTATTTAAATATTTTTTTGTACAACAAGAACAAAAAACTGTTAATTTAAGTGTGTTATCACGATCTAACCTCCCAACAGTCTCTATGAAGCAGAAGCAGAGTTATGAGATCTACTGTGTGCCTGCTTGTCATGTTATATGGTTTTGTTTCCCAGTCGTGGTTGCCGGTAACTTTAACTTACCTCTGTACTATAATTTTGTTTCATATTTAATGTACCTGTTGAATGTACTTTTTTATAAGCAGCATAATCTAAATCTGAGATGCAACAATTCCAAGTGAGTTTAAACTATGATATAATTTGTTTTTCTCTTTATTTTGTTTCAGTTTGAAAGGCTTTACTTGAATCCAGTTTATGTTTGAGTGGTATTTACATGTTATAAGATGTATCTTTTTGTGGTAAGATTTAATTTTGTGGTATCAGATGCTCTATTTTTTTCGGTTTGTGTGTTGGTGAATGGTTGAAAACTGTTCTTTGTTTTCTGAACAAAGTCTTCCTGATTCAGATGCATCACAATCTGTTTATCATCTCATTTGCTTCCACTGTTGCGTTGAAGTCTGGCAGCTCATTCTTGACAGACCTGTGTGATGGATGGAAACTGGGTGTGTGGTTGATCGTTGTTGCCAAACTGTCATTATTATCATGTCTAGCCTGAATTTGCCTGCTTCTTATCCATGTTTGAGTGATTTATTTTTTTTTTTTTCGCTAGAATTGCCTCTGATTTACTGCAGATTGCCTTAACATTGTCCAGTTTTACTTTTCTTTGCTTAACATATTGTAAATCACGCCGGCTTAAGAAACAAATCAAGTGTACACTTAAAGGTTTTTGGGTTTTCAATGCAGTTTTACATGCTCCTTCTACATTGTACCGTTTTAAAATGATGGTTGCTTGACAAAATAACCTTAAATGCAGTGCTGTCATTACACTTCCCTATCCTCCCGACACGTTAGCAGCGCTTTTACGCAAGTATTAAGCCAACTCTGTGCCTTCTGCACTGTCCAGCTGCATCCTCCTCCCTGTACATACACTAGATAGGATCATAGGTTTCCATGTGGCTAAGGCATCATTCAAACCCTATTTCTCTTCAGTGGAACTGCTGTAAATGAATTCAAATTTAAATAAATAAATTGTCTCAAAAGTTCAATGACTTTGTCTCCCTGACTGTTCTTTAATCCAGTTACTTTGCTGCTATCACGGTTTCTGTGGGGAAATTAATGAGCTGTCAGAATAAATGAAGTAAAACCGATAAGTTAAATGTGGTGGAAATATTACGTTGTGGAAGTTGGATGAGTTTTGGAATTAAAAGATAAGAATGGACAGATTTTTTTTAACATTATATTAAAAGACTAAAGCTGACAATATTCTTGGAACCAAACTTCCATAATTTTAATTTAAGAATTATGAGTTTTATGAAGGCCTGTGAAAAAGTATTAAACATTCCCCTCCAGATAAATGTTTCAGTTTGTTAAACCAATTTGAAAATCATGCAAAGATATTGTCAGTAAATACAATCTACATTTGTTGAATGACGAAAAGCTAACAAAGTCATGTCAAATATTAAAAATTAAGTGCCTCTCTGTTAACTCAAGAATTAACTGAGACAAACCATTTTAATTTTCTAGAATTAAGGCATTACTTAGAACATGTCTGACAACATGAAGTAGGCTACAAAGACTTAAAAAGAGACCCATTATTCTGCGATATAAAGAAATTCAAGAACAGATGAAGAAAAAATTTATATTTTAAAAGTCAAAAGTTTTCAACTTTTTTTTAAATTTTTTTTTTAGAAAATTTCTGAGATGAAAATCAAAATTTCCGATTTTATTTCCTAGCAAATTTTGGGCTTTTGAAACGCAGATATTTCCATGTTCTTTCTAGATTAATCTGAAAATGATTAACTGCGGAATTTGACATTTTGAAATTAAAATCGATTAATGGAAACTGGACAATTATGAAAAAAAAATCGTTTTCTGATTAAATGTTTTTGCGCTAGGACAAACTTTTTTAAATTGTTATTTCGCAAAACAGCAATGGAAATACTTTTTTTTTTCCGAGTCACACGAGTCGCATGATCAAAAACCGGATGTTAGAACTGGCCCAAACCACGAAGAAGAAGACGACAGGAAGTAGTTTGAGGATCCTGGTGCAGCATGTATTGCAGTATGTGTTAAAAAAATTTATCACGTTAACAAACATATTCACGCGCTTTGTTAATTGCGTTTCTTATTTAGTGGTGTCAGCGGAATATTGACAAAGTTTTGCGCACGTTCCTAATGGAAACGCAGCTATTGGTCGACTGACACACAGATGTCACAGTCGCCTTGTGTTGAAGCCAACAGGTATGTGAGGCCGACATCATGCACTTTATTGAACAAAACAACACATAAGCTTAATTCCTGCCGAGGTAAAATGGGGGGTAATTTCCGCAGATGATTTGCAGAGGACTCTGATGTTCATGCATCAGTGGGAGGACTTTAAGAGAAAATGTTATTTTTTTTTTATTTTAGTTCACACAACCAACAACCTACATCGATGTCTAACGCCAGTTTGAGAGCTACTATCCTGCAACTTTTAGACACATGCCTTCAACACACCTGAATCAAATGAACTACCAGGCATCTTGGAATAAGGTATGTTGGAGTGATGCAATTGTTTCTTTTAATTTTTTATTTGTCTCGTCAAGTTCAAACTTCGATCATTTCTTGCCTAAAGAGTCATGATTGTTTCTACTATCTGAATGATCAGAAAATGGGGGCAGAATTTGGCTTCCACAACATGAAAGCATACATACACCGTCAATTTAATTGAGGGCATATTTAAATGATTGTCGGTTGTCATTTTCACATGAGATTCAAGAAATACAATATATCTTTGTTTTTTTGTATCACCAAAAATCAGACATTTATTAAACGTCCAGTCCCGACTTAATTTGACATGTTTTGTGACATGTTGTGCAAAATCATATTCCCTTGTGAAGATTTGTTCCTCGTGTTTTAATTTTTAATAAATGCAGTTTTCGCGTGGCGCTTAAGAAGAGTTCTGCTAATTGCAAGAAAGTGAAGGCTAACCTTGTTCAGTTTTACCAGCTTAAGCTAACACTATCTGGTCTAAAGAGATATTTAGTTTCTTTTTAGCTAATGTTAGCTCAACATTTGTTTTTTAAATTCTGAATAATCTGAAAGTGGAACATTTTTACCTAATAATATTATAAATCATGACTGGGTGTGAAATGGGCCCAAACTAAATATTTAGTTGATACATTAGACTTTATGTATATTTTCGACCACATTTTTAAGACGAACATGTTCAAATTTCTCATGCAAGGACATAATAGTTCAACACTAAATGTTTAAAACTTTATATTTCTAGCAAATTATCTTTTTTTTCTTATTTCAATGTCGCCAGTTGAACAAAAATATTGAATGAAAATAAATAATTGTGGATTAATTAAAGAAAAAAGGTTGGTAACAGTTGGTAACCTTACTTTAAGCCCACTACCTTTATGAAAATTGTTTTCACAAAGGCAAGATAATTATTTTTAAAAAGGATAATTATTGTCTAAACATATTTAGACATGTTTAGTTTTATGAGTGAGATGCATGTTTCTATTTTTAACACCAGAGGGCAGCGATATGTTACAAGAATAGAGCTAAGATATAATACATCACAATAAAAAGCAGAACTCGAGTAATTTTTTTGTCTGTTTTTATATCATGTCAGTTTGGGGATTTTCATTTAATGTAACCCTGGAGACTGTTTACTATTTACACGTGTAGGTAGCAAAATCCATCAGTTTGTTCTTTTAGAGCTAAATGTTTGGAAAATTGATTCAGCTTTAATTACATTAAAAAATGAATAATGTCATTGATCTGTTTATGACATCAGTGCTGAATTCATGTTTTGGTTCTTGAAGAAGAAAAAAATCTCATGCTTAAAGCTGAAGATTTTAGAAGATTTCATTTGTCTTAATTGAAATCAGACAAAATTAAGAGCTGAATTTCAGATGCTGTTGTGAACAAAAATTATTGAACATTTTTTCCAGAAGTGACATGCTTTTTCTGATAGCTGTCGCCCTTAGGTTATTAGCACTCAGTAGTATAAATAGTAACTTTTACTGAAAGTAAAAATCCAGGCAACTAATCAGGAGTTGAATGTGTGAAGACACATTCAGAGTTAGCAACTAAGTAACATATTAACTTATATTAACTTTTTTGAAAAGACCTTACTAAAAATATGAAAGGGGAGGAAGATAAAAACAAACAAAACGAAAAAAAATGAACCTGAAAATATTTCTTGAAAATAAAAAATAAAATAGTAACTGAAAAATAATGTTGAAATTTAAGAAGAAAAAAAAGTATTTGAAACAAAAACAAATTTTGCAACTAAAAATGTATTATTTGAAGCTGAAAAGTATTCTAAGCTGAAAAAATTGGAACTGAACAAAATGCTTGAACTTAAAACAATTATTTGAAATTGAAACATTTGAAAACTAATTTTTTTTTAAAGTCAAAAACAAAAAAACAAGAATCTGAAAACTAGCTTTGAACTTTATTTTAGTTTAAAGCTTGTCATTCAGTTTTCAATTTCTTTTTTCCCTTTTTTTTTTTTTTTTTTTACAAACTTTATGGCTGCAAGCTTTGAAAACTGCTACTGTGTGTTTACTGAATATGGACCAAATCTGTCTAATAAAATAATAACAGAGAACCCATGATCTCATAAAGTTAAAGGTTTTGGCTCAGGACTTCATTTAAATTAAAGAAAATAATTGCACACAGAAACTACTGGTGGTATGTTGTTTTTCTTTCACATATAGAGAACATAACATCTGTAGTGATGACCTTTTCTCTGAACTTCAACCACGGGTCATTGTGTATTTCTCTGCCTTGTGCTTTAACGTTTCTGGTCAGAATAAACTGGATACATGCCTCCAGTTTCTTTGCTAGGTGTCTTATTTTAGGCAATCATTGCTTACTTTAAAAATAAAATGACAGATGGTAAATTTCACATATCCTGTGGTTACAGTTTTCCAAAATTCAGCACATATTACATGCTTACCCGCTGGTAAACGTAATATTTCCTCTAAACCAATAATGTTGTTGTTTTGGCTGGCAGGAAAGCTTTCGGAGGTTCTCTGCTGAAATCAGCTCGTCTCTCATTGTTTACACTACATAGCTGTTGTGTTGAGTATAAATGCTGGACCGAAAGTAATTTCATTTAGGAGCTAATTAATTTTTTAATAAATAAAAAAAGAAGTAATTTAACCTAGTAGCCTTTTGTTTCTCTGATGTCAGCGTCTGCTGCTGCTTGTTCATTTATGCACTTCAACTCTGAGCTATCAGCATCCAGAATGAAATTACTATTGCGCATCATTTCCTCCTGAAAAACAATGTCACCGTGCTGTTTGCATTTTCAGCAACGCACAGTCCAATTCAGTGAGCAAATCATCTCTTCTGCTCACATTTCACATCAGACTGAAGCATCTGAAAAAAATGACCATTTATTTCAATCTGGTCATTATTTTAATGCTCATTTTTGAAGATCTGGTTCAGTTTGTAAAAACAGATGAACCTTTGTTAAATAATCAATCTCTGATCTCAATATCAGTTGGTGTTGTAGTGAACTCATATTTGCAAACTTTTATACTGTAACCATGGTAGATAATTTTATAGACGGAATAAAGATACCACTTTTATTGCCAGCACCTTAGATTACAATTGGGTTGCAACTAACTACTTTAGTCATTGATTAATCTATTATTAATATAAATATAATTCTGATGATGATTATTTTGATGATTAGTCAGAAAAAAGTTGAAATATTTGCAGATTTTTACATTTAACCACTTAAGCTGATTTTATGCAATGCTAGAGTAAATATATATAAAATAAAAATAAAGAGAGAAAATAAACATTTGTTACCTAAACTGCAACACCATATCCTTCCTTTAGTAAAGGGAAAATTGATTATTTGTTGCAAAGGATTCATTTGCAGCTAAAATGAAGAAATTACTAATAATATTTCCCCTGTCTGCTTGACAGATCTGTTGACTTTTTATTTCTTTCTTCTTTTTTTTTTACATTTAAAAAATATACATATTTTTTGGGTAAATATATCGATAATTGGATAGGAAAAAGTGCCTATCCAATTATTGTTATAAAAAATTGATTCAAAAAACTCTGTGTTGGAGGCTTTTTTTGTGTTAAATTACATTCAAGTGGCCTCTCATTGATATGTTTGTTAAGATTACTCAATCTTTGTATTTCTGTGTCTTGCAGAATGTAGCCGTCAGAGGAGGGGGCGCTGTGATCGTACTGAGATGGACGGAACAACCAACAATACTCCAGTAGGCTGTCGTGTTTAAACAGCGCTCACTTGAATCTGAATAAATCTGCTGAAATCCCTTAAAGCTATCCCACATATACGTCCCAGTATTTGTGTGTAGAGTTTTGAGGAAAGGGATTAATGCAATGCAATTTGGAAAATGGCTGTAGCTAAACAAAATGTGGAAAAAGTCAAGTGATGTGAAAACATTCCTGAAAAACTCAAAAACTCAGATTAATTTCAGATATTTTCTACAAAAAAATTAAAATTTCTACTTTTCAATTTTTACTTTTCAAACAAAATTTCCTTGGTTTTTCTAGATTAATCTCAGTTTTTTCTACCAAATTTGGGACTTTTCTAACTTGGAAATCTTCTTGTTTTCCTCAGAAAATGTCAGTGTTTTGGCAGAAACGTACTTCTCCTTTTTTATCTTGTCTACAATGGTCATTTCTTTCTTATACCTTGTACATTTCTTGTTTTGTTTTGGGGGGTTTTCTGGGTGGAAATTTTTTTTTTTTAATCAAAGGTACATCACTCAAGTTGACAGTAAATTGGTGAAATCTATATTTGTTGCTAAAAGCAAACACAAGATGGCGCTGTTTTATCTGTTCTGTGCCAACAATGTTTGGTCGGTTTGTGAATGGGCAAATGGAGAGTTTCTGCTAAACCTGGAGGGAGCGATTGCAGTGTCATTTCTTTTTTTCTTCATGCAACACCAACCACCTGATGACCACAGACCGTTGCTGGCATTATTAGGAATAAAGTCGTGTTTGTCAGATGTGATCTAAATACACAGACAGGCTGCACAGCCGAGCTAATCACTGTGTTCTGCGCAGGTGTTGACGTGTGATCACTGATGTCCGGTAAGAAGAAAGGTGTAATTTTACAGTGGCGTGGACAAGTGCAGCTTCAGCATGAGCGAGTCTGCTGCAGCGGGGCGCATGCACACTGACAGCCACGTCCACGTTTGGAGCAGATGGTAAGCAATTATGAAGTGTGTGATAACATCAGGGTATATAATTGGAGCACTGGGAAGTGGAAATGACTCTGTGATTCTTGAATGAAAGACCGAACAAATGTGTTTATGTATTTATTAGGGCAAAGAAGATTAAATCTTTGAGTTAAACGTTTAGTGACAGAAAAGAGATGAAAGGATTGGATGAAGTGAGAGAAATTGAGGCATTAAACAGAATTTTTGCCACTTGGCGACAACTCTGCCACTTGTTTGTAGTTTGTTTAAATTTCCCCTGACAAGGAGTTACAGTTAAAACAGGATCCACTTTATATGGTTTGTCTTTTATGAGACAAAAGCTTTTTAAAAACCCTAAATGTTTGTAGATGGCAGATTGGACATAAACTTTTATATTAATATACTTTTTTACGTAGTTTGGTGACAGTATTACGATTTTCCAACTGTTACAAATATATGTAGCTTCACTATTTCAAAATGCTGTGATATCGAAGCTGTTTACAAAATCCCCAAATTTAAAATACTCCAATGCCACAAAAATTTTAAAACCAGAGTAAAAATGCAAAAATAATTTTATTCTGACTTTATTTTTACCTGCTCGGCAATGAACTTTACAGGCACTCTAATAAAACAGAGTAATCAAATGTTTGTATTAATGGAGTTTATTACGTTTCCTGATTTAAAACAAAAGTACAGGTTTTCCCATTTTTTGCTTTGAATGTTTATGTTTTGTTGATGGAGATTGTTCTTAATCTGTTGTCTGTAAGAACAATAGGTCTCTTATATTTTGGAAAACACTTTTATTTTTTATTAAGTTTTTTTAACAACTGCACCAAAGTTTGTGTTAGAGTAAAATTTATTGGTTGTTTGGTCTGAAAATTAAATTAAAATGGGGGGGGGGAGTCTAATAAAGGACAAAAACATAGTTTGACCTAAAGTTTTCAATTTTAAGAAGATTTTAGTTGCTCATTCAGAGTGTGTTCACACCACCCCTGTTTAGTTTGTTTTAATCCAACTCCAGTTTGTTTGCCTTGATTATTAAACTCTAAAAAAGCAAACTCTGGTCTGTCTACAAACCTCGGTCTCTGTTCAGTTGACATGAACTCTGGTGCGCTTTCAATGCATATGTGAACACCAAGAGGACTGGAGACCACTTTAAGAGCAGGACGCAGACTACAGCGCAGGGCATTCTGGGTAAATACAGTAAAAATAAATGTGTGTGTTTAGCGCTAACAGGAGAAATGGCTCATGGTCAGAAAAAAAAATCCTATAACTGCTACAATTGGACACCACTGCATTTTTGTTTGCTTTTTGTGAAGAAGTTGGACTCAGAGTCTTCTTCTGAGATTTTTGTGTTGTTTTCTTCAGTGGCTCTTGGTCCTCCTCAGGTGATGAGGGGAACAGGTTTTTCAAAAGGTCTGGTTGGTTTAACACGGTGAAGGAAAACTGCAGCAGCTGAAAATATAGCAAATCTTGTAATTTCAGTGCCCAATTGAGCAAAGTCTCCTGGACTATTAGGTGTGAAACTGTCTGTGCTGCCAGACCAAATTTATACCATTCTTGAATTGCAGTTGGCAGGTGGGTACTAAAGGTACCACTTTGGACACCCGTATTTCCAAGATACTTTCTTGCAAATTTGTAACTTTTCAAACTCAGAAATTAAAATGTTTTTTGTTTTTGAGAAAATTTTGGAGATTAATCTCAAAATTTCTCAATTTTTGGCGGAAACATATTTCTTTTTCTACATATATATGTCTACATGTACAACGTGTCTACAATGACCCTAATACGACGTCATGGTTTCCTTACTGAAAAGCAGCAAGCAAACTGAAATTGAGTCACTAAACATCAATTTACGGATCATTTTCCAGGTTATCACGCACACACACACACACACACACACACACATTCCTCTGTGTTTGAGTGTGGCATGTCTCTGGATGTCCCCTCCCACTGACAGATGGATGGGGTTAATATCATAATTAAGCGCCGCAGCCGACGGTTCCTGTTTACCACTCGGTTGCTAGGCAGTGACATCAGCTGATCCCTCCCTCTCTCCTCTCTAATCCCTTACGCTCTTGCTCGCCCGTCTCTCTCAGCTCTTTCTCTCCGAGATAGGCGGCGCAGACACGGGCAGAGTGTGGGGGTATAGGACAAGCAGAGAGCAGGGGGTAGATAGTAGCGTGTGTGTGTATGAGAGGCTGGCAGACGGCATGGTCTGGGTGTGAGGACACACTCCGGGAGCCTCCATGTAGAGCGACATCACCTGGACCTGTCCAGCGTTCAGAGAAGCAACAGGCGGCAGGAGCGCTCCCAGCAGCTCCTCGTTTTTTACCCTTTTTTTTACCTTTTTTTTTTTTTTCTTCTTTTTGCGTTGTTTTGGGAGTGAGCTCCGGGCTGGACCGCATGCATGACACAACGCAAAGGCGAGAAACCCACCATCAGCATCCAAGAGCACATGGCCATTGACGTGTGCCCCGGTCCCATCCAACCCATCAAGCAGATCTCCGACTACTTCCCCCGTTACCCGCGGGGCCTCCCCCCCACGGCGCCCCAGCCAGTGGGCCACGCCGGGCCCCTGCGCTCTGCCCTCTCCACGCCTGCGGCCGCCGCCGCCCCCCCAGAAAGTGATCGCCCCAATGAGGACAGCCCTGAACGGGCGTGTGCTGGAGCCTCCGCCTCCCTGCAGGCCGTCAGGAGGGACGAGGAGCCGGACGTGGAGGGATACGACTCAGACGACTCCAGTGAGTGTTTCATTTCTTACTGCATCTCTTTTTCTGCCACCAGTTGCCAGGCATCCCTCCAGTCGGATTTTATCTCCAACCTTTTATTTTTTCTCTCTTTATGTCCAATCGTCTGATTCGAACATGAACATAGTGTCTCTGTGCCGCCGATAACTCTTTTCGTCTCAGTCGACGGGCAGCCAACTGTTGCTGCTGCGAATCCAGCCTCTCCCCCCCTTCCTTCTGCTGCTCAGCTCTGCTTCCTCTGAAAGAATGATGCGTGTGATGTTTTTTTTTTACTGCAACAAAGCATCGCATGAGGCTGTCTGTGTTGATAAGAGTGCGTTTTTTAAAAATCACCCATGTCTGATGGGGGTGGGCTAGGGGTTTGGTCTCACCAAGCTGAGTGATTCATGGCTTCTCAAATTAACCGCCCAGTGGAGCTCATCCACATACTGTACCCAGAAAGGCAACTTCTGTCTGGCTGGCTGGTTTTTTGTTTGGGTTTCTGACGCATGAAGATGTAAGGCTTTTTTGTAAATTTAATCTTACTGGAGATTTATGGAAATATTGAACCGTCAAACACCAGGGATCCACTTTTTTTTTTTTTCACTTCCAAACCTACTACAGACGTCTGAGGTTTAGTTTCAGTCAATACTGATCCAATACAGAAAAATATTTGCTGAGTTGACTGAAATTGTTTCACATATTGTTCCCAGAAAGGCAAATTCAGTCTGATGGGCTTGTTTTTCTTTATTTGTAACACTTAGTTACAAATAAACAGTAGGCTTTTTAAAAAAAAAAAAAAGTATCTCACTGGATATTTTTCTGGAACGATTAACTGTAATTAATCAGTTATTGAAATAATTTCCAACTAATTTAGTAATCAATTAATCATTAGTGTATACAGACTCAAAAGACCAATTGCAGAAAGAACAACTTACTCGGAGTAGTAATTAAGCCAAAGCTACAAAAAATATATACATTTGGGTTTAAGATTAAAAAACGCCTTCTTTGTCTGTTTATATGTTCTACCCAGAATTCCTCAAGTGTCATAGTTTTAGCTTCACCTGCTTTAACTTCTGTAAATATATATAAATAAACCTCCTATTAAGCACCTTTTGCTATCTCTTATTAATCAATTAATCCCAAAAATAATCAACAGATCGGCCCTACATCGAATTGATGTAAAGTTGAACAGAAACCACTGAGCTTTTCAGATCTTAGAAATATTTTTAGCTGCAGTTGCATCCTTTGCTACAAATGATCAAGCATTGACTAAAGTAAAGCTATATGATTGCATCTACAGCAATAAAATGAAAATGTTCTTCTTTAAAAAATAAATTTTGTTTTGTTTTGTATTTCTAGTGTTGTATAAAATAAGATTAAGTGGTTAACTGGAAAAATCTGCAGAATGTGCAAACCTTTTTATATGATTAATTTTCAGAATAATCAATAAAATAATCACTATTTGCAGTCTATGAAAAATACTAACCAGTCAGAGAGATAAAAATGAAAGCAAACTGCTTTCTGAGCACACTTGTTCCTTCTATCTGAATCTCTTTATTTTTCCAACGCTGGTGTCTGATGGATCAGAAGCAGTGAAGGTATTTCTGTTGCCTCCCATAATGTTCAACTCTTACCGAACGTTTGCTGCAGTCATGCTTTGTAGAAAGGGCTTGTGATGGCAGGTTAATGTGTGACAGTAGTGTGCCTTCTGTAGGAGTTAATCCACCCAGAGTGGCATGCTGTGGGGAGGGTTAGGCCAGCTCTTAATCCAGAGCTGGACAGGAGGGTTGGAGGGCAGAGATGGGGGATGGTAGGCAGTATAAAGGATGGATTCTCCTGGCAGATGTTGCTTTATGACCTCCACTGGGCAGCCAGGGTTTTACTCAGTGAAGAAGCACAGAGTCTGTTAATCAGTCAGACCAGTCCTCAGCCTGTGCGACTATTCACTTTTCTGTGGAGAGATTCTGAGGATTTTTGGCTTTGGCTGGAAACTTGTTTTCTGACTCAGAATTAAAAATATTTCCTGCCAAGTGATTCTGTTTTCTTGAACACTTGCGTTTTCCAGCCATTTACATACAAACATACCAATTAAAAGGTTATGGCAAATTTTAGATTTCGTCTAATGCTTGGATGTGCGGAGGCTGATCTTTTTAAAAAAAATTTTTTTGCAGATTCAGATTCCTCTTGAAGGATGCATTTACACCAGCCCTGTGTAGTCCACTTTAAGTGAACTCCGGTTTGTTTGTCTAAAAAGTCCGGTTCATTTGGGGAACCGGACCAAAACTCTTAAGTGGACCAAAAAAGCAAACTCTGGTCCGCCTATGAACCTCAGTCTGTTTGGTTGAAGTGAACTGGTGCATTATGAACGTATATCTGAATGCCAAGAGGACCAAAGACAGCTCTAACAGCAAAAAGCAGACTACAGTACAGTGCATTCTGGGTAATACAACCATAACAAACATGAGAGTCTTGCACTAGCAGGAGAAATGGCCTGTGATTAGAAAAGATTAATTTTACAACCCCTAAAACCTGACACCACTCCATTTGGTTTACATTTTGAAGGAAATTGCTTTTAGTATCTTGAGTTTTTTATGTTATTTTTTTCGAGGACGGGAACAGGTTGGATTGTTTGACGCATCCATCCATCCATTTTCTAACACCCTTGTCCCTTAGTGGGGTTGGGAGGGTTGCTGGTGCCCATCTCCAGCTAACGTTCTGGACGAGAGGCGGGGTCACCCTGAACAGGTCGCCAGTCTGTTGCAGGGCAACACGGAGACAGACAGGACAAACAACCATGCACACACACACTCACACCTAGGAGCAATTTGGAGAGGCCAATTAACCTGAGAGTCATGTTTTTGGACTGTGGGAGGAAACCGGAGTACCCGGAGAAAACCCACACATGCACAGGGAGAACATGCAAACTCCATGCAGAAAGACTGGGGCCGGGAATCGAACCCAGAACCTTCTTGCTGCAAGGCAACAGCTCTACCAACTGCGCCACTGTGCAGCCCATCGTTTGATGCAGTTAAGTGGAAAAACAAAAAATGCAGCAGCTGAAATCTAACAAATATTGCAATTTTGGTCCACAATCAAGCAGAGTTTACTGGACCTATTCATATGGCGCATGAAATAAAAATAAACAAAAAGCTTTTATTTGGTTTTATAAAACCTACAGTGGAAGGGTCAAAGTTGGAGACCCCTGAGCTCGACTGTAAGAAGATATACGAGCAGCACTGAAAAAAAATTTTTTAACCTTTGAGCTCTGAGTGGTTAGTAATTATTTATAATAAAAGCTGTAAGAACAGTTGCTGTTCAAGAGCAAGAACAGAATTTACATTTTGAATTTTCTTTAGCATCTTATGTTTGCAATTACTGCAGTTAGCACAGCTAGCATTACTAAAACAGCAGCTTCTGTGTGTCTTCCCAGGAAGATGTAGATCCTTACCTTAAAGAAGAAGTAATATGTCTTTTCTAGGCACTAAGTGCCTTTTCTAGGCTGTCTTAATTTTTAGTGGAAGAATTTTGACTTTGCATCTTAGCTGTTTCTGACTACTTCAAATTCCGTTTATGGGTCGATTTTAAAGTTGTTGAGTCTGTAGTAATGTCACCAGATCTTAACAAGATGGAGGAGTCTAAGAAAAATGAAAGCATTGTTTGCTTCAGTCATTTTTTACTTCTGTATTTACCACGTCTGGCTTCTGGTACAGAATTGCGACTCGTCTCACGTCAATGACGTAAAAGTCAGATCCAATTCGACACGGCCATTGAGACTTCTGAAATGTATCCAATTTAGTACTACTTATGGAAGTGGCACAAATCAATTTTTGGGGCTGGTGAAAAGATTGAAATTGGGCGGTTCAGACATGAAACTGTGGCATAAAGGCAGAAAATATGATTTTTGCCTCCTGTGTGAACATAGCCTAAGTAGTTTTTGGTTAGAGCTGCACATAATTACAAGTCATTGTTGTCAAAAGTAAAAAAAAAAATGAGAAAAATAGAAGAGCAGAGGAAAGAGAGATTGTAATAGTAATTTTTCAATGTTTTATCTTGCCAAACATGAGTGATTGCACTACAAACATGAATGTTGAGTTTGAAAGTTCAGTTAATTTAACACCAACCGCTATCATGAGGACACAATGACACAACACTTACAGTACATTTGCTGTGTTTTTAGCAGCAGAGAGCAGCTGCATGTGCATCAGAACGAGCGTTTCCCTGATCCTCTAAAGCAGCTGAAACATCTCTGAAACTGGAGCACTGGAGGAAGAGCTTAGTCATTTGTTGTGGAGGGGGAAAAATCCTGATGCCAGAGCTTTGAAGCTGCATTTTAGAGCTGCATGTTTCACTGTCGCTCAGCATCAGTGCACCTTGGTCCACTGAAGGAATATGGAGCCCAATATATATGTATGAGAATGAAACAACTGAAGAAATGTTCACCTCAGGGTTGTTCAGCTAGAAAGATTACCGATTTATTCAGCTGATAGTTGCTCTTTTCTCTATCGCAAATTGAGATCTGTTTGAGCCTAGCTTGATCACCATGGTAACACAATCTAAACTCATCTACTCCAGATCCCTGTGCTGTGTATGTTGGACAAAAACACCCCTCAATATTTACTCTCAAAAAGTAGTGATACCTATGTTGAAGATGTGTAAGAAGCCAAAAAATAAATCATTACATATATATATATGTTGGGGGGCTGCACAGTGGCGCAGCTGGTAGAGCTGCTGCCTTGCAGCAACAAGGTTCTGGGTTCAATTCCCAGCCCTGGTTTTTCTGCATGGAGTTTGCATGTTCTCCCTGTGCATGCGTGAGTTTTCTCCGGGTACTCTGGTTTCCTCCCACAGTCCAAAAACATGACTGTCAGTTTAATTGGCCTCTCCAAATTGTCCCTAGGTGTGAGTGTGTGTGTGCATGGTTGTTTGTCCTGTGTGTCTCTGTGCTGCCCTGCAACATACTGGCGACCTGTCCAGGGTGACCCCGCCTCTCGCCCGGAACGCCAGCTGGAGATGGGCACCAGCAACCCTCCTGACCCCACCAAGGGACAAAGGTGCATAGAAGATGGATGGATATGCATGTCGCTCTAGCATAATTTCATATTTAAGAATTTAGAAAAATACAAACTTTATTTATAGAAAGAAACTGATTGATTGACAGTTTTATTGTTTGCACACTAAAACAAAAAACTGTTTGTTGTTGTGCAAGTTTTTTCTAATTTGAATGATGAAAGCAGTGATGTAAACATCCTTCCTCACACCTTGCTGCAATGTAGAAAGCCTTTTTACCTGAACTGTCATGTTTTTACGCTAGATACATTTATAAGTATCCTGTAATGTATTTAATTTATAATTATTGACTAAATTTCTCTGAGGTCTAGTTGTAGTTTTTTACACATTATTTGCTCTTTCTTCCTCTCTTACTCTTGAGCCGTTCAGTCGTATGAAGCTTAAACAACAGATTGTATCAAACTTAAGGTTTCTGTTAGGAAATGGCTAGCTGTGATTACAAAACCCCACCTGAAAAAATATAAAGAAGACCTTATAAAATATTATAGACCCTTTTGGGCAGACAAATAAAAGTCTCTGGTTATTTAAGAGTGAGTTTTGTTAGTTTATTTTTACCTCTCTCTCCATCTTCCTCTTCCACCTTTTGTTGAATGTACTTCATCTGCCTTACCTAAATGTTGGGGAATGGCTTAGAGAAATAAGCCTATAATTAAAATAGTTTAAAGCACACGGACAATCTATGACCAGTTTAAGAGTAATGTCTAAATAAAAAAAGGATCCGTTATGTTTATTTTATAGGAAGTCATTTTGTGAATGAATTATTTTTGAACATGGGAGTTTCTTCCCTACAGAATAAATATGTTGTAATTGTAAGCTGATTTTTTTTTTTTCTAACTTTGTCAGCAGTATGAGAAATAACCACAGCAGTAACAGATGAATTTATGTCATTTTTTGACACATCTTTAACAGGGGTGCTAAGAAGCGTGTGGAGTGTGTTTTTCTGTAAAATAATAGCATCTGTTCAGGTGTGTTACATCAGTTTGTTTATGTTTGTGTTGACAACGGCTCCGATCGGTTTCCTGGAAGCCACTTTTTTTTCCCCTGCAATTTTGTGTTTCCAACATTTTTTGTAGCAGCACAACTTATCTCCGGAGAAATAACAGAAACCAGCCTGATCTCTAGTTCAAGCTGAGCCAATTCCCTAAATGTTAAAACAAATTTGTTTTGGTAACAACGATGTAGCAAGCATTTCATCTGCCTGGAAACGGGCTGCACAAGTTCAGAGATCCCAGTTGACGCCCACATAGATGTCCACCACCGTGTCACAATGCTTTTAGCTTTTGTCAATAAACTGAAAAAACACAGCCGTGGATCACAGAGCTAACATTTTGCAGCCGAAGTTGCAGATAAATCAGCTGAATATCAGTTTATGCAAACATCAAACCAAAGTTCCTCTCCATCCTCTTGCTAATAAGACTATTAGACAGAAACATCTGCCGGAGGATCATATTAATGACTTTGCAATCACCTGAAGAGTCATCAGTGTGGCAGGATAATTACAATGTCAGCTCCACTTCCCACAAGGAAATAAAATTTTAAGAATCCCAAGCAGGAAAGCAAGAACGCAAACAAATAAATAACCAAAGCAGGAGACATTCCTTTGCTTGTTAGCAACTAAAAGTAGTATCCAATGAGTGCAAGCAATATGAAAATATGATGCATTGTGTAAGAAATGAATAACAAGTGAGTGAGTCTGATGCAACGTCCCAATAATCCCTGGCTGCTGCTACTGCTGCTGCCATGGGAGCTGAATGGAGACGGAGAAACATAAGCTGCAGAAACAGGACTGCTTTAAAGGTGGCATCACGGACGTCTTTATTAACGCAGACTCTTTATTATGTTGGTTGAAGCTGATTAAGGTGCTTATTGTTGTGTCTGAAGTTACACTGATTCTATTCTTTTAGAGTGGTTGAGATCTGCTCATTTCCACGGGGAAAACGTATGAAGTTATGGGTCAGTTCTTGACCAAAAAACAGCCTGGTGCTGTAATGACCATCTGATTCGAATAAATTAAGTTGACTAAGTAAAAAAATGTAATAATTTTGATCATTTTTATAGGTTTATCTTTTCTGCTTTCTTTCTTTTGTGCTCCACAGGGTGATATAGGGCCATATGCGTTGGTCATGTTCAACTACGGTCACTGGTTGGGTCCATCTAATCCACAGTTTCATAACAATCATGATTTAGAAAAAACTTGAAGTCAGACATAAGATTCGTTGCCAACCTCAACAACTCAAGCATGATGCATGGTGAATAGCTGATGCAAGGTTTGCTGATTGCTCTTCATGGAGCCATTGTGCATTTTTAAAAATCTGATGAAGTTTGACAAATCTTCCTGCTATGTTTTATCCTAAGATATTTGTTCAATTGCTGTCTTTTCTGAAGTCTTTCAACTACGCTAAGTGAGCTAAACATTAGTTTAGTAAACATTAGTAAAAGGCGTTAAAGTAGGGTCAACACTCTCGCATATAAATGCAGTTAAGGGACACCAATCACCCCAACTGTCATGTTTTTAGACTGTTGGAGGAAGCCGGAGTACCTGGAGAGAACACATGTATGCACAGGGAGAACATGGAAGTTTCATGCAGAAACATCCCAGGCCAGGGATTTCCAAAATGTTTCACCCAAATAGTAAAAAAGCAAATATTTAGGACATGTGTTAAAACTTTTAAATAATTCGAAATAGATTTGAGCACGTTTGACAAGAGAAAGATTACAATGCCTTGACTTCTGGGTCAGAGAATGCTGCAGCGGGAACAAAAGTAGACAAAAGAGGGAACAGTGGTGAGCGGGGTCATGGGTTTTCAGCCGCATGGGGACAGTTGGACACAGCCAATCAGTGGGTCTCAGATTCAGCTGTGAAAAACAAACCAAAACATTTTGCATGTACAAGATGTCTTGCAGTTATGTATGAAAAATGATTCAGCTGTATGTGATTAAGAAGAACCACTCTGACCTTTCCCTTTCTGGCAACAAAAGCGGCTGTTATTACTCATAATGCTTTTGCAGGGAAACAAAAGAATAGAAATTTGTTTCGAATGATTTATGGCTTGAAAATGTTTGGCGGCTGTTTGATGTCTCACAGCAGGGATTTGAAAAGAAAACAAAGGGAAACAGTGGAGGTGAGTTTAAAAGTAATTCTGTTTTTACTGCTTAAATGATTCATGTCAGTAAAGTTTTAAAATGTTAAAATCAAAGATAAACTGAGGAAAATGAAAACCGGTTTCAAATGTTATTTAAGGTAGAAATCTCCATTGTGGCCTTATTTGAGCTTATAACTGTTCAGTTCATATGAGAACTAGGTGATATGGTTTAAAATGATGAGATTATTTTTATACCAGATCAATTTTTTTTGCTTTTTTTCTGAAAAAGAAATTCCAAATGACAAAAAGTATTGTCAAAATGTGGCTTTTATTTCAATCACCCCTTCTGTGAGTGCTGCAAGAGAGTATTATTAATTCATGAAAACTTTTAATTATCAGAATTAAGTCATATATATGTCATAATATTAGCAGAATTAAGGAGCAATCTTACCAAAAGAATTTCCGACTTTCTAAAATAAATAAAATTGATTTATTGCCTAATTTATATTGCGACTTTTTATTGATATTACGATAGTACCACAAAATATCGTGATAACCTTTAAGTCCATACCGTCCACCCCTAATAAGATGAACTTCTTCCATTGGTGTGGAAGGATGTTTTGTTCAGGCCATATTAATTCTCTTTAATTTAGTCAGTAGTGGGCTTGTAACAATGAAAACAAACAAACTGCGTTGAATTTAAAGCAAGCATTCTCCAGGTTGCAGAGTCGGGCACTTTTTTATCACGCTGGCTGCGAGGCTGATCCGATCATTCGTGGACTCCTACATATGAATCACACACTGAGGTGAAGTAATTCCTCCCTCCTGGCGGTGTAGCAAGCACCGCTGTGGTGAAAATGAAAACGCTGCCTCAGTTTGAATTTGCTAGTCTATCAACAACTTGGAAGAGATATCGTTCAATGTGTTGTTCTGCGCCAAATGCAAAAGAAAAAGCATCGCTCGCCTTCCTGTTTGTGATTTTAAAGCAGGCACTTGCGTCCCAAATTGGCTCCTCACCGTCCTGCGGGATGTGATCCAGTATCTGTATGCTTCTCTCTGGGGGGTGGGTGGAGTTGGGGAGGCTGTGCTCTCCCTCATGAACCAAATCACACAGGGACATCTCAATCCTGGCTAAAAACCTGCTGGCTAATCAGCATAACAGCAACATTTTCTAATTTATTGTGACTCAACCTTGAGTTTAATTGAAAGGGAAAAGTGCATCCCCCGCCAAGTGTCCAGTCCCACCCACGCACACACACATACACACACACCCAAAGGGGGGGGTAATCAAAACCCATTTGAACATGAGGATCTGAGCCACATTAATTAATGAAGGTTTGTAGTGCTTGTCGAGGGCCACATGCCAGCCGGGGCCCAGAGAAGTGACCGCCGTGACCCACATGGCCAAGCCGAGTCTTGTGTTTTCCAGAGATAAGCGTCTCCATCCATGAGCTGAGCACCAGCATTCGCTTATAACAGGCAGCCAGGGAAAACAAAAGTGATCCATGGAGGATCTGAACATGTTTAACCTCTGTGATAAATGTGTTCTTTTACATTTATCACAGCAATTTATTCAGAAATAAAAAAAAAACATCTTAGATCTCCAAACTGCTTGTTAGAAAAGACGTCTTGAAATCAACTTTTGGACCAAAATAATCAACAAGTGATTGATTATTAGCTCAAAGTCAAATTCTAGCTTTTTATTTTTTATATACTGAAACAATCGTACATCCTTATAAAGCTACTGCCATGGGTTTGTGTACCCCTAAAGTGTTTGGTAGGGGTGGGCATTTGTTGCATTATCATTTTTTGTGATAACTATCTTACAAGATTTTCATTCTCACAATAAATGTAATTGAGAAAAGTCATTGAGAATCTGTAAACATTAAGGCAATGAATAGCATTCTGAAGCTAAATACTGTATGTGTGCATCTCATGTTTATAACTAGCAATCAGAGCTGCGTTCACATTCACTGTTATTTACATAATTTTAAAATTTTGTACTGGAACGCCATTTATGAACACCGGCGTGATGGTTTAAAAGTTCTGCTTGAAGCGGTAGTGTAACAGCCATTTAGAATTATAGATCAGGAGTCTCATTTATGACACATTGTGCAGGATCCATACTAAAAGTGAACTAAGAAGCTGAAAATTGCGAACGGCAAAAAATAAAATTGTATTTTTAAAACCATGGTTTCCAGAAAGCAATTTCCCTATGTAGATCTCAGCTGCACCTCAGTTTGTGTGCAAAGTTCCTCCTCATGTTCTGCCCTCAACACGCCCACAGTCGGTGCAAATTCTGTGCAACATACTTCATGAATGTTGAGGTGTAGTAAAGTGAGCCAGCCCACCAATGTCATTTCATTGTGTAAAATGGCAACCATAGAGAAAAGGATAAAGAAATACAATTTTATGTAATGCGCTAATAGCGCAGACAAATTTTTTGTTTGGTGCTTTTGCTGACTTTGAAAACATTTAGCACACTTAGCTATCCCTAAATTGATTTTTTCCAGATAAATTCTAAAGCGTTATGTACTTGACTGTTTTTTAAACTTTATGTTGAATAAAGTTTGACAGCTGTGTTGAAGTTTCTTCAAGAGTTACACATTTATGCTTGAAGTGTGGGAAATCTGTTAATGCTGCATTTCCATTTTCTCTCCATGATCTCTCTCTCTTTTTCCTCCAACTTTATTTCAAACAAGAAATAAACAGGTACAAAATAAAACAGACAGTAGAAAAAAGATATAAACATGAACAAAATATCTAAGTGTATTATAGAACATGTAAATTATGTCAAATTAAATTAGTGCATGAAGATGGTAGTCTGTAAAGGGCACATAATTTGAATTTAAGTTAGCGCTTTAGCATTAGCTTCCACTAAATACTGTGTTGATGTACAGCTTTAGCATTAGCGAAACTAAACTTTAAAATTAGTGCTTAAGATTTAGAAGAACTAACTTTGGCAATAATAAAACAGTAATTTGATTCCCTGCACTGAAAAGATTGTTTACATAAATTGCTAAACTTTGTTCAACACATTCACCATAAATCAGTTACCCAATTTCTGAAGCTTTCCTTTAGAAAGTCAATCATAAAAATGCCGTCTGTCTTACTTTTTTACATGCTGCCCCAGATCTTTCGAGCAAAGCAGCGATACTGTGAAAATAAATGACAGTCAGGGGTTGTGCCATGCTCTCTGATGTAGTTAATTAAAATAATTTGGAGATCTGACTCTAAAACAAAGTGGCTAAAACCAAAGTAATTTTCCTCCTAAGCCTTTAGAAGCTGCTGAGTGGCCCAGTGAGAGCACTTTTTCCACAAAGCTTTGATAATGTCGGAAAAAGAAACGGCAGTTAGATGTAAGACAGGAATAATCTAATATTTCCCAATACACTGTCCTCATTTAGATCCAGAAAGAGTAAAACTCAATTTTTTTCTCACTTTTTATCTGGGTTATACAAATGCAAAACCTGCAAGACTAAGTTATGTTTCAAGTTGAGCGCAGACATCTTTTAGCATGGTGTACCTCCTAATAAACAAGTTGGCAGTAAAGTGCACTGGGGATAATCTCCCAAACACTTATCGTCCGCCTTTTTAGGGAAACAAGAAAAGGATACACAGAGCCATCTGTTGCTTCTCCCATAACCGATCTGTTTCTAGACCTTCGTAAAACGGCATCCTCCAGAAAACATCCCCCAAGCCTCATCACACTCAGTTCAATGTAAAGAGCCATTTCAGCGCTGCAATGCCCAGCACAGTGGAATCCTATTAAGAGTGTAACTGCAAGCTGCCAAGCAGTAGTAATGAGTCACTGTGGTGTCCCATGTTTTGTTTTCTTGTGAATGACCCAACAAAGCCGGATAGATTTCAGCGAGGTCACATTATGGGTTATTATCCTCTGCCTCTCAACAAAAATCAGCCCAGTGCTTCAAGTTGGCTGTTGCTCTCCTGCAGAAGCAAACTCTGCCTCTGCCCTCACTTCATCCCGCTAAGCACATTATGTAATGATAATGCCAGCTATTATACAGATCCATTTGAAGTCTGGCGCTGTCATCAGCTGGGAGGAATGTTGTTTGGCTTTAGATTCACACACTTTATTTGAACACAGATGAGGACATTTTTAAGCGTTTCAGCAGCTTTTAAAATGTAAAATCCACCTGCTCTTTATGCAGCATGGCGGCCCCCGTAGCGGTGTTTCATCTGGGCAAAAAACAAAACAAAACAAAAGAAAAAAAAAAAAGTTACTCACTTTGCCCAAATTAACTCCCAATGTCTGATCAGTTCTCTACCCACGGAAAACGATGTATCAAAACTCACCTAATGTAACCACAGTTACTCTGAGTGGGCAGTCTGTCCACTGAGAGCTCAGCTCACCAGTTTTTAAATTCTTGCTTTTTGTCTGTTTTGTATCCTCTGGCTGGAAGCATGAAGGTACCGTGTACGGTTTAATGAGGTACATTAGGGATATCTGAGCAGGCAAGTTCAAAGCTTTCATGTTTTTCTTACTTCCGAGTGGCTCTTGCAACTAAGCAAAGAGTTGCCTTATGCACTTGATCATTTTAAGATGTAGCGTCAGAATAAGCTACCACATAATAAATTTTATGTAATTGAGTTCCAGATTTGAACACTGTAGGAGACAGTGGACAAAGTTCATCCAAACCCTGAACAGAGGCTCAGAACAAATCAATGCGTGGAGGTGCCATAACTTTCCTCAGCTAAACAGAAACTAAACTGAAGTTATTACCTCTGAACCTAAAGACTCAGGACACAGCTTCGGCTATTACAGCTTGAAACTAGTTGTCAGGCCTGAAAGCTGGGTGTAGTGATGGACTCAGACCTGAACATTCAGAGTCACATAAAGACACATACAAAATCAGCCTTCTATCAACTGAAGAACATTTCCAGAACTAGAGGACTAATGTCCCAGCAAGATCTAGAGAAACTCATCCATGTTTATCTTTAGTCCCATTGGTTACTGCAACTGTATCTTCACAAGTCTCTTTACAAATAAACTTCACCGATTTGATTACTTACTCCAAGTTCAAATTCAACATGACTGCCTTGCATACAAAACCTTGAGCGCTATGTATCTGCACATCTAATAGTGCCAATACACAGAACCTCGCTGTTTAGTACCTTTACTGAAGCATGTTACATCCTGTGCAACCTCTTATTGGTGAACGTGTTGCTGTTGAGAAATGTGTTTGTTAGTTTTGACTTCTGAGAGAGATGGTTCGCAGTAAAGGCTCATTGGTCTGACATACACAGCTTAGATATGACAGAAGAGGTAGGAGGCAGCACCGTCTCTGGCATGTGATGAAAGGGAATCTAAACCAAAGGAAGAATATGTTGGACAGTTTTTGATGTTTTAAACCTGTTGTTCCCTGGAAACCCTGAAATCTGCTCTGCTCTGGGATTTTCGTGTCTTGTTTAACATTTGAGAAGAAAAAGGTAATCATTTTATATTTAAGAATACTATTCCAGCCACTTATCACCTCTTTGAATTTGGTGAAGAAACATCTCCGATTAGTAGGGATGGACCGATAAGTCGGCTGACCGATAAACCTTCTGCATCTAGCTTTATGTATTTTTGCTTGGCTTCATCTCTGAGATCTTCTGATGGTATTTAGTGAAATAGGTAGCCTTTTGTCACAGACCATATTGCAACATTGAGTCAAACACTACTTGATACAAGAACACACCATATCTTGTGTTCTTGAAGCTTTACAAGTAAAACATTTTTCATTTTCTGTAAATGCTAAGAAGCCCATCACGATCTCAAGCTTCACCTCCTTTTTGAGCATCTTGTAATTAGTATCTGCTTTCACTTTCTTCAAGCTTTTTAGGATTTCTGGTTATGTAACAGAGCAGGGAACAACTTGTGTTGCTGAGAGATTTTTTTTCTGCATATTTAATTAGCACTCCAATCTTCAGATAAATTGGACTTTCGTTTCAACCCTTAACCTTTAGAGCATCTAGCGTTGTGTTTATACTTGTAATGAAACTCATAAGTGCTACTTAGAGTTTTATGCTAAACAAAGATTGGGTTCAGAAAAAATGAAAGTGTTTTTACCTTGTTTTCTTTGATTTGAGAGTCAAGCGGTTGTTATAAACCCACCAGGCTATAAACAGGCTTTACTCTCCAAGTTTAGCTTTCCATTCAGGGAGGAAATACTGAACTCTGTTCTTTGAAAGTTTATTTTATCTCACCTCTGATGGATCAATAATAGACCTTTTCCTTACTCGAGAAAACCTCCGGCTCTCAGTTGTTTTTCCCTTAGCAAGGTAAGGTCGGTGAATAGTTCAGGACAGTATGAAGACTCTCATTGAGCTAAGATGGACTGATACCAGTCAAACAAAGGATTTCCTTTTATATTGTGTGATTTCCTCCAACTCTACTAAGGTGGATTTGATTTCCTCCGAGGGCAGAGGGGGATGTCTTTCTTGCCAGATGGTTGCCTGACTGCTGAGGGTTTAAAGATTATGCATGTAATCTCTAATCTTGCTGTACCAAAGTTGCAGTGGTATTAAATTTGCATGTAATCTAGCTAAAGACGTTAAGAGAGTCATACTAAGGAAAGTAAAATACAGGAACCATCGAATCAAGAAGGGATTATTTCTTGTCTGTAATACTTGGGAAATGTTACATGTTGATTTTAGATGTTTTGCTAAACTTTATTATTCTGATTCTGTCTTAAAGATTTGATGCTAAATCTGAGGATTTCTCTGGATTGACACCAATGTTAACCAGCTTATTTAGCACCTGGTACATGGTGCAAACCTTAACCACCCAACTGACATTTTATGGTAAGAGTTAAGGTTAAGCCAGATCACCAAACAGTGAAATATTCACATTTAATGGAGTGGAGGACAGTGGAAAGCGGACAGAAGCAGAAACGTTGCTTAAGGTCAAGAAAAGTTTATTTGTGAAGCACATTTTGACAACAAGGCAGTTCAAAGTGCTTTACACCATAAAAACATAACAGTTACCAATTGTGAAGCAAGCAACAAACATTACACTTTGTTAAATACCCTCATCAAAATCCAGCAAATGCACATAAAAGTAGGGCTGTAACAATTCATCAAATGATTGACAAATTACCTGCATTGAAGTTTATTAAATTATGTTTTACTGTTTAGCACATTCGGTTCGGATTATTATTTGTGTTGTGCAATGCTCTCACTTTCGCTAATGAATTGTTAACAAATGCTAAGTGCTAGTAGCGTAACATGTCGACGTTCCACTTTGTGTCTGGGACATTCGGTGTAATTACGCTGGTGGATGAAAATGTCCGGGTTCCATCGTTTTTTGGGGAACCAAGAGGCATCCTTAAACTGATGCTTAGCTCAAGGGTAGATTTACAGACGAATCAGAAAATTCCCAGTGTATTTATAATTATGACTTGTTTTTATTTTTGTGCTTTCATTTAACTGAAATGTTGTGAATGTTTTTTTTTTCTGTCTGTGTTGCTGATGAATGAAATGAAATGCTGTGAAATGTTCTTATAGCAGGTGTTACACAGTAATGATGAGTTATAGTTTTGATGAATGCGTTTCATTATAAAACTGTAGCTGCAGCTGGTCTGTTTACTTCTTAGTGCTCATACAATCACTCATCTTCAGTTTTATTATGACTTGAATTCATTCACCATAAAAATACCATCATCCATGGTAGCAACTCTATATTGGGATTCCATCAAATCTTACAATTTTGTGTTGACGGTTGTTCTGCCTTCCTTTAATCCCCCACAGATGAAAACAGATGATGCATCTCAGTGTTGTAAACGTCTACAGAGTTCAAGTCCATTAGCAGGTCCAGCTGGATCAGTTGTATTATGCATCAGATATTTCAGAAGTTTTTTCCTTTTTTTGTCGAATGGATGCTTCATAAAAACATAAGCCACTGTGGACTTATTATTTCTGCTGCAACTTTCTGTTGAAAATGCCAAACTTTGTAAGGAAGTGCAAAAACAAAATCAAATGGATGAGAATGTGTCATAACGAATTTAGTCAGAAAATAAGCTGGCCCACAAAATATTGTAATAAATGATGATATTGTCACTTTGAGAACATTTTATAATGCAGGTTCATCCTCTCAAACACCAGTAAACCGTAACTTTGTAAAGGATATTCAACACTGGAATATTGAAAATAATATACAGCAAATAAAAGCAATAAATAAACTGTAAATAAGAAACACTTACAGGGAAAACCATAAATAAAATGGATTATGAAGGCTTTGTAAACAAAAACTTTTGTCAGAATGGAAATTATCAAGTTCATTTTAATGTATCGTGATTAATGATTACCGTATTTTCCGCACTACAAGGCTCACCGGATTATAAGGCGCATAGAATAGACGCTACAGTTACGGCTGCCACCCGTCCCGTATTGAACCGATACGGGACATGATTTGTTCCGCTCTCTACAAATGTGGATGTATAATAATAAAGGAGTAATATAGTAACTGTAGTTACTATATAACTGCGTGTCACTATATAACACACAGTTATATAGTAGGCCGTTCGCGCACAGCATGTTCGTGGAGAACGTGGTGCTAAATGACCTGCAGACAACCTGATTATCGGGTCAGTAGGTAGATAGGTCAGTCAAACCAGCGTTCTGACAACTATCCCAGCATGCACCGCGCGCTTCTTCTACGGGGGAAAATGAAGTCGGCGGCTGCTTACCATAGTTGTTAGACCTGTTGTGGCTCAATATTGGTCCATATATAAGGCTCACCGGGTTATAAGGCGCACTGTCGGCTTTTGAGGAAATTGAAGGTTTTTAGGTGGCCTTATTGTGCGGAAAATACGATAATTGCTTATTGACAGATTTAATCATATCAAAGTGTATAAAAGTGTATTTAACCCCAACTTTTGCTGAAAATAAACCCTTTTATCAAAATGCACAAAACGTTTTGACTAAGTTGTTAGAAATGAGCTGAAAAACAAATTCACATTTAGAAACATCAAAGGTGAAATTGGAAATATAAATACAGTGGACTGGATCATTGGAGGAGAAGGATATTGAAGGCAGGAAGATGATGCTAAAAGATAATCAATAAAACATAAAGATAACCATCATCAGTCATTAATTCATTTGTCATCTGGATATTACATTTAGACTTTGAACTCCATACAGTTTCATCATTCTGTCAAGTTTATCGCTGATGGGAAAATCTATCAGTATGAGGAAGAGCCTCAGAACAACTCAGCACTTAGGCTTTTCTTTGAGAACGGCACGTCGGCTCTAAGACACATCCTGCAAAGAGCCAAACGTTTCATTGGGATTGGAAAGTTGTGGTGGAAATGGAAAAGAAATGGTGCATGACAAGCCTCCATCCTGCAGAGCTGATCTGTCAACTGCTGCAGCAAAAAGTTGGAGGCTGACTGATGGACAATGTTGCTCTTTACGAGTGAATATCAAGCCTTAAAAACGTTGAACAGAGGCACGAAAAGAGCAACTCAGTGCTTTTTATCTGTGATTTCATATTTTCTTTTAATGTTTTCTCTAAATGCTTCTTTTTTTCTCCAAATACTATCAGAATTGTACATGGAGGCTCAAATATTCATTATTATTCCATAAATTGGAATATTTTTGAAAGGTTCCTTTATTTCAGTAAAGGGAGTTAAACTATTGAGCAGTTAAATAAATAAAAAATGAATTAAGTGAATAACTAAGGTTATGAATAAGAACTACATTTTACCAAAGTGCAAAGCTTGGGTAAATAAACATTCACCTCTGCTGAGATGTAAACCTTTTCATGAATAAGGGAAACAGCCGGCAGCTCTCTGCTCATCTCCACTTGATTGAACATTTCTACTCACTCTACCAGCTAGAGCTGTGTGTTACTGAGGAGAACGGGGGAACAGAAGTCCCACACAGAGATTCAAACGATAATTCACAAGTCTGCTTCATCACACCTTTTTTTGAATTTATTTAATGTTTTTTTTTTTCCTAGGGTTTGACCCCAGCAGGCTCCCATGTCTGACTCACTGAAAAACTTTCACTGTCTTGGGACACATTTCAGTTTATTCACAAGTTTGTCTGCAGGCAAGTGTTTTTATTATCTAATCATGAGACTAATTTTGGAGATGGGATTTGATGGATTATCATCTTCACCAAAATTAGTTTTAAAAAACCCGCAATGAAAACACTTGTTTTGCATAACTCGAGTCACATGATCAACAGCTGGACATTGCCACTGGTGAAGATGACAGGAAGTGGTGGGAGGATGATGGTATGGCATGTTTCCAAATGAATTATTGTGTGAACAAACTTATTCACATGTAATTTTGATGAAAACACTGTACTTATTATTATTTTTTTTTTTTACATAACCACTATATCAACAAAGTTTTGTGTACATTTGTAATGGAAACGTGTGTATAGATTTCACAAAATATTTGCTCCTTAAACTCGAACAGTGAATATGAAAGTGTGCCCTCTGTAGTGTTGATGAAAAAATAAAACAAAACTTATAAAATGCTTTGAAATTATCTCCGAAACATGAACGCTGTTTTGGCTGTCATTTATTGATCTTCTCAGATTAATACCTTAAACTCCCATATTGTCTTTTGTAATCCTCATTATTCAGCAGAGCAGCACTAAAGACTCATGCAATATGTTTTAACCCAAGCCAAAGGATTATTTTCCTCCCAAAAGCTGAGCCATTAACTAATGAAATCTGCACATAAACTCCTGGACAGGTTACTGCTTCAACAGCCTCATAAGGAGGAATTAACATTAGCGTCAGGCGTCGCGCCAACCATGGCACGAAGAGTCATTGAAACAAGCAAAACTCCTTGATAAACACACCTTCAGGCTTTTAACACAATTCCTTGCATCACAAAGTAAGGAAAGACATCCTTACTTTGTGGATTCCACTTTTTGCAAAAAAAATGACTGAACATGTCAGAGTGTAGTATGAGTTCTACAGTTAGCGTTGCGTTTTTATTTATATTCATTTGAAGTCCTAAGTTTTCTCCAAAAGTCACGAGAAAGCCAACTGCAGAGAAGCATCAGCAGATGGCCAACTCATGGCAGCAACATTTTCTGAATGAAAGAACAAGTTCACATTTCAGAGGATGCCAAACAATCTGTGTGAAAATGTGCTTGGCCTCAACGATTTTCATACTTTGCTCAGTTTGTGATACCAGGCTCTGACTGCCAGTCAGAAAGCTTCCTAACATACTTCATCTGTCACCATTTCAACATGAATGAGGCCAGTTAGTTCTGAACAGCCTGCCAGCTGAGAGTCAATCAGCCACTATTTAGTTTTAGCTACTAAAATAAAATCCACTTTGGCAAGTCACAACGTTAGAAGTGTTCGTTTCTATGCGACTTCTGTTTGAACTCCATAGGAATTATGCCAGCATTTACTCAACGGGAGATGATTAAGGCATCACACCGCAAACAGGTGGAGCTACGATTGATTTCTCCTTCAACTTGTGATGATTGTCACGGGAAAAAAGCGCAAGATTACCAGCTCTGTATGAAGGCAGAAAACGGCTGCTGTATAATGGAAATATGTAATTTCCAGAGTAGGAATGTCCAATGCTTTGCTCTTGAGATTTTTTATTTAAAAAAGCTTTATTTCAAACAAATACATGGGACAGAAATAAAAACTCTTTTTAAAATTAGGTTTAAAACAGAGAAACTTTGATTTTTCTACAAACTCCGACTTGGACATTAAGTGGCAGATTCATTAAGTGAAACTGTTGCATTCATTAAATCCTGAAGCTTTAATTATACAGTTTGATTACAAATTTTGCAGGATAATAAATTCTCCCAGAAAGTATTGCAATAAACGACAGCATTGTCATTTTGTGATCATTTTTAAGTACGGTAATATAATGATAATGGCATAATAGTGAAAGTACGCCCTATTAAAGATTGATCAGCCTTAATTTCTAAAGAACAATTAACATTAATTGTTAAATTAATATTAACAATTAATATTAAATAGTAATATTTTAAACATCCAATATAGAAAAAGAAAACGACCAAAAAGAGTAAATGAAAATAAAAACCAAAAACACAAAAAATAAGGATTACAAAGTCTCTCTAAACAAAATTGCTTTCAAAAACCATTCATAAAAAACAAAACAAAACCTGCAAACAAGCATTTTTAATCTTTTTTGCAAAGAAAGTATGCAAATATAATTCAACGTTATTGGTGTTTATGATGTCATTTGATGTTTGAGGTTATTCTGAGGTTAGCAGACATAAGTCACAGAGGTGTTTTGTATTTTCTGGTCCGCCTCGCTCTGGGAAATTCGGATACAAGCAGAGTAAAGGCTGAGGAAAGCCTCCTACCTTCTCCCTGACATTTATAATCAAAGCAAACTCATTTCACAATAACTCACCGCAGCACCTGTTTGTCTGATAAATGTTAGACATTCCATAGAAGCAATTTTACATTGTTTTCATGCAGATCGACAGAAATTCCTGCCTGATTTTACTTCCTAAAGTTAATTTTTTTAAATTCTTTCTCACTTTCTTGTTTTCTGTTGTATTTATTTTAACAAGATTTTGAGTGCAGAATGAATGGTGGGAGAACGTGAGGAGTACCAACACAATGCCTCTCAAAACAATTCAGATATGTGAATTTTTGCATGCGTTTCATTGTTCATATAAATGTCACAGTTTGCTGAATACCTCAATTCCTTTGTTTTTATACTTGCCACTTGCTCAGTAAAGTTTCTTAAAAAAGGAAAATGGGAGATGGGGAAATGGAAGTGCTGAAGCAGACTTTCGAAGTAAGAGCGTGACTATGAACGTCTGAATTCTTAAAGGTCGATAACCAAAATGTCAACACAGAAGTCACATTTTGTTCAACTGAAAGTTTACCATAAAGCCAAGTAAATTTAGCATGTTAGAATTTATTTGGAAAACTTAATTTAGAGGAAGCTAAATGTGCTAAATATTTTCAAAAATAAGGAAAGTGACTGAAAATGGTGTCCTGTTCTCTTGTGATTTTCATTTCCTTTCTAATGGCAACACTAAAACTGTGAAATTGTTTTTGTGATGCTGACCCGGGAGCTCTGGGAGAAACGCTTTCATCAAAGCTTGGTATATTGTTTTAGAACCTAAACCTGCTTTTTCCAGATATATATATATATATATATTCATGGGGTAGAAATACTTGCTTAATGCACTGTAATTTACTGCTTTTCAAAGATAGTTTAGATAGAATCAATATATGATCACTGAATCCTTATTTGATATTCTATCAATAAAAAAACACTGAGGTTTGTTGTAGTTTTTTGTTTTGTTGAAGATGTGGTTACATTCATGCTGATAGTCTATAGATTCACTTCCTGGCATGCTGTTGCATTTCTGCACGTTCTGCATTCCTCCACTTTGTTCTAGCTAAAGCTGCAGAAATCCAATGTAATTTATAGAGACGACTTTTAAATCAGAAAGTGGCCAGTGCATGTCCAGCTGCTCGCTGGCTTTACTCCGGAGACTCCACCAAGACGCTGTGATGTGCTCTCCATGCCGGCCTGCCTTATTCTGTGCAAGACCCTCCATGTTGAAAATCAATTATTCTGCCAGGAGTGGAGCTTTAATGAACTGTGGACCACTGTAGTGCTCCCAGGTTAAATATGCCCCGATTGGAGAAGAGTGAGGAAGATTCAAAGGTTTGGGAATCAAACGCTGTTGAAATCGTATCACAGCACCAGATTTTCTTTTTCACTTGTGTAGCAAATCTTTGTTGGATAAAAATACAAAACAGCAATTATTACGGACATATCTGATGGTCCATATCTAATGATGTGTAACTGAGCAATAGATTAGAATAAAGAGTGTACCAGTAATGTCTGCTGCTTTGGTGTTTTACAGGGCTGGTTTACTCTTACTTAGAATTGAAATGTCATCGTGCCATTGTCCTGTAAAGTGATTAGATGCTGGGAGTGGAGGTTCCCTCATGGGTTTTACCACTGTATGCACTGTACAATGGCAGCTGGAAAAGACAAGTGTTTTGTTGTTGACTTACTGTTCAGAAACCACTTGTTGCATTCTTGTTCCTTGTGCAGCAGGATTCACTTCTGCTTTTCAAAGATGTACAGCTATATAATTGCGCGTGTGTTGGCAGCCATTTTCACTTGAGTGTAAACATTGAGTTGGAGGACGTGGTCAGTTCAGATTCTTTGGATCTGAACTGACAAGATGCCCTGAAACAGCTCATTCTGAGAGGAGGCAGAACTGAGCAGACTGAAACCTCATTATCTAAGAATGATTTTGTGCAAAAAATGTAATGAAGATGTTTTGTTTAGCCTATCCTAGTCTGTCCGAAGAAGCATAATAGGCAACCTTTAAATAACACAAATCTACAAAACCCTTACTATGTTTTGGATGTTCAATGATTTAAAGACCCCTGGTCCTCAAAAATATTCCACTTTTCCTATTTCAGGAAAAATGTGTTACTTTTTGTGTTGCATATCTAGTGCAAGAACTTTTGATTTGATGATTTTGGTCAATGTGGTAAATAGTTTGTACACCGCTGGTGTGTGAAATAACTGCTCCGCAAAAATGTTCATAAAACACTGATGTCTGGTGTGATTTCTATCAAACATTTATTCCTTTTGTGACTGACACAAGCATCACTTTTCTGGCTATTTTGTTAGGAAGTGCATCTCGGAGCTGAAAAGTCATTTTCCTGTCAAGACAATGAAGTTTATTCTGTTCCATTAAATATGACAGATGGCTGTCCTTGTGGTGATTTCCACTGGGCTAAGTGAGGATTCATTAATGTCAGTTCTTTCAGACACTATGCGACTCTGTGGTCACCCCTTCCACCATCTTGTTTTTTGTTTAAATCTCAGTGCCGTCTGATGCCTGAGGGGAAGTAAACACGACATCCCCGGTTTGCTCCCAGCCCCCAACATCGCTGCAGGTTCTCCTCTTTTACTTTAATAGCATTCCCCTCGCCTTCTGAGTATCACACACAAATGAAATGCCACATACAGGAGCAGGATGGGGAGGGGATCTCGAAACTCATTTAGAATGGGCCAGAAACAGATTGGGTATGGATTTTAAAACATGTAGTTTTCGCTTGAAGAGGGGAACAAAAAAACCCATCCACCTGGGGGTTTCCACCATGAACTGTGCCCCAGTAATGACAGAAAACACAGGCTGTGAGACAAAGCCTTCATTGATAAAAACACATGAAATGAAGCGGAGAACAGTAGCAACAGTGACTGCAAGACGACGCTTTCATTAGGCACCAACACACACCTGAACCCAGCGAGAGTATTTAGAGGCTGTGCTTCATCATGTGGTGCATTCAGGCAAGACAAGTCAGCTGCAGACTGTGACATGTTCAGTCAGTCAATTCATGTTGCTGATTGAAGACACTGCAGCAATGGTAGACAGTGATTTTCTATTCTCTATTCCCTCCTGCAGCTGAGGAAAGCAGGAGCAGCAGGAGCTCTGGTTCGGTTACAGGAGGTTCACTCATGGTTGTTTCATAGTATTGATATAAACCTAAAATCACCTGAGCATCATGTAACATAAATGCAACATTTTAACCTGTGAATAAAGTGTCACTTCTTCTCTTTTGCATGTAATGCCGGGTCAAGACGTGATGAGGCTTTTCCTGGACACGCCAACACTGCAATGAATCTATCAGATGATAAATCTGATAGATTCTGTAGTGAACTCTTAAAAATGATCATTTTCTGCTCTGGTCAAGTCATCTCAGCGAACTGATATGTTTACAATCTGAGTTTTATATACTCATTTTTTCTATTTTTGTATTTTATGTATTTGATTTATTTGAAAAATGAACTTTATTTGGAACGGGACAACGTACAGCTCAAACATGAATGTCACCATTTGATGCTTTGTGCCAAATTGTAGCATAAGCTAATTTGTATCTGGAGACCTTGGCCAGGTTATAAAAATCCATAAACAATACAATAATAAAAAAAACATAAAATATAGCACTAAAAATGTCTTTCTATTAACACACAATCACTGGTTGTACACTCACATACACAGAGTCATATATTTAATGAACTAAGTTCATGAACTAGGATGGGGAGATAAATCAATTTTATTGATTAATAAAATCTTTGGTTTTGAAGAGTTTTGGAAAATTTTTAGCTTTTTTTTCATCAATGTCTTCTGTGGGTTTCCTGAGTTCATAGTGATGTCATCACGCCCTAGACCACCATCTTGTTTGACAAGCGTGTTTTATATGTTTACGTTTAGTATATTAGTACAGAAATATAGCAATTCTATTACAAACGGTAATCATTATTAATTTGATTTGTGAATATTGAGCATTAAAAAGGCGAGATGCTATGTGAACCTCCTAACAACTGGTCCTTTGTCCTGTTCTCTGCATTAAAGACAAGATTTTGGTTTATCTGCCGCACAAAGATGGTAATCTTAGAGGAGCATGTCGCCTCTTGCCAGCCCTTATCTGAGAGTAACGTTGGAACCATAACCTCAAATACCAAGAGGTAAACTTGTCACTCAAGATATCTCGCTTGAAGAATATATCTGGTATATTTGACATGTTTTCCCCACTGAAGGTTTTATAATGATTTATTCAAAACCAGAACGTATTTGTAATAATCTATGCAGGTGGACAGTAATTATATTCACACTGTGCACAAAAATGTTGTGAGAGAAACATGAATTTATTGCAAGGTTTACTTGAATGAATAGTTGGGTTTTCCTGTAGGTTTCATGTGAGAAGCCATATTATTATTTTCTTCCTCTGACTAAACTTTATAAAACATCATAATCGCCTTGTCTTGCTTAGAGCAAAGGAATATGTACACTGTTGAATTTTAAATCACACATTAGTCGTTATGTCTTTGATGTTTGTAGTTCCAGCAACGACATTTGTAATGTGCTGGCTGAGCTGCAGCCTCGGGCCGAGCTCTGAGTGCAGCCAGGCTCTTCTTGTTACCTCTGTATTAAATCTCTTGAAGTCCAAAACCAGCCAGAGGCAGGAATCTACTGACTACACATATATGCTGTTTGAGATCCTACATATTTGGTTTAGTTGATTAAATCTTTTTCCCCCACAATGAAAAAATATATACTCGTCCAGTTAAAGAGCTGCTTCCTTTGTGTTCTCAAAGAAACTGCAACTTACAATAAACATGGATATTTAATTCCTTTAGATGTCTTCCTTTTTCCTTTTTTGATTATTTCTAAGGCTTAAATGTTTTGTAAGCATTTAAGCTGGTATTTTGTGGGTTTTAAAACCTTATTTGGAAACAGGATTTAGATGGGAGTACAAGAATTTTCACCACATGTATTCAACTAAATAAAAGTTATTTGCTGTGGATAAAGATGTTGTTGTTCTGCAAAGAAACAGAAACCCGGATCACTTCGATTGATTCTCTTCACTATTCTGACTATGAAAGACTCAATATAAATCATTTGAGTGTGAAAGCTCACACATAAATCCCAGCTTTACTCTCTCTTTGTTTGCCTGGAATTGCATTTACTTTCTGATTTGCAGTGAAAATAAAGTGAAACATGTTTGAAGTTGAAAGTGAACTTGCTGGTAGGACTAAAACAATAAATTGTGAAAATCAATTGAGATAATTGTCAACTTAGTAATCAATCAATTGTTAAGTGGAGCATACAGACTTAAAAACAGGCCATTTACTGGAAGTACACACTCAGAGCAGTAATAAAGCCAAAGAATTTATGATAAAAAAACTTTTTTTTTTAATCTTAAGATAAAAGAAATGTTTACCTTAAATATGTTTTAGCCAAAACTCCTCAAGTGGCAGTTTTAGCTTCACCTGGTTCAAAATCAGTAAAGGAAAAAATCTCCTAGTACCCTTAGTACCCTTTACTTACAATTGATCACTTAATCCAAAAAAGTAATTAACAGATCAGCCCTACATTGTATTGATAAATCAGACAATTCCAACAATAGGAAGTGGGCTACAGCACAAGGAATTCTGGGTAACTATAACCAAAATCAAACATGCTTGTTTTGCGCTAGTGGGAGAAATAGCTTGTAGTCTTTTGCCAAAGACAAAAGAGAAATCCTGCGACCACTAAAATCTGATGCCACTCCATTTTTGTTTGCATTTTGCTAAGAAGGAAGTCATGCTCTTGTCTTCTTCTGAAGTTTTCATGTTGTTTCCTTTAGTGGTTCTTGGCTAAACCCCACAGTAGATATAGTCGATGTCTGACTGAAACGTGCTCCATGTTTTGGACTATCTCACTCAGACACACTTCATTCTTTCTTTCACTACCGTTTGTTTCTGTTTTTGTTTCTTTGTTGCCGACATAAATTCAGTCCTTCTTGCTGGACAACAGTATTGCCAACTAAATATGTGTAAGTGTTTCTGTAGACGGTAAAGTGTGAAGGATGTGACACTACGCTGTTGTTACTGACAGACCCCAGAGGAGTTTCAGCGGGGCTCCAGTCTCTGGCTGCCGGATTAATAGCAAACCTCCAGTCAGCTGCAGCTTAGTGAGATATGAGTATGAGAATGTTGATGTCTGAACCGCTTTGGAGGCTACATGATCTGTAGTAGTCATAATACACCTGTGGAAATTTGTCCACCAATCACAACCAGAGCTTCAGATGTGTGATTTCAGTGCATAGATTGTTTACACCTGAGAAAATATTTTAAATCAAATCCCAGGTTGAGGGAAACAAAAGCTAATCGAACAAATAAAATTTGCTTCATCTATGTTTACTTGTTTCAAGATGTATCAAAATGAATGAAAATCAATGTTTAAAGCCACTAAAATTTCCCATCACACCATTCTGGTGGTGCCACAGAAAGTGTTGGTGGATAGAGTTGCACCTCCCTCTCCTTGCTGCTCACTACCAGTCAGCTCACTGGAAAAAGGATACAATGTCTTCCTTCACTATAAAGAATAGAAATATTTCTCTTTACAAAAAGCACAATCTTTCAGACTTCATTCTTGGAATAGAATGAAGTCCCACCCATTACTTTTTAGGCTTCGTTTACACAGCAGGACTTGATGCTTACTTCAGATTGTTTGGCTTGGTGGTTCATACCTCCAGTTAAATGCTGGTAGTTCTGCATCATGATGATGTTTCTGTCATGCAGGTGATGTTCTTTAAAAGAAGCTGCTTTTGTTTTGTTTTGATGATTTTTTCAGGTTGTTCAGCAGGAGTTTTTACAACAAAATTGCTTGAAATTCCTACAAGCTCCATTCACTTATTGACCAAATTGTTGAATTGATTTCTGGATGTTTTTGTCTCTTGGAAACCTGATGGTTCAGCTGGAATATGGAGTGAGTTGTGCTGCAGCAAGGCGCTGCCTCTGTTCTGGTCAGGCAGTGTATCTATTGTTATCCTCCCATGTTGTTGGAGATTGTATCTTCTGCAGGATGGTGCCTGACCAGTGCTGATTCAATAACATGCAGCACTGATGGCTCCTCCTTTACTGTGTGAGCCGGGTGAACGCCGGCATCAGTCTTCCTTTGGCTCCTTCGGTTTCTACATCCACAAATGTAGAAACTGCTTGGAGAATAAAAGCAGTGGAGGATAAAAGTAATTGGAGAATGAGTTTTTTTTTTCCTCCATTGTGACTGTTTCTCATTTGCTCTGTTGTTCACAGCATAAATCCGTCTTTGATTTCTCACTTTCTGGAAGATGAATTGTGTTATTAATTGGAATTGAAATGCTGAACATCCTAATGAGCCCCTGCATACATTGTCTTGCTCATGCTCATTTTTCATGAGCCAAAGCACTTTTTGCATCAAGCCCAAAGGGTCATTTTCAATTAATCCCAAGCCTCGCTATAATTGGCTCCCAAATTCTGAGTCTCTAGAAGGAGAAGGCCCATTATTTCTTTTCTTTTCTTACACATCGTTCACTCGGAGGCTTACTTTTGCCTACTTCCTGCCAATAAAAAGCCTCCCATGGCTTTATTTATTAAACGTGAGGTGAAAGGTATTAGTAATCATGAGTCATGTTCTCGTCCTTTCCCCCCCACCAGCTGACAGATTAAGCCTTATGTCTAACAGGAGCTCAAACAATGACCTAACATATTTTCTTATGTCTGATGTAATGTTGGATTACATTACATCAGACATACACCTATGTTGTCTTGGATTCAAGACAACATAGATGCTACAGTTAATGTCTGCACAGCCCTGTTGGAATGTTTAATTTCTTTGCAACTTTTAATAAAACTTTTATCCTCAACATTTCAACTATAAAACACTTCAGTCAAGTGACTAAATGTAAAAAAATTAAAAGAGTTCATTGACTTGATTGTAAAAGTATGCATACCCTTAAACTAATGCAGTGGACCCCCTCCTTTTTGTGGTTCAGAGTTCGCAGATTCATCTGCTCTCGGATTGTTTTGAAGAGCATATTTAAAATATTCAAAAAGAAAATTCAGCTTGGGAAGTTAAAATACTTACCCACAATGCCACCTGACATGCTATTGGCTGCATTTACAAAGAAGCCAATCCAAGAGTTCAGTTCCTCTTCCTTGGTGCTGATTGGTTGGTAACTTAGCCAAAAAAATCTGCAGAGGATGGTGTAGTAAAAACCGCTGTTGGTAATTTGGCGAAAATATGGGTTTCATTAGAGGAACTGGTTTGGGAAGCTAAGAAACTTACAGCAGCAATGAAGTGGGTTTTGTTCTACATGTGACCACGTCTGAGAAAATGAGTATGGTTGTAAAGCAGAAGCATTTTCTTCCCAAACAAAACATTCAGACCTAACCTAGCCTACATTAACTAGATTTCAAATGACGGAACTGAACTTTACAATATTACACTGAACATTATGAAAATAACACCATAAGATATAACTGTGACATCATGATGATCTGGATTTATTTTCCTCAGATGGAGCAGAAATTTTGTCGAGGTAAATAAAAAGAACAGGGCTGAAGACCAGTTTGACCCAAAATCTTCAGACAACGTCTAAAGAAGAAGAGGGGTTTTATTTTTCAACTTCGATAAATCCAAACATCAGAATCAACAAAAAAGGATGAATAAATCTGACAGAAAATATGTTCAGTCATCTGAAGAGGGGTTTGGAAACGAGATGTTCTCATAGTTTAAAAGATTTGGGAAACTTTTGGAAAGCAGATTGGACAGTTGAAGGGTACTGTTGATATCAAAACTAAAGCGCTAGTTTAAGGATTTGTTTCATATATTACCACAATATTGCACTTCTTGAAGTTTTCTTTTCCGTCGTCACTGATTTGTTTTACAGGATGATTGTTGCACTATTTTTGGAAGATGTTTTGAAACAATATTTTGCAAATTGTACAAATATTCCCTTTTGATAAAGCTACTAACTCGACGTTTGATTTAATATGTTTAAATGGGATTGTGTTGATTAGTCGTGAGCAGTCTGTATATAACCTTCAGAAGACTGTTAAGCTAACTGCTACTCATAGCAAGACTGATTCGAGAGTAAATTTGTTCATTTTACAAGAACAGAATAAAGAATGACGTACCGGACAGTAAGAGCAAAAATTCAACATAAATACTGAGCTGTTGTTAAAAATGACGTACTCCCATCCAAAGCAATGTGCAATTCAGTCGGAAAAAAAAAAGTGTTGAATATGGGTGTAAGTAGAGTGTGTTTGAGGGAGTAACAACTGTTCTTTAGGTTTTGTGAAAATACATTTTGTGAAACCGCCCATGAGCTCTAGCACACTTGAGTTATGGAGCAACAATCCAATACACACCAGTAAGTCCACCTCAGAATGAATCAAAAAGCCAAAATGATGTTCTTCCTGAATCTCTGCCTTCAGGAAGTCATCACAACATGGCTCCTCTATTAACCTTTTAACAATGATTTTACCAGAGTTGCACTGAGAAGCAGCTCAGCAGATGGGCAGTTCCACTGGGTGCTTGCTAATTGCTGCTCTGAGGCAGAAGCTTGGAAACTGCAGCTCTGAGGAGGAGCTGCGTCTCAAAGGTGGGGCTAGGTCCACCAAGACGTTTTGCAGAGCTGACTGGTTGCCATGGAAATTAAAAAGTTTCCAGGTTTTTGATGAGGGAATAACAATAAAACACAAATTGAAAACCAGGAAAGTCTGTTTTATGTAACACTGCCCCTTTAAAAAATCTGATGAGAAATCTGCTTTTTGATTAAAAGCAGGTTTTCTATGTCTGATATTAATATTTGAAGAGCGGAAACATTTAAGTTCTAAAAAAAGAAATCTGTGAGAGTAAATACTTTTTCCTGGCTCTGCCAGGAATAACGCCTCTGTTATGCTGAAAATGACTCTCAATTAGTGTTGTGCACATTTTTGCAGATCTTGTGGGTGGAAAAGTTGGAACCAGTCAATTTAATTTTCTTTTTTTTTTTAATGGGAGCGCTCAGAAGTTCCACCTCTTTATAACAAGTCCACTTAAACGAGCTCCACCTGAACTCATCATGGCGTCTCCATACCTCTATATTAATAAACTCGTTTAAGGGAATGTCATCACATCATTACTATTAGCGGTGAGACACGTGTAGAAAAGAATAGACTGTAGTGGGTGTATCTCTAGTGAAAATCTGTTACAGCCCTGCTGAAGCTCTCAGCAGGCATTTTCCTGCTGGCTTGTACAACACAGTATCTGACCACACACTCCTGCTGGCGAACATAATGTAATCCGTCTGTCTCCTCCTCCAAACACACTCCGTGCTCGCAAATCCCTTCCCCTCTTCAATTTAATCAGGAAACACTGCAGCAACAAGCTTTTCTGTTTCATTATTTTATTTTATTTTTTTGTAAATCACTCCTTAACGCAAGCGCAGCAGGCAGCATTAACGCGCCATTTCCCAAGCCCATAGTTAGGAATTACAGTGGATAGTTATCATTAAAGTCAACTCCTGTGGTTGGTATAGCAACAGGCTCACAAGGTGCTTTAAAATAAATTCACTTCTTAGTCATCCTCTTTGGTGCAAGATGAGGCCCTTTTTTTTTTAACCTCTCATCATTAGATGCTGTGCTACCCCTCGGCGAAAAATAACTCAAGAAGAAGAAAGCATGAGTGGAAACCACATCTGGACACCAGTGTTTTCTTTTTTACCCTCTTATTAGAAGAACGGAGATCCTCCTCCAGAGCCGTTGAGCTGCGTGCGTCACTCATCTCTCTCGTGGCTCAATGTGTGACTGAAGGAGATGTGCTTCAATTAAGTCAAATGAAAATGAATTGAAGGAAATAAGGTTTATAATAAGTTAGTTTCAATAGAGATTTACGGTTGGGACTTGAAATGTAATTTCAGGGGGCTGCAGTCAGGCTCACAGTTAATCTTATTTGTTTCTCTGTAATTGTCACAGAGGACCTCACAGCTATGATGTGTGTATCTAATAATTCTGAATACTGAGTTTATAAAGTAACTATGGAAAATATTTTATTCACTGTGGTAATCAAATTGTGTTTTCAGATTCGGGTTAAAGTTCGGCAGCCTCTGGACAATGTTGAGAGTTTGTGTTAGATTCTCCTAAAGTTTTAGAAACGTGAAAGCTGTGGGCAGCTCTAGTTTGATTACAAGTTCAAGGAGTTCCCACAGTAATCACAAGTCGTTCCAAGTGGAGTAGTTCAGCGGCTGACGGGTGCAAACATGCAGCAAGCACATGAATAATGCAAACTCTGCAGCATGCAAAAAACAAATGCCACAAAATATGCTGCAATCCTCCAAAACAGAGCAGAAAACTACAACCAACAAAACAAAAGAAACCAAATTCACTGCATATGAAAAATGCTGCAATCACATCAAATAGAAGCAAAAACCTACAAAGAACAAAATAAAAAACTGAAAAAAATTACTCCTGGAAGTAATTTTTTTCCCCAAAAAGTAACTTGAGTAAATATATTATGCAATACTAAAAGAGGTTTTTAAAAAAAGTGAGAAAAAGGGCTGAGGGAGGACAGAGCCCAGTTCAGCTGTCTCTGTGTAACACATCCTGCACAAGTGTTGAATGGTTGCTTGGAGTCTGCAGGCTGTGATCACAACTCTGCTAAGCCGTCAAATGGAGGTGCTCAACAAACTGAAGCGGGACGGAGGGATTTTAGGGTGCGATGTCCTGATATCACTGCTCTAGGCACCTTCGTTTTTCTCCTCCCTGCAATAAATACCGTATTTTCCGCACTATAAGGCGCACCTAAAAACCTTCAATTTCCTCAAAAGCCGACAGTGCGTCTTATAATCCGGTGCGCCTTATATATGGACAAATATTGAGGCACAACAGGTCTCGCAACAACGGTAAGCAGCCGCCGACTTCATTTTCGGCCGTAGAAGAAGAAGCGCACGGTGCATGCTGGGATAGTTATCAGAACGCTGGTTTGTAATCTATTAATAAAGTTTGACTGACCTATCTACCTACCGACCGTCTAGAATCAGGTTGTCTGCAGGTCATTTAGCACCACGTTCTCCACAAACATGCTGTACGCGAGAGCCCTGTGTCGAGGTGAAGCCGACTATTTCTAGCCGGAACCTCTCAGCCTCGCACACAAGCTCTGGTTCCTTCCCCACTAGAGAGGTGACGTTCCACGTCCCAAGAGCCAGCTTCTGCAGCCCAGGATCAGACCGCAAGGGTCCCCTCCTCTGGCTGCCGCCCGCAACACAACGCACCCGACCCCTTTGGCCCCTCCGACAGGTGGTGAGCCCATTGGAAGGGGGACCCACGTCTCCTCTTTGGGCTGAGCCCGGCCGGGCTCCGTGGGTAAAAGCCCGGCCACCAGGCGCTCGCCATCGTGCCCCACCTCCAGGCCTGGCTCCAGAGTGTGCCCCGGTGACCCGCGTCCGGGCGAGGGAAAACCAAGTCCAATGTTATTACTCATCATAGGGGTCTTCAGGCTGTGCTTCGTCTGGTTCCTCACCTAGGACCTGTCTGCCTTGGGTGACCCTACCAGCCCAAGGAAGGGCTGCCACCTTAACGCGGTTTTTTCAAATTATCCCTAAATATGTAAGCCGTAGGTCCTTTTTCTTTTTGTCAGTTCTTCTCTCATAATCTGTGCAAAGACCAGATTAAATCAGAGTTGATAGGCAGAGGTATTATTCGTTACCTGACTGTTTCTGCACTGGGAATAGCTGCGCTAAATGCCTGATCGTGCAGTCTGGGCATCTGAACCATACGTATGTCTGATTGACCTAGCACAGACTGAAGTAAAGTCTAATCAGCTACTGTGAAAACAGGAGGTCAAGGGGCCAATCAAATGCTCAAAGAGAAAATCACTTTTATGGTTTAATTTTTTCTGGCTGTCACACTGCAGCATGTCAGATGAAAGAAGAAAATTATTTTCTCTTCTAAAAGTGGCCTTGAGCTCGCAAAGCTGCGATCTGTGCTATAAGGAATGTTTTTGACGTGGTTGGAGAAGAAAAAAATTCAAGATGTTCAGTCTTCAGTATTCATTGGGGTCATTTCATTCTCCAGTCAGAAGTCACTGACGCAGATGATGCTCTTTGTTAAGGCTGGGTGGGTGAAACATAAAAGAAGGCTTTCGCTTTCCACATTAATTGGAGCTTTTAGTAAAGCCCAGTAATATTTCCCTTTTCAACAAGGTACAATGATTAAAAACAAGACGTAGGTGTAGCTGGAAAGTGAACTAGTCAGACAGCCACAATAATATTTCCATTTTGAACCGGTCAACCCTTCAGTGTCATTTTCCTTGAGTGAAATACATTTCAGTAACTATATTTTCAATAGAATCCTGACTTAATATCCGTCAGTTTCACTCTCTACTGAAAGTGCGTTGTTTTATCTCTTTTTGTAACAGTATCCTCAGTGAACCCTCGTTTCCAACGATCTGTCCAATTATCTGAGGCCAAACTTAGCTAGGCAAGGGCCAATCAAATAATCACTTTGAGGGACGCCCATTCACTTTCATTTTGCCTGAGGATCACACCTGGGTGTTATTACCTTTTCTATGCTGGAGCCGCTCTGAGTCACTTTGACCGTTTGCATCAGTGGCCTTGAGACAGAAAATCGTTTGATTTGATGGGTTCTTTTCAAAGCATTGAGAGCTGGTTGCTCAGTGTAGAGTAGAAGATGTTGCCGTTTCAGTAAATCACTGTATCTTAACATTTTCACAGCTTCTTATATAGGCCTATAACATAGTTTTCCTTTTTTGACGTCAAGGTTATGTATAATCTCATCTTCTTTAATCATATAAAGTTGTTTATAATATTAACCACCAGAGTCCAGTGGACAGGTTCCAGCAGCTCCGCATTTGCCAACATAGCATAGTCCAAAAGTGCCATTCCTGTTTCAATTTATCACCTTCTGTCTTTGAATTCATTTATGAGGATGAGCCCATTTGTGACTGTATGTTCATCATATTATCTGCCATATGTGAGGATGCAAGTGAAAAGGCCTGTGTGGGTTTGTGCTTACATACCAATGAGATCAGTCAGAAGAAATAATTCACGCAAAAACCAAAATCTGTTCTCGTTGATCTCTGGGGCTGATCACACTGAGGCTTAAACACATGAAATATTGTTTATGAACAGTGCTGCAACCAAAACTTTTTTTTTTCCCAAAAAAAAAAAGTTTTTTTGGGAAGCTACCTTTTGTAGCTTATCGTCTCTAAATATGACACTGAAGACGCTCTTTTAGAGGTTTGACAACTTTTTTAATTCTGTCTCTTGCCCTTAATAGCCTTGTATGCTCAGTTTTTATTATCTGTTCCCAGCTAAAAAGAAAATTCAGTCAAAAATGTTGATTTTTCACTAAAATCTAAATTTTGTCCTCCTCTCTTTCTTCTGTTTGTGTTTAGCTTTGACTTGGAGTTCGGTTAATATTTTCCTCACTTCCTCTTGTGTTTTGTACACCCTCTCTGTTTTTCTAATTTGTACAGTGCACCGTTGTTTGTCCGTATTAAACTTTAGTTTTCACATGATCAGGTTTCTACAGTCAGTTATGACACCTGCCCTCATTAGTCGTCTGATTCTTGATATAGAGGATTTATGCAACACCAGATTTGATCATCTTTACTATTACTATTACTAGTTTTGTGATAAGTTGCACAACTACTTCTTGTCTCATTGTCTAGATAACGGTAACGTTCATTGATACTTTAATGCTACCATTAGCATTATACATTAACGTTCATTAGCAGGCTCCTCACACTGACCCAAAGCAGAAACTGATTTATGTACCTTTGAGCATCTGCTTCTTGGAGTTCGCACATGATTGCTGTTTGCTGTAAAATATACTTTAGGTTTTTTTTCATGTTACATTTTGACAAGGTCAAAGTGACACGCGTTGCACAGCTTTACTTCTGTTTGAAGCATTAACTGGCTACTTTTTACATTGGTGGCTGCTCCACTTACCCAGCAGCACATCATCTTAAAGTTGATGGTAAAAGCAATGGCTGCTGCAAAGAGAGTAACGTTTTGCTTTGCACTACAGAGACCAACCTCTGTTTTCATGGAAACATGCCTGCTTATAGAGATAAATATGGGCAGCTTTATTGTGGATTTTTTTTCTCTGTTTGTTGGGATCTTTTCTAGCTGTGGTTCTGTTGTGAATGTTTTTTCCAGACGGAAAACAACCCGACTGAGCCAATCAGAGTTCTGCAGACAGGAAGAGAGTGCCGCCTTGATAATGAGCTGCTCCGCTGCCTGAAAAATTCAAAACACTGTCTCCCAGAGAAGTGTTGGCACTGATAATTTCAACTGTACAAACACAGATAGGATGAAACTACCTGAAGTGACGTATTTTTTGAAATGTAAGAAAACGTGATGTAACTTTCAGGCAACCTGTTTCGAGAAGCTGCTGTGGCCAATTTCTTCTCTTTTTGAAATAACTAGAAAAAATCCGACTTTTCACACAAAGCATAAAAGTAGAATCATGTCATAAATAACATTATCATAATTAATATTTTCCACTATTTTAGCAGCAGTTAGAACTACTATTGCTTTCTTGTGTGAGATATCAATTAGCTCATGCAATAATAACCAGAAACTCCTCCTGTCTTATTTCCTGTTCAATTTTTAAACCTTACTGACACTGAGAGTTGTCTTCACTCAAAGAGTCAGCACAGAATAGTGCTGTTGGGTTTGTTTGGTCAGAGACTGGACACTGGTCCAGTCGACAGTTGATTTCTCAGTGCATCTCAAAAACATATTGGTGGGTTTCTCTTTAGTCCATGATAACCTTGTATTCTCATCTTTAGGGTTTAATGGTTAAATTTGTCCATTTGCACACAAAAGCTTCCTTCCTGTCAGCTGCAATCGCACAATCTTTGTTTTCAGTTTTTTGTGTCAAAGCAGATTGAATGGAAACAAACAAATGTGTCATTTACACCTATAAAGTCTTCCAGCATTTTTTCGTAAACAGAGAATGCTTCTCGCATTTCCACTAATAAACAACTGTAGAGTAGCATCACTGTAGTGCCTGGCTGAGGCACAATGACATCATAAACCAGGGACGGTAGTGGATGGTAACTCCGCCCACAGAATCCTCCCACTTTTGCATTTACTGACAAAAACGCTAAAAATAAGTTATTTAAGATTTAGGCCAGAGAGATGGATCCCTGGAATATTTTGTGGAAGAGCTTCACTAAAATGAGATTTGACTTCAGTTCTGCTTTAAGACTTTCTGACTCTTTTTCTTTTGTCTTCCTGTTGCCATCTGCTTTATAAAGCGTAGTTCTTTGCTGTGTTGTATCGTTTAATTTGGGTCAGTAAGATCTAATTTTAACAAACCAGGCGTTGATGTGATGAAAAGCTAGAAAATTACTTTTATTTTTCTTTTGAGTCACTTAAAGGCATTTAATATTTATAAACCTGATTTATGCTGTTAATCTGCACATTTAATTATCAAATGTAAAAGCCTTTTATTGTCGAATGAAGCAGTATTAATTAAAGATAACTGGTTTGATATTTCTTGAAGATGAGTAACACGTCACCACAGATGATGATATCCAGGTACATAAATATCTCCATAAAACCACCTGAGCTAACCTGTGTGAACCAACTCAGAACAGTTCAAGTCGTCTTTCTTTTATTGACGTGCCTAATGAGCGAGTAGGCAGGCAAGACAATCAACATGCAAATGAGAAGTATCAGTGCGACAGCTTCTCAAAGGATGAGCTGTATTAAACACAGATTTATAAATAACAATCACACATTTCTGTGATTTTGTAAACACTGTTTTCTGTTTTTTTGCAAAGTTGTAATATTTATGGTAATTACTTGCCTGAAGAGTCTAATCCAGATATGCGGCAGTAAAACCTGATAATGGAAACCTGAGACTTTCTCCAGGCTACGACAACAGAGATCAGACATATTTCTGCTCAGCAGCATTTACAGACTGTAGTTATTTTCATATGTTAAGGATTACATAAGCACCAATAAAATAGGGACAGCTGGGAATGAATTGGCCTTAGTGAAAGCTTTCAGTGTGACCCTTTTTTATTAAATTTACATCCAAAAATATATATTAAATTCACCTTTTTCCCATGTGCAGTTAAGATCGCAAGTGCTTTTATTGCCTTTTTCTCGTCTTTTCTTTGAGCTCTTTTGCTAAAATATGATTTTTTCAGTAAAAAACAATATGCAGGTATCCGGTTTTTCCCCTCTTTTAGCAAATCCACATAAACAAAAACAGAATTAACAGCAACAAAAAAAAAGTTTATGGTGTCGATTCTGTCTGCATAGCGTTGATTATCACAGAGCTGTTGCTGAAGGAAAAAAGCCGCCCACACAATCAGAACCCTTGGTCTGGTTTTGATTATGTTGGGAGTAATCATTTATTAGAAAATAGGCTAATCTTACAAGCTTTCAAATGCTATTAGATCTGTTTTTCTGACATAATAGAACTTCTTTTTACATCAAGTGGTCTAAATAGTAAAAAATCCATTATACCAGTACTTCTCATGAAGTTCAAGAAGCAGGAGGACTTAGTTCATGCTTGACTGTAAACAAACCTCCGATCTCTAGGTGGTATCAGTGTTCAAATTATTCCACAGGCTGCCAGCTAAACCCAGTAAAAGAAGTTGCCTACACAGACACGCTGATGTACAGAGCTGATGAAGGAAGAGAGATGGAGAAGTTTGTGACAGTGAAAAGAAAAATGGCGGCAAAGGTTAGTATAGAAAGTATGACAGCATATCAGGGCCATATTACGAGAATAGTTGTGCTATTAGCTTAATAAAGACAGAATATTGCCACAAGGACTTTGTAAAATTATGTGAAAAAAGTTGATTTAATGACCAAAAAAGCTCCAATACCTACCAAGATCTGATGTGACCAACTCAGCAAATCCGTGGTTTTCATTTTGTTGCCTAAAATCCACTAACAGTATTCCATTAGTGGACGCTTAATGCAAAATGTGAATGTTTTCTCTTTTTACAATTTTGACTCAATTACTGCTCTGACTGTGTTATTTAAGCAAATAACCTTTTTTGAGTCTGTATACTCCAGATAACGATTGATAAATCACTAAATTAGTTGAAGACTATTTTTATAATCAATCAGATTAATCATTTCAGCCCCAATTCAAACACATTTATATAATTTAGTTAACTATTATCCTATTCCTATTATCAAAGCAAAGACTCAGTTTTATTGACACACTAGTTTTCTCCTCTGAACTGACCTAATGTGTCCAGACGAAGGAATCCACGGCTTGGTGCGGCTTGAGACGTTTCTGTATTCACCCCAGGTGTAAGGACAAAATCATTTCAGTCGTGTCTGCCAGCAGGTTATCGATTGAGTTGTCATTTTTTTCCTGTAGCCTGGAGAACCCAACAACCCCCTCCTCATTTCATTCAGTACCTAAATCCTATCACCTCCACGCATCTCTAATCAGAGAATATCTCATTAGGGCGTTTGACGTGTGATCACCAACGTTATTATTCATCTTCACATCTGCATCTACAATCCACTAAAAAGCTTCATTCATTAATTCATTCACACAGACACAACAATGATTATACATCTGGAGTGTTCTGCCGTTTTTTGGGGGGGGGTTCCACACTTTGGTCCTTTAAACACAACATACTAATATTGTTTTACTTTTAAACAAACCAGACTAATAAAACCGTGACGTTAATTAAAATCTGTCTTGTTTCGTAATGAAAGAGGTTTTTTGATCACGTCTGATAAGAAAATTCATGTCCGGTGCTGAAACCTGGTAACAACAGCTTTTACTAATTACATCAGCAGGGTTGTTAGAATGTTGTGGAAACAAGCCAGTGAGTCATTTCTATTCTCTGCCTTCCAGCAGCTAATCTTTGTTTTTAAATATTTTTTTTAAATGATGTACAAGATGATTATTTTTCCTAGAAACTAGACATGTTTCATAAGGTGAGACACTTTTCCTTTGATGAGCTTTGATCAAATACAAAAAAAATCAAGTTTCCCCCATCTTCCCTTATCATTAAATGAGACTAAACTAAAACATTATGAACATTTTCACCAAGTTCATGTACTGGTTAGCTGTTCTCTTAAGAGCAGAGATAAGGAAGACTTTTCATATTCACTTCTGCAGTATCATAAGTTGGTTTCCACTGTGTATTAATGCATATTAGGGTGTATTTGATGTTTGAACTTTTAAAATAGGCTGTTATAAGAGTTTTTACAGGGAGCCTGTATCTAAGGAACATATGTGACAATTAGAATGTCTTTTTTGTGCCACCTTTATATTTTTAGATTGAAGAAAATCCAGAAGACATTTCAAAATAGAATAGATTTTGTATTGAATGCTCTGTTTTAAAATGTTATTTTTCCTAGTTTCCATTAACGTTTCAATCAAAATAGAAGTTACACAATCTGTAGAAAAGAAAAAACATAAGATGAAGAAATGACATTGGCTGTTCTTTATGATTCCTGTGACTAATCTTTCATTAAAGCAGTCTGCTAAAAGCTGCTGTTTCTGTTTCTACCTTCACATTCCTCCACAGCCTTCTTGTTAAATCCACCTCTGCTTCCTTGTGGTTGTTTACAGCTGTGCGGTTCCTAATAAAATGAACTGTAAAGGTGAAAGAGTATCATGAGAGAGGCTAACAGGGCGGGAAGTACAGTAAATAAGCCAGGGGATGAGCACAGCTTAGACCCGGGGAAGATGGTTACACATGTTTCCGCTGTCTGAGGTGGGAGTTGATTTTCCTGCCCCTCTGGAGGAGTGGGACTCATCGGAGAGGTTATCTAAAGAAATCCAATTCAAAGTGTCATTTATGAGAGGGATGAATTAGAGAATTATATCAGCTCTGTTTGCTTTTGTTGCATCAATTCACAACGAATGTCATCTCAAAGCAACACGATCCAATTCATATTCAATTACATAAAATCACCCTCTCTTCAAATGACATGCATTTTTCTGCATAGGCCTTTATCAAGAAGCAGTAAATCAATTAATTGCATGATAAATGAAACGAGCTCAATAATTTCCCTTTGCATGATTTATCAATTTTCTCTTTTCTGACTAACAAAAATCTTTAGTCTCGTACTTTGGTCTCATCTCACCCTTTTTTTAAGGACAGTTTTGTGTACGCAGACTTTATAATTAATTTTATTTGTTGTTTTGTTTATTTTTGATATTTAAAATGTCTTCCAGTTTACTGATCTTTGATCTTTCAAAATTATATGCTTGGTAACTTGAGATGCATCATATTTTGTCCTTTTACCCATGAATTAAAGGCCCCCATTGGTTCTGTGGTTAAAATGTTTACCTGCAAAGTGAGACTAATTCCTGTTTAGTTCACTTTAATCAAATTCCATTCTGTTTTCCTAGAAAGTCCGGTTTGTTTGGGGAGGTATGATTACTAATCGAACTCAGAAAAAAAGCAAACCCTGATCCATCTACAAACCTCGGTCTCGGTTCGGTTGAAATGAATTCTGGTGCTGTTTCAAAGCACATGTGAACTCTAAGCAGACTCTCCAAAAGTAGGAAGCAGACTACAGCGCAGGGCATTTTGGGTAAATAGAGCCAAAACAAACACAGCGCCAACGGGAGAAATGGATCCAAAAAGACAAAACCCCCAAAAAGTCTTTGTTTACATTTTGTGAAGAAGGAAGTTGCGCTCTTGTCTTCTTCAGAGGTTTTCATGTCTTTTCCTTCAGTGGTTCTTGGTACAGCGCCACCACATGTGAGAAGAGGAACATGTAGCTGAAAGGGTTTGATCAGTTTGACACAGTACAGTGTGAAAGAGAACCGCACCAGCTGAAAACATAAAAAAATTTTACAATTTTGGTCCCCAATTGAATCAGATCTACTGGACTATCACTCTTTCACATTTTGTTGCCTTAAAGCGATATGAGAGGTTGGACCAAATCATTGCAATTTAAGTTGCAAAAAGATTAACCCTGCTTTAATCTTCTCCACAGCTTTACCCAGGACTTGTTTGTTGACTGTTTCTGGTTGTAGAATGACAAAATGGTGAAAACTTTAACCTGAATACACAGTTTTTCAAGGGCTGCACAGTGGTCCAGTTGGTAGAGCTGTTGCCTTGCAGCAAGAAGGTTCTGGGTTCGATTCCCGGCCCCGGTCTTTCTGCATGGAGTTTGCATGTTCTCCCTGTGCATGTGTGGGTTTTCTCCGGGTACTCCGGTTTCCTCCCACAGTCCAAAAACATGACTGTCAGGTTAATTGGCTTCTCCAAATTTCCCCTAGGTGTGTGTGTGTGTGTGCGTGTGTGTGTGTGTGTGTGCGCGCGCGTGCATGGTTGTTTGTCCTGTGTGTCTCTGTGTTGCCCTGCGACAGACTGGCGACCTGTCCAGTGTGACCCCGCCTCTCGCCCGGAACGTTAGCTGGAGATGGGCACCAGCACCTCCTGACCCCACTGAGGGAAAAGGGTGTAAGAAAATGGATGGATGGACACAGTTTTTCAAGGCTCTGCACGTAAAGTTCTCTTTGAATCTTTTATTAATGGACAAAAAATTCCATCCAATATTCCTAGAAACGACTTAATGAATCCATGAAAATGGATGAATGTAATTTTCTCTTCCCAAGCTTCTGTCATGGATGAAACCTTTGCTCATTTTCATGCGTCTCCTGACCTCAGCTTACCCTAATCACCCGGCCATGCAGCGACCACATGTAGCGACGACGCATTTTCTAATATGATTCTTTCCAGCCAAATGCATACTCCCCGACCACAGCTACTCATTTGTCCCCTGTTTGATATTAGATCAAGTCGAGCTCAATGTGATGAGCTATTTGATGGGGATACAAAATTGTCTGCCTCGTCCATTCCCCAGCTTGGCCAGTTCCTAGCAACCAACGAGATTAGACTGTCTGTTTCTGTGTGGTTTGGAAAGAACCGGAGTGCAGGCAGATACTGTAATCACATTATACAGATCTAATGCATGCATGCAAGCACACCAGATAAACACATATGTGCCTGTGAGTACACACACACACCTACAAACACACACTCTCTCACCCACAGTCAACAATTTAAAACCTGATGTGGAAATAGTAAAAATAAATCCTCCCCGTTTCTGTTTCTTTTTATTTTATTGTGGAATGGATGTTTAAGATCCTTAAAAATGAGGAGAAGTGAGTGAAAAATGAAACTCCAGGCTAAGTAAGCGCTCAGTCATTTGTTTGATCAGCAGCGCTATCAAACAGACACCTTATCGCAGATCGTATTGTTCAAGCAGGGAGAACATCCAGGACCAACAAGAGGAGAAACTGCACAATGCATAACAGCATGGAGGCAGCCAGGCATGAAACACATGATTGATGGATGGGACTGATGCAAAATGGACCAATCTGCGACAACGTGTAATTACTGTATGACAGAGGACAGATTTACATTCATGGTTCTGTGAAGAAGTTTGAAACCAGTTCCTTTTTCTTCACATTCTGCTTATAAGAGGCTGGAATGTCTCATAACCCTGAAGTGAACCAGGTCAGTGGTTTCTGAAGGCATATCGTGATGTTTCTTTGTCGTGATGTTTCTTTGGATTTTCGCTGCTTTTTCCAACCATTTTCCAGCTCTGTTCTTGAACCTAACTTTGACAGTTTAATGTGTTGTCGGATTCATTGAGAACAAGAAGAGGAATACTATTAAACTATCAAACTATTCAGTGACATTCATTCAAGAATGCCTTCTTTCAAACCACTTTTCCAGCTAATGGTTGTCCTGTTGACAGAGACTCTTCAGCCCAGCTGAGTTATAGATCTCTGCATTTGGTTGTACAGGGTTTTATTTGGAGGTATGAGAGTAAAGGGGGCTGAATGCAACAAGTTTTCCATGTTTTTTTTGTTTTGTGAAATTCCATGTATAATATTCACTTCTCAACTAAGCACCGTTCTGCATCACATGATGGAGTATTGGGGCGATATAAAAAAAAGTTACAAATAAACTTATGAGAATAAACTCAAAATATGAAAATAAGAAAATAATATGAGAATACAGTTATAGTATCACAAGTATAAAGTCAATATCACAAAAATAAAGTCCTACAAGAGTAGTGAAATAATGCGAGAATAAAGTCTTATGCATAAAGGTCATAATATGAGAATATTTGGACAAAAATAAAGTCAAAATTATACAAGAATAGTCATAAGAATATGAAAATAGTCATATTTCAAGAATAAAGTCATGACTATTCTCGTTATACTGCAACTTTTTTCTCGTATTATTTCAACTTTATTCTTGTGATATTATGACTTTGTTCTCATAATTTTATGACTTTATGGTCTTACTTTATTTTTTTTATTTTCTTATCATGGGTCCTGATACTGCATCGTATTATCGTATCTAATCATTCGGTTTAAAGGACATTAGTTACTAGTGTGGGACTCTCTACCTGTCCATGGTGTACCGTACCTTTCACCACTGATAACCAGAGATAGGCACCCTGCTGTGCCCCTGAAAGGACTAAAACATGGAAGCAAAAACCAAATAAATGAGTGCTAACTGTGTGAACACTTTTGCACAGTACTGTACGTACACTGCGGTACAAAGCAAGAATGACGCATTTTGAAGCGGATCTATTTGGCCCCCTGCTCTGAAAACAGACGTGATGTTTTTGTGGATGTTTTCTGACACGCGGCGCTCTCCAGAGGCAGGTATTACCATGCTGCAGTGATTCAGCCAACAGGCATGTCATGTAAACCCAACCGTCAGCTTTCTGAACACACATAACTGCTCCCTTGATCTCAGAAAACCTGGAAGAGATGTGCATCATCCCTTTAGCAACAGCTTAAGCACAAAACATATAAAGCTGTGAGAACAAGGAAGCCGTCAGAGTAATATTTGGCGATAAGCGCTCTGCCGTTGCTTGATATTTGCTCTTTGTTCTGCTATCAGTGACACTCTTCGTCGTCAGGTGCTTCGCAGGCGAAGCCCAGCGTGGATCAGAAGGGAAGATTAAGCAGCATTCAGGCAGCGCTCCATCACTCAAGCCTGACTGTCTTCTTTGCGTTCTGTAACGTTTGTTTTCATGCAAAATGCATCTTCCTAGTGGAACACAGGCTATCACCAACCGCAGATCTCGCCATAATGTCACACAATCAGACCTGCTGAACAGTTTCTTATCCATTGTACAGAGGTGATTTATTATTGACAGCCTTTGACATCACAAAGTAGAGCAGTGAAATTCAGCACTGGATTAGTAGGCCTTTTTGTTGTTTATAGGCTGTAGTCCCAGTTTTCATCTCTATTCAGTATTTTAAAGAAGGAATCTTATTTAGCAACTCTCGACTCTTATTTTGACCTGTGATATGTAGGGCTGAAACAATTGATCGGCTAAATTGTGAATAATCGATAACTGAAATAATCCTCAACTAATTTCGTAATTGGTTATTGATTAATAGAATACAGACTCCAAAAAGATCATTTGCTGAAAGAATAACACACTCAGAGCAGTAATTAATGGCTGCACAGTGGCACAGTTGGTAGAGCTGTTGCCTTGCAGCAAGAAGGTTCTAGTTTCAATCCTCAGTCTGGGGTGTTTCTCCATGGAGTTTGCATGTTCTCATGGTGGGTTCTCTCTCTGGGTACTCCGGTTTCCTGCCACAGTCCAAAAACATGACTGTTAGGTTAATTGGCCTTTCCAAATTGTCCCTAGGTGTGAGTGTGTGTGTATAGTTGTGTGTCCTGTCTGTCTCTGTGTTGCCCTGCGACAGACTAGCGACCTGTCCAGGGTGACCCCGCCTCTCACCCGGAACGTTAGATGGAGAGGCACCAGCAACTTGGGCAGAAATGTACTCCTCTCTTTTTGTTCTATCTACAACAGCCCTAATATGCCATCGTACAAAAAACCCTAAAACTCAGAAGATTTTTTTTTTGTAGCGTTAACAGTAAGAATTTATAAAGCTGTTGTAAGCTGTAATGAGAATACAAAATTCAGCTTGTCTCTTCACTACAAAAGGTGACATCTCTGCTTGTGTGTGTATGTGTGCGTGTCTGTGTGCAGCATTTCATTTCTTATCTTGAAGGCCTTTCTACCTTTTATTCTGTTGTCACTTCCCTCGACAGAATTTCACATCACGAGGGGAAAAGCAACAGCAGCAAGCCCTCGTCCCCCTGTCTAATTCACTGGGCTGCTGCTGTGAACGTACAGAAGGGTGGAGAAGATAACTTCTCTCGGGGGAGGCTGCCAGCCTCAACTTTTGATCAGCACCTCCCTTCATCTTTGTTGCCTCTCGAATGTGTGAATAGAAAATGCAGGCAAAGTTTGGCCCAAAAGCTAAACAGTTTTTAATCTCTCTCTTGCCAAGAATGTAACTTTGGGTAAACTCTGTGGATAATGGATTTTCTGCCTCCACAATAAAGCGAATTTGCTCAGTGGATGACAACTGTATCACAGGGCTGCAATGCAGACTGTGGTCTTCAGAGTTAGATTGCTTACCTGGAATCCAGGCGACAACCTGGCAGCTCGATATTACTGGAGGAGAATCAATCTATTAAATTATTCAGAGGTGAATGAAAGACAGAAAAGATGTTTTGTGTTTCCAATCTTTGACGTTTCTTTTTCTATGATGCCAAAAGTTCAGCCTTCACCTGTTCACATGTTGGGTTCAAAATGATTCTTCTATTATATTTCTGCATGACAGATTAGATCTAAATATTTAATTTGGAAACTAAATATTTAGATCAGAACTAAATGTATAGTTTGGAGGTAATATTTAGTTTCCAAACTAAAGCAAACTAAATATTTAAACATTTTTGAACTAAATATTTAATTTGGAAGCTGAATATTTAATTCTGATCTAAATCTTTTAGTTTGGAAGCTGAATATTTAAAAGTAAGGACACTAAATATTTAGCTTTGAAGCCAAATATTTAGATTAGAGTTAAATATTTAGATTCAGAATGTAATATTTAGTTTGTAGAATAAATATTTAGCTTTGACAGGCATATGATAGGCTAACTAACCCAAATTATTGCTGTGAATATTTGGCTGTACATTTACAAACAATTCTTTGCCTATAGTAAACGGCAAATAATTGACCAAAACACGGTGAATTGTGACAATTTCAGACTTTCAGAGCCACAAAAATTCTATAAATCAAGAATCTGATTATCAGTAGATTTTGAAGCGGAAGACTTTAAGCATGTCGGACTTTTCTATTAAAGAGTTATCAAACAGAAATGTATTGAGCTACAGTGCAACATATTGAGGCAATAAATATTTATGTTGAGAATAAACTTTAATTTATGTTTATATATTTTTTGCTTTTGTAAGTTTAGTGAGGTCAAATAGTTACTTTAAATGGCTTTCACACTATCCAGAGAATAAATGTGGCATTGTATAGGAACATAATTCTTCAGTGTGTAACAGTCAGATCAAAATTAATCGTTTTTTTTTTTTATTGTTCATTTAGTCTGTAAAAGCTGCCTGAGCACAAGCTGATGTCAAGGCTAACACAAATGAGGCAGGGATGTCATGGAAGCAGTTAATGGTATTCACTCCATGCATTGGTGGATTTAACACCAAGATAATTCAGTCTTGTTTAATGGTGCAAAAACGCCTCTCCTCCATGATTATCATGTCACCAAAGCCTGGAGTCATGTTCAGTCTTTATTTTGGGTTGTTTTGATGGAGCTCAAACCTGCCATTTATCAATGCTCTCCATGGATTTTTGCTGCAGGCTATTTAGTATAAAGGTCAGCTCATTATGAATCTGGATGGGGGTTGATTCAGATATCAATTATTTGGAGAGGAAGCATACCTCAGAAAACACCTTCAAAATAAATCGAATGACATACTGCAAATGCAATTTCCTCTCTTGGATTTGAAAAAGAATCCATTCATGAGGTTTCTCTAGAAATCACTGCTGCCTTTGTAGCATCCTTCTCCTTTCATTGACCTTAGCTGCCAGGATGTCTAATTACTCGTTTTAGGTTGAAGTATTTGAGATATTACATCCACTTTTAGTCATGAAATAAAATGCTCAGCTATAATTTGGCCCCTCCGGTCCTGGAGATGAACTCGGCTGATGTGAAAAGCTCTGCAGGGCAGCAGCCAACTGCTGTGGATAAAAGCAAAGACAGGGAAGATCAGGGCATCGCCGGAGGGCACGGGAGTGATCATGAAAGAGTTTGCACAAACTAAAATCCTTAAATGATCTCCACTTAGACCTGCTGAGACAGTTAATAACATAATTATTAGCAGTTTAGACTAAATAAGAAAAACAGAGCAGGTGTTTTATTCCACAGAGATAAACACATTTTCATCAGTCAGAGCTGACTAGTCCTGTTATTATGAATATAGTACAAATGTTAGCATAACAAATGGAAGTTTGGAATATATTAGCCAACAATTCTTGCACTAAATACTGCACTCAACATATTTCATATCGCCATGACTGTATGTTTGCATTATATTGTGCAGACAGGAACCGTGTAACTACTTGTATGTATATCTTATACCAATCAAATATTTAGCATTGCAGCTTGTAAAATACAGTGTTTGTATAGTGTGTTACCTTTAACCTCCACTAAATATTGTGTTAGCATATCATGTTAGCATTAGCTTCTGCTAAATATCATGTTAGCATATCACTCTGGTAAATACTGTGCAGCGCTTAAGCATTAGCGTAATTAATGTTTATGATTAGGGCTTCAGTGTTAGCACAGGTAACTTTTTAGCAAGGGGTGCCCATTGCTGTTCTGTGGTTTAGTTATGAACAGTTAAATCGTACATTCCGCTAAAAGCAGGAAGAGATCAGTCTAAAGAAGTAGATTTATCATGGCAAATCATTATTAAAGCTGTAAATATTGCATTCTGAGGGTTTTTTCAGTAGGAAGTTTGTTTTGTTTACCCACTGACCTACTTTTGTGTTGCTGCTCTGTGTTCAGTATAATTAGTAAAATATTGGAACCCTGTTCGAGTACGCCTGCTCTATTATTGGAAGAAATTCTCATAATGATTCTTTGATTATTTAGAATAAACTCTCATAGAGTTTGGAGAGTTTATTGATTTAAACTGGAGTTTGTTTTAAGACAATAATTCCTTAATATTGATGAAAAAGTACACTGGCGGATTATTTTACTTATGGGAAAATGTCGTTACAAGTGAAATAATCTGAGTGAAGCTAGTACCTTTTCATCAATGTTAACGAATTACTGACTTAAAACAAGCTACTGTATTTTGCTGAAAAAATACTTGTAACTTAGTTTTGTTATTTCAAGTGTATTCAGATATTTGTACTAGAAATTAGACCAAAAATACTTGATAAAATTTTGTATTTTTGCAGCGTATTTTCTGTTTTCCAAGATGAAGATTGCTCTTACTGTCTATCCACTGCAGACAAGATACTCACCACTCATAGCTACTTTAGACTACACTGACTTTTAGCTCAGTGGTTACTATTTAAATATTTTATTCATTTTCCTTTTTCCTCATCTTGTTCCATAGATGTCTTTACCTCTTGACAGCAACACTTCCTGTCCTTGACACAGCACAGCCTAATCCTAGTAGCAGTTAGCTCCTCAGCTGGTGTCAAAGACGGACAGTTTTACAAACAGCAGGAGAGGAGTGTGTCACATTGAGTACAGATTTTAGGTTTTCATTCTACTGATATTTTCAGTCAGTGTACCAAAGAGGCCTTTGCTGATTTAGTAAAAACACTCCCAACCCAAGCTGTGTGCGTGAAAAATACAAATTAGACTGCTAATGAGGCTAATTCACTGGACCAGCTAGCAATGACTGTATTTACCAATCCAAGATTTTTTTTTCCCCAGCTCTTTCAGATACAGTCCTTTTTAGTCGCCCACTAAATTCCCAGATCAGAAAGCATCCAAACAGAGAATTCATGTGTTTTAAACGGTGGCGTGTAGCTAAAGAGGAAGGTGTGAATCAGAGTGCGTTACACTTCACTGGCCTTCATGATTAAAATAACCACGACCTCTGTTCCTGTCACCTCCACTAATCTGTAAAGCTACCATCAGGTTAATGGACGGAGTGTTCTTAAAATCACATTGGAATTATGTGTGAAATCCTGCATGACTCACATGTTTGTGTTCACTTTATTTTGTTTTGTGAAGGAAGTTACAAAAGAAATGAAGTACGGGGACTGAAACATGTCAAATCTTCCGTGTAAATGCAATGGATTTATTTTAAGAGCAACTTTAAAAGGTTGACACTGCCAGCAGGAAATTCACAAGCTACATGGTATGAATACGGTGAAGGAACCTGTATGCAAGTCGCTGCACTAAATGTGTGCAAACCTAAATTTGTGTGTCCTTGTAATTATACATCTACATCAAAAATATCTCCACCAACAAATGGCATTTCTATGCATTAGTGCATTTTGTCTATTCTGAAATAAAATGTTTTGCATGTCTTTAGATAATAATGATCTTCTAATGTATGCTTAATTAAATTACAATCAAGGCAAGTTTTCTTTGCATTCTAATTTGAGCAGTTTCCATCATTTCAAAGAAACAAATACCTTCAGCTGAAAACGGGAAATCATGTTGAGGGCAAAGATGAAGAATAAAAAGTGACCCGGAATCATTCTGGGGTTTTTTTCCTGATGTTTTCATAATGTTTTTGTAAATATTTTTCTAATCAAAGGTCATATATCTTGCACTGAAAGGATTTATTTACAACCTGTAATGCAAAAAAGTTTTATTTGATGTGTGAAAGCTGCTGTACTGTTCTTACTTTGTAGAAGGCAGAGGTTTTTCTTTGTCTTGATAAAACGGGCAAAGCCTGCTTTAACTTTTTACCATTTTCTACAGATTTACTGTTGTATAAAACCTCTTCTGTACAAAAGTAGAACATGAAACGTGAATATAAATGTTGAAAATGGCTATAGACATGGGTGCCGTATGTAAAGTTATAAAGTCAAACATTAAAAATGTCAGTTTCAAACTATATATTTAGTCAGCAAGCTAAATATTCAGTTTAGAGCCAAATATTTTCGCTTCAAAATAAATATTTAACTTATTAACTAAATATTTAGTTGGTCCTAAACCTGGAAACGGGCTCTGTGGTTTGAAAAATTTAAATGAGTACAAAACATAGTTTTCAGCTTAATATTTTGTTCACAAACTGAAAACGTAGCTTCAAGCTAAATATTTTCTTGATAACTAATTTAGTTTGGAGACAAATATTTAAATTGTAACTTAAATGTTTAACTACACATTTAGTTAGTCTGAAGCTAAAACCAGGCTCTGGTTTGAAAAATGTTAAGTGAAGAAAAATATCCTCTAAACTGCAGAATTTAAAGTTGTATTAGTAAAAATGCATTTTAATTTTTATTTTTAACACTCCTTTGAAATTAAAGTCTGTTCTTTCTGGAAGCAGTACGAGTAATTACCTAAATAAATTAGTATTTTTTATTTTTATTTTTTTTAGCTTACAGAGAGACAGTTTTTATCTGGATTTATGAATTGAAGATTGATTGAATTAAACCATTGACTTCTGTTGATCATTTAAAGTTATTAAAAGTTTTCTAAAGTGCTGATATAACTCTGATGTGGTCAGCAGCACTTGGTAAATTAAACATCTTGTCTTCACAGTTCAGCTGATTGTGAGTCTCTCCAAAGACGTTAAGATGTTCATTGGTTCACCATGTTTGAATCCTCATTAACAGTGTGTGCAGTCATCGGCTCTGGAACTAAAGCGTTGTCTGGTTGGGAGAAGTTTTTCTCGTGTTTCAGTAAATTACAGCTTTGTGCCATTAACAGATTACCTTGCGGAGGCGGCGCAGGTCAGAACCCTCGTCTCTCTTTCATCAAACAACAAATCGGTTTGGTGCTAAAAGGCGAAGCAAATCTTTTCCGGAACCTGTCACCCCTCATGAGAGATTTCTGCTTCGTTGCGAGGCACAAAATGGCACGCTGAAACAAAGCATGCAATCTAATTGTTCATTCAAGCACTGCAGAGTGCTGACAAATTAACACTTGGGCAATTTGTTCGTTTGACTGGTGTACAGTAACACAACCTGCTTTGTGGAAGTTCTTTGTGCTTTCTGAGCCACTGTCAGATTCAAGCAGTTTATGTAGGATTGACGTTTTTACCGTAAAAACATCCAAAACAAATATTTGCGATTTACTGGGACACAGATAAATATGCATGAATGCTAACGAGTGCCTAAAGTTGTCCTGTGAATGAATTTTATGGGTTTGATATTCTGTGAGGGTCAGATGAAGGTAACTTATCATTTTTGTGTTGATCAGAAGAAATCAGTGTCCTCTAGACAACGGTGGGGTCACGACCCCTGTTATTTGGCAGGGATTCGGATTAGAGTGTCTGGTTCTTCATAGATAAAAGGTCAAATACAAGTGACGCTCGGACGAGACCCGGACACTTCCCTAGTGAAATGTTGCTGGTTGAAATCTAATGGGCCCTGAAGCTGGACTGGAAGATGAATAGATACTGGGATAAATAAAGTTATATTTATTCTCTATATTCATCCATCTATTTAGCCATCCATCTACTGAGCCAACCTTTCGTCCGTCTGTTGTCTCCTACATCCATTGATCTATCCATCCATTGACTCATTGACCAAACCATCCGTCCATACATGGAGCCATCCTTTTATGGTTCAATGTATGGATGTTTTCCTAGTTTTAACGGGGCATTAACACCTTCAGTCCGTTTTAATCGATTTGCCTAGAAAGTCCGGTTTGTTTGCGGAAGTGTGAATGCTTAATCAAACTCTGAAAAATGCTAAAACTAATCTGCCTACAAACCTATGCTCGGCAGGGTATTCTGGGTAAATACAACCAAAACAATGGGGCTACTCTAATGGTAGCAGAAGAAATCACTCCACAAAAACAAAGAGAAATCCTACAATCTGACGACACACCATTTTTGTTAACATTGTGTGAACAAGGAAGTTACCCTCATGTCTTATTCAGAGGCTTTCTTGTCTTTTTCCTCAGTGGATCTTGGAAGAGCGCCACCACAGGCGAGGCGGGGAACAGGTTTTTCAATTAGTTTGGTTGGTTTGACTCAGTGAAGTGTGAAAGCGAACCGCAGCAGCTGAAAGTGTAACAAATGTTGCGGCTTTGATCCCCAATCAAACCGAGTCTACTTGGACTGTCAGGTGTGAAAACGGCTGAGTTACTTTCACTGATAAACCAAAAGATTTGATGTGATGACCTACTTTCACAAAATTAATTTTTCTTAGAACAGCTTCTGCAGTTTGATTTCTAAATGGTCTAATTGCCCATCAGTCCTATCTGAAAATAAAGACTGGTAGTAATTTTCCCAGACTGTGCTCATTATGTCCTCTTCTCACACCAGCCTCTGAGCTGACTGGATTTTCTCATTTGCTTTAGAATAAAAACCTACATTTCCCTCTGCCACCATCAAGCCAATAATTAGATTGTAATGTGTTTGTCCCTGTACAGAGAAAGTCCTTGTTTTCAAACAGAAACATGGACGGGGAGGTGACCAGTCGGTCAGCAGCACTCAGTGCCGGTTTGGCCTGAAGGGGAGTAATAGAGCCAGTGCAGTGCGACTCGTAGCTCTGACAGGAGCCATCAGTCAGAAACGCTGCTGTTCCTGTCGGCCGTGTCTCTGTCATCGGCTCTATTAACACTACACACACTCACACACACACACACACACGCATACAGACAGCAGATCATAAAGGCCCTCTGACACCAACAACATGCTGCTCGTCACATCAGCTGTCACAACGCTTTACAGGCTGCTTGGAACCAAGAGTTTAAATGTTTAAATGTCTTTAAATTTAGCTCACTGCTACAGAACTTGCTTCCCCAAGAAAAGCTGAACGTTTTTCAATGATTAATTAGGATTTAATGATTGATCTGGAGCCTTTAGATGGAGACTGAACTCTGAATAAAGATGTTTGTCTTCTCCTAAAGAGCAGTGATTCCTTTGAATTTTCCTTTCTAATTTCCTTCCTTCCACTTTGTTCCTTTCACCATTTCTGTCTCTTTTCTTTCCCTCATTTCTGAACGATCCTGACTTTTTTCCTTTTTCCAATCGTCCGTTTATTTTCTCTACTTGCTTTGTTTTTTTTTATCAATTTCCTTCCTCTCTTTCTTACTTATGTCTTTCCTTTTTCCTCCTTTCTTTTCCTTTTTTATTTTTTCTTTCCACCTTTCTTTGCTTTTCCATTTTCTTCCTCGTTTCCTTCCTTGCTTCCTTTCCTCTTTATTTCCTTCCCTTTGGCCTTTCTTCCTCATTTCCTCACTTCCTTTCATATCTCTTTCCTTCATTATTATTCCTTAGATTCATCTTGCTTCATTTTCTTTCTCTTTATTTCTTCCTTGTCTTCCTTCCTTATTTCTTACCTTAATTTCTCCCTTTCTTATTTCCATCTTTCCAGTTCTTTCTGTCATCTTTATATCCTCTTTCCTTCCCTCAGTTCTTCATTCCTATTTATTTCCATCGGTCCTTTCTTTCTGTTCGCTTTCTTTTTTTCCTTCCTTCCTCTTGTAGGTTGTATATTTCCCTCAAACATCCCTCCTTACCAGGTTAAGGTAGAAAAAGCTCAGTAGTTTTCCTTTTCCCATCTCTCATCGTTCAAAATAGTTTTTCTGTTCATCTGTTCGTTGGTGACTCTGCGTGGCAGAGCTTCGCCATGAGATTTGCTCAGGTTAATGTGCCTTGAGGTTTGCCCACATGAACGCTCACTCGGTGTGTTTGTGGGTTAATGGATCCTGATGGAAGAAATGGAGTGAACCATTTCAAATCAAATGTCCCTTTTACTTTATAGCTTAATAAACAGCGACAGACGACAGTTAGATTTACACTGAGAGCTCGTAAAAAATGCGGCATCACTTTTACGACGTTATTATAAAACACAATAAATTAAATGTTCCAATGGGGGTCAAACTCAGCCTTTTTGTTTGCAACTGACGTTTAACTTTTCTGTGACCTTTCAGCAGACGTTTCTGTTAGAAAATAAAAATGCCGCTTCAAGTGGAGTCTTCCCCCAGAACACAAATCATTTCACACAGCAGGGGAAAAAAAGCAATATTTTGTTGGAGAAATGATTATGTTGTAAACATTTTAACTCCTCTCACTGGAAAACAGCCAGTTCCTATTATTTTCACGTGGTTACAGACATTGTTCTGTCTTGATTCTGAATTATTGTGTTTCTCTCTGATGTGAAAACGAAAGAATCGTTATGCCAGGAAACGCAAATTTCAAGTCAATTTCCTTTTGAATGACTCATAACCTTGAAATAAAAGACCCGGCTGGAAGTAATTATTACGTTCATTTGTTCCTTCCTTTAGCGGCAGTTATGTTATGATTCACTCTTTTCACTTAAATTGGTTAATTATTGCTTTCAATGCAGTTAAGTAGCTACTTGAACTGAATCAGACCCGGCTTCCACCTTTTCCTGAGTCGCGTAAATTAGGCTGCTGCAAGCAGGAAGTGCAGCTTCACTTTATTATCGTCCTATGAAGTTTGCAGTAGTGTCTTCCTGATGTTCTCACTCTCCATGTAAAACACAGTTATGAGCAAAACATTCATAACCTGCCTAATGGACTCTCGCTGCTGCCCTGAACAAACAGACAAACATGGGCTGGGAATTCGGCTGCAGTGTCTAAAGCAGAGGACATATGCTCTTCTAAATATTTCAGTTTTGTTTTAATTCAATTTCATTTAAAAGGGGTGTGCATACTAATGAAGATTAGCAACAGACGGTGTGATAAAGTTTTCATCCCTTCCCGATTTTCCAGTTTCTTGGATGTTTGTCACATTTCAGTGTTTCGGAACATCAAAGTAATTTGGATATTAGTCAAACACAACAACGCAGTTATTAAATGAATTTATTATTATTATTATTATTATTATTATTATTATTATTATTATTATTATTATTATTATTATTATTAATCAAGAGCTTCTGTGTGAACCTTTCTTCAGTTACTGGTGCTTGAAATCCTTGAAAATTCTTAAAATTAAGTCTTTGTTTCAAATGAGTAAAATGTCATATATAGTTAAGAGTTTCTGATTTCTTGAAAGCCATTGATTGATTTGTATTAAAGTACAATTTAACATTTGATTCAAAAACTTTATATATATATATATATATATATATAGAGAGAGAGAGAGAGAGAGAGAGATAGATCATAACAATAAACATAAAAAACAAAACTTCCATATTGTGTTCGAAAAAGAGTCTGAGGCCACAACTTAATAAATCTTCACCCCAATTGTCTCAATTAGATGTTTTCAAGGTTTGGAAAGTGTTTGATTTCTGATTTCTTGAAAGTCATTGATTTGTATTACAGTACAATTTAACATTTGATTCTAGATAAGTTTAGTTGTAAAACATTATTTACAGATAAAACCATATATACTCATATATAGTTAAGAGTTTCCAGACTCCATGAAATGTTTCATTCTGTCTGGAAACAACATAAGTAAATCTTTGTGTTTTTGTGGTTCTGTTTGCGCCTGTGTTGGGCTCAGCTTTTTCCAGGAGCAACATCGATTCACTGGGTTTTAGTGGACTCAGGAGCACTTTAGTCACAAATTAATCTTAATCTTTTAGAGTTGGATGCTTTGGAAGCTAACCAGCTATTGATACAAAGTAAAACTAATGTAGATCTATTTATTTTTGACATTTCTGCAACTTGGTTTAGGAGGACTTAGATTCCACTAAGTGGATTCACTTGCACAAATGAGCAACATCTTTATTTTTCAAATAAAGTTTTGGTAATGATGCTAAACTCTCTCTACTTTATGTAAAACAAAGCCTGAGCCCTGATCCATCCCACATTACACGGCTCAGACTTTAAGGAGGTATAACATGTGGGAGGTGTTTGTATCTGCAAGCACCATCACAGATTCATACAAACTAAAGTTGTTTACAGCTCATATATATTTATAACAAAGTGTGAATGAAACAAACAGAGGGTTTCCGCCCAGTGGCGCGGCGAGTCGTTATTAACCCCCACATCTTTTTAAGGCGGCTGTTAAAATGTTGGAAACAAGAAACATGCAACACAAACAAGATGCAGATCATCCAAAACAGGCATCTACCAACTAGAAATGAGTTGTTACTGTTGAATAGTTCATATTGGGTCAAGCCAAGTTTGAAAAAGCTTTCCAAGCTGTTTTCAACAAAAACATACACGTCTAGATAAGTTTAGATGATAATTCAGCATTGAATGGGATTTGAGAACTCTTGAGCAATCAAGACAAGTTCCATTACGAAACATTGTTGATATTCTGCTAATGTTGATAAAAACACAATTTCACCATTACGACGTTCCCATTAAAAAAAACACATTTAAAATCGGACATGAGTAAGTTTGTTCGCTCTATTAGTGATTAAAAAAACATGCATCCTTCTACCACTTCCTGTCTTCTTCTTCATCTTTTCCACCAGTAGTAGCATCCGGTTGTTGATTATGTGACTCGTGTGACGCAAAAAAAAGTGTTTCCAAAAGACTTTCATTACAGCCAAAACACCACCTCATCCTAGTGCTTAATCTTTTTATGAAGAAATGCTTTTTTAAATCGCTGTGTACAAATTGGAATTGTACAAATTCCAATTTGCACAATTCCAATGGAAACAGAGCTGCTGGTGCTGGAGGAAGTCCAAACCGCCTACATTACACAACGATGCGTTCCATTTGTACTCGGAACTTGGAATTTTAACTTCCCAGTAGGAACAATCAACTGGAATTCGGACTTCCCAATGGGAAAGTGAGCTCAACTCCAACTACCCCCAGTAACGACTTGAAAGGGAGATTTTCTGTAGTCAATATTCCAACACAAGCCATAAAGTCTTCCTTTCAGCATCTAGTTTCTCCTAATGTCTTCTTGTCGTCTCATGTTCTTGCAGCCACACTGGGAACGTTGGAGTTCAGTTTGCAGTACGACCAGGAGAACAACGCGCTTCACTGCAACATCAACAAAGCCAAGGTGAGCCTTCAGCATCTTCATGTTGATCTTTTTGGTGTCCCGAGTGTGAAAGAAATGAATTTTACTGCAATAAAACATGAGTCAGAAAATACAGATTTATATAAACTGATGGTTTTTAGAATATTTTCCAACTGTTTAGATAGCTATTTTCCCTCCACCTTGCTAACTAACATTGTTAAAGCTGTTTTACACGTCCCACATTTACCAACTCCAAACAAAAACACTAGAATAATTTTTATAGTTTTTGTGTTGTTGTCATAAAATGCGGTAATGAAGACATTTACTGGAACACCAGCAGCTCCCAGGAATCCTAATAAGTCTGGAAGCGTCAGAAATTTCAGAAAATGTAAAAAAAAAAAAAAAAAAAAAAATCACAATAAAATAGCAAGAGTGGATTTTAATTTTCTCTCTAATGAGCAGTTTGCTTCTGTTAAAATTATGGGGATGTTATTTTCATATTTTGCTGCATCTTTTATTAAATCTCTTAAATTACCTCCTTGGTTCACACTGACTTAAATGTTACCTGACTATTTGTGACTGAAGTAGATTAAACTTTTATGAAGAATACGAAGCAACTCTGTTCGTAACTAAAAATGTCATAGGCAACATAACATTTTAGCAGCAGTAATGTATTTTTTATTCACTTTCAACATTATTTTTTAAATATACCTTTGTTCATAATCTGAAAACCTGAAGCCAGAATGTCGCGGCCTTCTAGTTTCCGAAAAGCAATACTCCAACAAAGGCCGTGGGTGTTAACCGGTGGTCTCTGATTTGAACGCACTTTCCGACTTAATTTGTTTGAAAAAATATATTCTTTATTTCTTGTACAAAATAGCGACAAAATAATTACCAAAATTGTCCTACAACTTAGTAAAAAAAAAGCGAAAGTCAACTTAATATGACATTTCAAGTACAAAAAGGTGAAAAGTGTAAGTGAAAAGTGGTCAAAAAAATCATTTACAAAAGACCTCCCATCCACACACCAAACATTTGCCAAACAATGGCTCCACCAAACACCCGGTGTGTTTTTAATTACTCAAATTAATGGGAGGGTCTAAACAATTACCAACAATCAATTCAAATATACAAATTAATTACAGAGTTTGGAGTTCTACACTTAACTTAAAAAAAATTCCAACTTCCCAAAATAGAAAACTAAATTAGTAGAATATTACAATTTGCAAACTTTACATAAATGGCCACAACACAGAATATTAGCAGACTATTACACAGTGTCTGGCTCAGTTTCTCCTTCAGTCTTTGACCGAAAACATCCATCCATATTTTTGTCCATCCATTCTTCTACATCTGCCTTTAATCTTCTGCTGTACTCTCTATTCAACTCTGCTATATATTAATGAAAAAATCTAGTTGACTTGTTCAGTCCGCTTTAATTGAAGTTCATTTACCTAGAAAGTCCGGTTCTTTTGATGAGGTGTGAATGTATAATCAAATCTGTTACGGACCAAAATAGTGAACTCTCCTCCACCCAGTCTGGGTTTGGTTGAAGTGAACTCTGGTGCAGTTTGAATGCATATGTGAACGCCAAGTGAACTGGAGACCAAAAGTAGGAAGTGGACTACAGAGTTTTAATTAAAGTTTCAGAGACCATCTGGATGCTGATCTATTGTATAAAGACATGTATCTTATATTGCAATTCCAGGCACTTTGAATTGCCTTGTTGCTGAAAAAGTGCTATATAAATAAAATTATCTTGCCTTACCTATCTTAACTAGTTGTATACCTTCAGAAGAATATATAACTCAAATATATATAACATTCTTCTCTAACATTTCACGGTGTCAGATAATTAAAACCATCTCTTCTGCTCTTGTAGACTTTTCCTTCATTAACGGTGTCGAGTCTTGTTTCATCACTTTCTGTCTATTATTTTTTGCTGGCACAGATTTTTTTTCTTTCTCATCTTCATTAAACTGGTGCTGCAATTATGAGAGCAAAATCGCAGCATCAGTTCCATTACAGAAACATCCGCTCCAAAGCCAAACTTCCCTTTGCTAAATAATCCTTACGGTGGTGATTGTGATGAACCAGCTCACTGGACAGGTTCAGTAACAAAAAAGATGCTTTAACAAAGAAAAAAACTTCATTTTTCTATAATGTACCGGAGAGAAAAAGCTCTCTCTTTCCTTTTTACTGTGATGAAGTGATGTTTCTGACGGCTGCCACTGCCGTCAGCAACTCTAACTCTTTTTGTGTTAGTGAATAGCCGGTTTGGAGGAAACCGGGCTTCAGAGGAGCCGTTCTTGGCAGCGCTGTTGGACAGCAGAGTGGGCAGAAGGCCACATTGATTTATGGTTGTTATTTTCTATACTGCTCTGCAGATAGACTTCAGCTGCTGCCTAGCCAAGCACTGAAAATGAATTTACTCTTTCATATATTCTGTTATGTGGCCGTCCCCACTGTGTAATTAGTTTGCTAAACCCATTATTGGGCTTTCTAACCGCTGATTCCTTTTGCTGCCAAACCGACTGTTGCTCCAATAAAACCAGTAACTGAGTAAAACTCAGTTAGCCGTTTATTCAGATAAAAGATTCTGATGAATTCTCAGAAACTGTTTGGATCAGGAAATATTCTAAATTCATAGAAGAATTTCAGAAGAATTTACATATGAAGGCTTTTTTATTGCAGTGTAAAGACTACTACCAAAAAAGAAAACAATAAGGTAATATTTTTAAACTATTTTTTTTTTGTAGTTCAGTGAACTAACTGGCCTTTTTGGTATTGAGCATTTAAAATATTTTTTACTGCAAGCTAAAAAATATTAAGTTGCCATTACAAGAAAAAGCAACGTTATTGAGTAAACTACATCCAAAATCAGACATGCTTCACTTTCCCCAGGCTGCCCATGCTTCAACACTTGGCTGTAATTTTCCAGTGAACTTCTCCCTGCAGGAAGCCTTACTGGAGGAGCAGCTCCTTCTCCTCTCACCTTCGTACAAACTGTTGCTCTTAAACCTTTTTCAAAGAAAATACACATTTTAACAACCTCCTGAACGTCTAACTGGATGTTCCTGTTGGCATCCAGTCTGTCCTGACTGGAGGTGTTTGACTTCTCATCTGATCCTCTTAGATTTTCTTGCTGCTTGCCACTAAAATATAAGCAACACATTGATTTAGAAAAGCAGGTCTCTTCTTTTGCCCTCTTACTATTATGGTCTCAGGATGGTGACATTAGTCCATCTGATAGCCTGTCTGTCCATCTGTCCCACAATTTGGTGTTCAGTCAGGAACAGCTGTCATTTCCCTACAGTTTCCCCAGAATAATGTCTTCAGGCTTGCCAGAAAACTTGCCACTTCGTATTGTGATAGTCGCTGGCCACAGTCATCATGACGATCTGCTGCTGAGGCACAAACTTCTAAAACAAAACACGTTTTCTTGAGCCATGAGTTGGTTCACATTTATAGAATCTCTGACCAAATTTATGGGTTCTTGGAAAAAACTGTTGATGTTAATTCAGTAAATTGAGAAATTAAATCAGGGGTCAGATCTGGTCTTAAAAGCAAAGTTATTGATGTCTGCATTCAAATAAATTAAAATCTAATCATAAAGTTAATGTAACTCAGTTCAAAAAGGGAAACTGGTACAGATTCATTAGATACAAACAGTAATTTCTGCTCATTTTGATGGTTGTCATCATAAGGTCGGCCCTAGTCTGTTTGGTGCGCTGGGACAACGTCCACCAACGTCCACCACCACCACATTTAGATTATCATGTGCAACCACAGACACACTCAATTTCTGTTAATATTTTATTAGAAAAATGTGGCAGAAACTAGAATAATAAGACACAAACATAGCATACACTGTGCAGTACAATAGAAATACAAAAAATAAATACTGCAGAAAATACAATTTAAAATAAATTGCTCCATCAGTGAAACATTTATGAAATGATGTGTTCTTCAGTTGCATTTTGATCAAAGCACAAATTTCCCCGCACCACAGTCAAGGAATGTCTAAATAAATATTTTAATAAGATACACTTCAAGAAACACAAAAATTAATTTGCAAAACTGTTATAAAAAGTCCCACTCTTTGTTAACTAATCAATTTTCAATCAAGGAAATAAGCTAAGATTCCACTGCAAAAACTGTTTACTTAGTGTGACAGCTTAAACCACCCCTAGAGCAGAAGCCGCCCTGGGTAACTGACTACATTGGCCATAACATAAATCACTACTGAGAATATTACATGAGATCAATAAAAAGATATCGTTTGCAGCCTAAATGATCATGAAAACCTGAAAGTTGGCAAAAGGTTCCAATGAACTTTGAAAACTGGTCTGACCTTTAACCCCATAGATAACCTATTGACTATCATAAAGAGGAAGATGAGAGACACCAGAACCAACATTGCAAATAACCTGAAGGCTGTTATCACAGCAACCTGGACTTCCTGAACACTTCAGAATGAAGTACAACAGAAATTCAAGCAAAATGAGCCCCAACCAGGCACTGAATGCAGATCTGTACAATGAACAAGAAAATATTTCTTGAGTGTGATTTAATATTTTACATCTCCAAGAAACTCATATTTGTATTTTTCCTTGTCTGTAAGCTAAAAAAATCACCGACATTAACATAATTTTAATATTTTAAATACATTAATTTCCATCTAATAAATCCTTCTGTAGATTTCCTTGTAGAATGGAATTACTGAAATAAAGGACTTCTTGATCTGGTCTGAAGATCTGAAGGTGGCTTTACTTCCCCAGGTCTCCAGAAAAGCAGCTGCAGATCCTCACAAGTTTTCAGGTTTTAATAAAGCTAATAGTCTTAAAGTAGACTCTGCAATGTGGAAAAAAAAATTGAACACACAACTGGCACAGATTTGAAATGACTGAATTTACCCATTACCAGCTGCCCTAAAAAAATCCATCCCAGGAGCAAACTGAGTAGTGATGGAAATAAAAAAGAAACCAAATGTTTCAGTTCAGGCTCCAGGGAGAACTTTAAAGTCTGGATATTAGTTTCATACCACTAAGTGAAAATTAAGACATTAAATGTATTGAACTCAATTCTAATGTACAGTTGAAAAAACTATCTTTGAAGTAAAATTGTTTTTTTTCCCCTCTTCTTCAAATTTGGTGCTTCTCGATTGAATTTCAGAAATTAATGTTTGGATGTCCATGACTTTTTGTTCTTCAAAAAGTCATTAAACACACCCAAAGAAGGTTGTGTCTAAGATGTCTGGGTCCACAGTTGGTGTTGGCATTTAAAACCTGGTGCAACAAACATCCTTTAGTGTATGACAGCAATTCTCAGTTTTGATTCTCAGTGGTCAAGTCCAGTTTATATCAACTTACAAAAGCTTTCTTTTCATCACTTTGAGATGTTAATCCATCAGTTTATTGCAACTTGTTTAGACGATCAAGTTTATTTGTAAAGAACATTTCAGCAACAAGACAATGACAACATAAAAACATAAACAACACATCATAGCGTCAGCAATTGTGAAAACCAGCAAGTGTTTAAATCATCAGTACACATCAGATATGCTGGTCATTGTTCCACTTTTTGTGTGATTACATTTGAGGGAACATGAAGTTTCTGATAAATAGGAAGTGAGCACAGGCTTTTACTTTTTCAAGTTTTCTCATATTAAATATTTATGTTGTATTTTCTTTGACACATTTTATTAAGAAAAGTAAACAGATATTTGTTTGGCCAAATCCCCCCCCCCCAAAAAACAAAAAAACAAAAAAACAAATCTGTGATATTGTTATGGAAGTATTTAAAAAATATATATTATGATGTCATTTTTTTCTTTAAATATCACCCACCTCTAACTGGTGGGTGATATTTAACAGAAGATCTTTAATATATTTCGGTGCTGATTGGTGAGAGTCAAAGATTCCCACCCTAAAAGTCTTTATTTCCTCGCTCCACTATTTTTGTCTGATCAGCAGATCAGCAATCATCCCTAAAACAAAAGAGGAAAAGTAGATGATTTTCTTCCTGTGGATTAATGTTGGTTTAAATCACTATCCTAATAAAGTTGGGGTGGGTTAGCCTAATCCTTTTCTTTTCCAAGCTGAGTAAATCTATCCCGTCTGTGAATCAAAGATCCTCCGACAGTTTGATTACAAGATGGCGACCTGTCTGCTCAGCACCACCCACTCTACAACCTTTACTAACAATAACCCTTTCATTGCTTTCCATTTGGCCTTTTATCGCCTGCTACGCCCACACCTAAAAAACATCCTCTGGCTCGGCTTCTTACAGAAGTTTTACATCTTTTTCCATTCCATGTCTTTGTATCTGTTTTTTTGTTCGTACCGTTTTACATTAAAAATGATTTTAAAAGGTAGTTTATTGTCGTTTTTTACTTGTATGATGCATAAGGTTTTAACTTCTTTTGGAGTTGTCACAGTTTAGCTCTGAATATTGATGAAATGTCTAACAAAGCAGAGAGGATGAAGCGAGGTGCTGCAGCTGAGCCGCAGCAAAATCTATTGTGATTTCCTCCCTGAGCCGTTAACGCTGGTTCTGTTGAGCCCGAAGTCCGATAGATAAGATCAGGCGGATCTCCGTCGGGTTCCCGCATCAGCCGGTAGATCAGACACAGAGTTTAGATCAAAGCAAAGAGTTCCTGATGGAGCTAAAATGACTACAAATAGTTTTATTTGTTCGTTCATCCATCTGTCTGTTCATCCATCAATCCATCCATCCATACATACATCCATCCTTCCATCCCCACTGGTGTCGTTTATGCTTTCTCACTAAGACCTACTATGGTCAATTAGCCAAAATCAGCAAAACAATAAAACTGAACCCAGTTTCATAGAGTGGCAGGTCTGGTCCAAAGAACCACTCCCTGAAGCAGAAACCAGGTAGGTCGGTGTGTAAGGACACACTTGGGCCTGCTGAGGGCGATATACTATGTTGTAACAGCTTGTATATGGTGAGTATCAACATGGCTGAAGTTAGCGCCTTAGCATTAGCTTCCCCTAACTAATGTTAAGAGTTAGACAGAAGACAGTAGTGGACACCGCTAACTAATGTTTTAGTCAGCGGTGTCCAGATCAGACACAGTCTTCTACTCTATTTTTGAAGAAAATCAAGGATCGAAAGGTTTAAAAACCAGATGGAAAAGAAAAGTTTGACAAGGACCCTACTTCTTGTTTTGCATAATGCAGGTTGAACATAAAAAACCTTCTACCAATAAACTCTAGCATTAACAAGGTATGAGAGAAATGCCATAAAAATAAACCAGCAGTTTTTTTTGGAAATGATGATAATCCAATGATTTAAGAACATTTTGAAATATTAATGAAATATTAAAGAGACCAGTTTGTCTCTGTGTTGCCCTGCGACAGACTGGCGACCTGTCCAGGGTGTCCCCGCCTCTCGCCCCAAACGTTAGCTGGAGATAGGCACCAGCAACCCTCCCGACCCCATTAACAAAGGTGTAAAGAAAATGAATGGATGGATGGATTAATGATGAGACCAAGCAGGCTGTTGTAAATGATGTTTCAATTTGTGGATACAAATGTCTGTCCTTTTATTGGTTTTGTTGGCAGAACTTTTTAAAACTTTTTGTCTTAATTCACTCACTGCAACTGTAATCTTTTTACTTTGAACTGTTTCAGTTTTTATCTCACCTGTTTTCCTTCTTTTCTCCATCTTTTTTTCTTTTGCATGCTCTCATTGCATCCATTTGTGTTGGTGGTTTATGTTTGATGGAATAAAGCTTCCTGTTCCCAGGTACAAAAAGGTAAGCTGCTGAGTTAAGCTCGGATCTCAACCCGTTTTCACTAAATCAATCCTTAGTTCTGATCCGACCAGCCTCCCTTATCGACCCAACGCCATCTCCCTCCTGAGCTCCTTCAGATTATCACTGTGAGGTTTTTTCATCAGTTTGTTGGATGTTTGCTCTTTTTTGTTAATCTGCAGTCATTTTGGGGGGGGGATTATCTGGTAAAAGAAATTATGGTCTTGTGTTTAGTTTTTTGTGGACTTGCTAGACCAAGAACCTGGCATCAAACTTCTTGGAAAGTGTAATAATGATGATTATTTAGGTAAATCTAAAAGCCTGATGATACAAGAATGGAAAAATATTTAACTTGAGCTGATAGGAACATGGGGCAAATCCTTTCTGGTCAGGACTTTTTATGCTTTTCTCTCCACTCTTGTGAAACGCTTGCTCTGAAGACTTCAGAGCAAGCGTTCTACACAAACACTTGCTCTGCAGCATTTGTGTAGAATAGTTTTCAGACACGAGAAGAGAAACATTTTGCCTAGAAGATTTGACTAGACCAACCTGCAAGGAATTCCAAGCCAGGACTCCCAAGTTCAGAGGCAGAAGCTCTTTATTATCGTCTTTGTTCATGTTTGACTGAGAAACAGACTGCCCAACTGCCTCAAAGTAGCTTGATTTCAATCTTAGTGTCACGTTAAATGTTATGCATCAAACTGTTGAGAGTGACTGCAGGCTGAACAGGTGGGATCAGAGTTGGAAATGGCAGCAGGGAGTGAGCAGACAGGCCCTATAGAGACTATCTGGACATCAGATTAGATGGCAGACGGCTGGCAGTCAGACAGGCATGCTGGCAGGCTGACCGAGTAGGAAAAAAACGAGGAGACATAATGTCAGCAGAAGACAACAAAGTGATGGAAACAAATTTGGCCTAGGTATGCAGATCTGGCAAAGACTAGGAGGAGAGACGGGCTTCAAACTGCTGATGTTAATGAATGTCCGACGTGAAGCAGTGGGAGCTCAGAGTGAAAAGGAAGCAGAAACTCAGACAAAGACAGTCACAAAGTTGTAATTACGCTGATGTGTTTTCTCATTGGTCCAACTCGTATCCCTGTGTTGTACCCGAGCTCTTTCACCTTCTCCAGGAGAGAAGGTGAAAGAGACAAGAGGAAGGATGAATCTTTGGTTCCTAGATTTGCTTATTCTTTAGAATGCAATTAGAAGGATATTCCTAAAATGTATTACCCTTCTTAATGCCTATTTTAGAAAAATTACTCTTAAAAGCATGTCAGTGGAGCTTTTCTTTGAAGCAGTTCCTTAAATAGGGCCTATTATGCAAGATTCACTTTGTATATGTTTTTCTACTTCCATTTGGTTCTCGACTGCTTCTAAAAACAGCCCAAGCTCTTAAAAAACACTCAAAATTCAAATTTTTGGCAAAAATTTTAATGTTTTTTGTTAAGTCACAACTGACAGGCACTGCGCTGTTACCTAGCAACTCAAGCTGAACTCCAGCACGTTTGGTCAGCCGTATAGTGGCTGCTGGAAAAGACAAGTTTCTTGTTGTTGACTTACCATCCAAAAAGAACTTTGTCTATTCTTGTTGGTTGTGCAGGAGGCTCCACCTCTACTTTCCAAAGATGTTCGTTTGTATATTTACGCATCTGTTTACAGCTACTTTAACGTGCGAGTGAAAACATTGAGTTGGGCCATAGACCCATTCTAACATGTTCAAGGAAGCATCAGAGGTCACCTTTAAGGGATTTTCTTCTGAAGCAGTTCCAGCGTTAAGCCAAGTCTGATGCTAAAGCTTGAAATACTTGTATAAGAAAAACACCTAAATTATTTTCTCAAAAGTCAGAGAGAAACACACTGATATGATTTTGCCATGAAGTAAATCTCCCTGTCAATCACAATTCAAGCTGATCTAAACAATATATGAGTAAAAGTTTCATTTTGAACCTTTTAATGTTTGGAGTTTCTTCACTCAAAATACTTATAGGTCAATACTAACCTAATATTTTCCTTATGTTGTAGTTTTATTAACTTTAGCAAACCAGCTGCTGTTTTCTTACATCTGCAGTATTCATCCTGGAGAGATTTCTTTTTTTGTTTTAGTCACTCATAAACGCCTCATATCACCAAACCAAATTTACCATCAGCTAACCTGAGTAATAACTTTATGGACTTTTTAAATCATGGTTTGACTAACCCAAAAATATTGTTTTGTTCTCCTGATAAATGGTCTGAATGGGGTTTTAAGGCTTCTGTAGGTTTCTGTGCAAATTTTGATGTTTTCATGTAAATGTATTTAATTCTGCAATATTTTGCCTAATACCATTTCAGTGCTGCCACCTTTAGGTTGAACATTTGCTATTGCAGCTGAATTTTCTTCTTGGTTACAAGAGCACACACAGGAATAAACTAATAACAGTTAAGTTTTTATGCACATTTAAGCAACATGGCAGTTGCTTAAACTGCCATGTTGCTTAAATGGTACGTAATTGGTACGTAATTGGTACGTAATACAGTACCAATTATGAAGCAAACATTGAACATTTCAATTTGTCATATATCATCATCAAACAAATATACATTAAATATATTGATCAATGTTCCAGTTATTATTAATCAATAGTAGTTGGTGTCGTTTGTTTTTACAATGCAGCTCCAGCTAGAAAGTTTATTTCAATATTTTCTTTACTGCTAGACATAGTTTGACAAATACATAAATTCAATTTAAGTGTCATAAAACCATCATGGTTTATCTCAGACCACGTTTCAGCAGCAAGGCATTTCCAAGTGCTTTACATCATAAAAACATAACACATTGCATTTTGTCAAATATCATCATTAAAATCATCAATACACATTGTATATGTTAGTTAATGTTCCATTTATTATTGTTCAAAAGCAAAAATCATCATTGTTTCAGCAGTTTTCTGTAAGTTTTTTTCCAATTTGTTTTCTATAAAAACTTGACCTAACCTCATTAAAGGACAGTGGGCGATGAATTGATGAGGGAAAATGGAAGAAGTCGAGGCTTCAGAAACGATCAGAACACGATATATTCAGCTTTCTCTTAAAATGTATCCATCCTCCAACCGCTCTCCTCTAAAAAACTTTCAATTATCAGTTTGTTGACGATATCAACAATAGTGACTATAGCATTTAATGAGACCTACCTGCACAGTTTCCATATTGGCTGCTATCGTTTCTTAATGATAAAAAGTCGCCAGTGCCTGACCCATGACCCCAGCCGCCCTCTGAAGGTTTAACCCCCGTCTCAGCATAGCTCTGGTTCAGTCTCCTCTGTATTAGATCAATAACCTCCTCTCCCATCCAACTGGTTATCTGCTGCTCACAGTGATTGATGCTTCCTGCACATGTGTGTTAGCAGGCCATTCAGTTATGATAATGAAGACGTATTCCCTGTCGATGAAGAGGCTGATAGCACAATGGAGACGATGCGCTCATGTGGGAGATAAGGGCTGTAAAATAGAGATAAAAACGATTCCCTTAAAATAAACATGTTGGTTTCATGAGCCCAGAACCCGGATAATCTTGGAACATTATGGGGATTCAATTAAAAAGTAAAGTTTACATTAGGCCTGTCATGATAATACATTTTGCTGGATGATGAATTCTCCAAAAGTTATTGTGACAAATTATATTGTTGTTTTGAAACCATTTTCAAGTAACATAATGGTAACAATCAAAGTTCACCATCTCAATGGTAAATACATTTTAATTTCTAATTAACATTTAACACTGAAAGTGGAAGACATTTTAAATATCCAAAATAAATAAACAAAAAACAGAACAAATGCAGTTACTTATGAAGTTTATGTAAACATAACTGAAATTCAAAAAGTGGCTAGTTGCATCAGACTGAAGCCTTTTGTCATCCGGTCTTTGGCAAAAGGAAACAGAAATGAGAAAAACAATCATCATGCAAATGGAAATTATCAAGCTTTTTTTTTTACTTTTTATTTTCAATAACTGGTTTTATAACAACATATACACACAGTAGAGATAATGAAAATACAAACTCAAGTAATAAAGGTACATAATAATAATACAAAATAAATTTGAGAAGTACACGAACAAGACAATCAAGCTTGTTTTAATTTATCTTGTGATTGATTTATTGCTTACTGTGACAGGCTCACATTCAGTCATCATTAGCACTGATGTCATGTTAATTTTAGGCTTAGTGTATCTTTATTTTACAAAGATTTCTGATTTATCAAACCGTTGTTTGCAGAATGTAGTTGGGGCTCTGTCCTTCTGGAATGTGCAATGTATGTTCTACAAAACAAAGTCTGGCTTAGTGGTTTCCAATGTCAGGGATTTAAGTCGGGTTACATCAGTCGTCGGGTCTTAAGATGATATATGGATTTTAAAATAAGAATTAGAAACTACTTCTAACAACACATTTTAGCCCAGAACACAGAGTGGAACAGTAGTCCTAAATAAATGATACAATACGTGTCAAGACTTTCTTGTATAATGAGCTTATTAGCAAAGTTTACAAACTTCTTCAGGGTCAAAAGTCAGCATCTTCTGTTCTTGTTATTTTATCTGTTTTCCAGTGTTAATGGTGTTTTTGCAGATGCGAATGACCACATGTGCATTAACGTGTGCATAAATTCACTTTCTTGAACTGTGAAATGTTAGAACTCAGCTTTAGCTTCAAATTGATGCATATATATTTATTAACTGATATCTGATCCAAGAATTATGTTAGAATTGGGCCTGATACCAACTCTGGACCAGATCAGTCCTAACTCTAGCTTCAGTGTGTAGCAGCCATTCACTTCCACTTAACACAGTTTAATGTCAACCAATACACTGCTCTCAGTTTAAGTTTGTAAGAAAATAATAATTTATTAAATTCAAAGGTTTCCAACAACTTAATGCCACACATAAAAGACCTTAGTGAATGTGTTTGTGTTCAACAGTGATCAAATATGTACTGTTGAAATGATTAATTGCACTGTGATTAAAAGGATTAATTGTTATTAACCAATTATTCAAATAATTGTCAACTAATTTAGTAATCAATCATTAACTGGAGTATACAGACTCAAAAAAGTCAGTTTGGTGGAAGAACAACACAGTCAGAGTAATTAAGAGAAAAACTTGACAAATATGAAAAAACCCGCCTTGTAATTATGTTTTACTTATAATTCAAATGGAATGGTTTTAATTTCACCTGGCTCAGATTCTGTAAAAAACAAACAAACATCCCATTAAGTACCGTTGGCTATCCAGTTATTACTCGGTTAATAAATAAAAAATAATCAACAGATCACCCCTACACTGTTTTGATAGTAAGTCAAGTGGAAAGAACTGAGCTTTTCACATGTTGGTAAAATTATTTATTTAGCTTTAGCAAACATTTTATTGCTTAATTTTTTTTCTAATTTAAAAAAACAATTGAATTATTTGCAACTATTAATGTATTTGTGATACTGCACAAAAAGGCTTATGTAGTTAACTGAAATGTTTGCAGAATCCACCAAATTTTTATCTCAGTTATCATTAAGTAATCGTAATAGAATAATTGTAGGTTACAGCTTAAAAGCATACCAGTTCAAATATTACTCAAATTCATTAACAGTGCGGTAATTTTAGGTTTTTGCATGGTGAAAATATTGCATAGTGTGTAAAATTGTTGAATGCACTTTTATATTTTGAGATCATACCAACTCAGACACCTCGACTGTCAGACTTCAATTTCTTTCATGCGGTGTACCTCTGATTCTACATTACTGTTTGCCACAGACTATCTGCTTTTATCAAATAGATTTGCATAAATCTAAAATTTGACGGCAGCTAGCTGCATGCTTGGAATAATCAGAGTCTTTAGCAGCTAATTAACTTGAGGAGGCGGGTTCAATTTCACTTCTGTAAAAGCTAAAAATCAACTCCAGTGTCGGTCGCAAGAAAAGTTGGAGCTGCACCTACAGAGAAAACTCATTTTCTTCAATTAAAGTCGAAAAGATCGGCATTCTCTCCGTGTTGTTTCCTAACCATCAAGCCACGCTACGACTTCATCTGGATGATGATGATGATGATGGTGGTGGTAATTATTTCTTCCCAGAAAAGGAGCACAACTTCATTTTGCAGCGTTTATGTCGGGCTGCTATTCAGCCGAGCTGTTATGAAAGAACACGCCTGAGATAGGAGGTGTGGATCCACTCCCATCTGCCTTTTGCAGGGGTCATTTTCCCTCCAACCCTCAGTAATTATGATCAACAGAGTATTCACAGCGTTCTCGTGCAATCAGCGGTGTGACGCAGCTGCCTGTTCATCGCAGGCCAGCCTCGTGTAATGTCTTCCATCTCGGTGGCAGTTCAGGTGTTTGCTGAAGGCAACAATAGCAGCAGATGAAAGCGCCACTCTAACCTCCCCAATCACCTCTTGTGGTGCTGCTGCTCATTTAAGGGGAAAAAACACAAAACAACAAAAAAATGAGCATTTCAACACTACGGAAATTTCAAATATAGAGGAATAACTTGCCAGAAGACACAAGATGCAGAGTTTTTTTGTTAACATATAGTGTTCAATAAGATGTTGAGCGAAAGGAAAAGTTCAGAAATGGAGATTTGGGATTCGACTTACAGATCAACAAGAAATCTTAAGTCGAGACCTGAAGCAACCTGAGGAGTTCTCTGTGCAATATGTCATTGTGAATGGTCTCCTGTATATTTATTGCTATGTGGGGTTCTCAGTTAATACATAGGGGTCAAATACTTCACTTTGCAACATTGCTTTGAACCCCGTTTACTGTGCACATCAACCCAAATATGCTGACCGGCACAGATCTTCTGTGACCTGATGAGAAAAACATGCAAATTAGTCGCATCTGTTGCATTTTATGGATGTGCTTTTGCGATGGCCTCACTTGTGCCAAAAGCCTTCAAAACAACAATTACCGTATTTTCCGCACTATAAGGCGCACCCTCAATGAATGGCCTCTTTTAAAACTTTTTTCATATATAAGGCACATAGAATAGACGCTACTGTTACGGTTGCCACCCGTCCCGTATGTGACATGACTTGTTCTGTTCTCTACAAATGTGGCTGTATAATAAAGAAATGGTCCCCGAGTACTTTATATAGTAGGCTGCCCCAGTCGTTGTTTCACTCACGGTGTTGGTGTTGCGATATTGTGCCCAACTGCTTTCTGGGTAACACAGACCAACCAACACGCTGCCGCCGCAGTCTCTGTCTGTCTTCTTTATTAACAAACCAGTTTTTTGACAACTATCCCAACATGCATCGCACGCTTCTTCTTCTACGGGGGAAAATGAAGTCGGTGGCTGCTTACCGTAGTTGCTAGACCTGTTGTGGCTCAATATTGGTCCATATATAAGGCGCACCGGATTATAAGGCGCACCGTCGGCTTTGAGGAAATTGAAGGTTTTTAGGTGCGCCTTATAGTGCAGAAAATACGGAACTTGACTATACCTTGTTATGTACAGTTTCTGTCTCAAAATAACATTTCAACAGAACACCACCCTTCAGAGTAACCTTGATTGATCTTAGCAGTTGTTGACAGCATTTAAGTCACAAGTGTTACTGCAAAATCTATATATAAACTAATAGAATCAGCGACAGGTTATTAAATATAGTTTACTCTATATCAATGATGCATCCAAATCATATCAAAAGACACCCAGAGGAAGTTTATCTTCATCTGGTTATTTTTCTAACTTGGTTTTCATAATATATTCTCCTTTGTCTGAACAGTCAATATTTTCTTCAGAAGCGGAATATGAAAATAATCTGAAACCATCAGAGGAAATGCAGACGTATTCATGAGATCCAACTAAAGAAATCATTGTCACTTTGTTTCTATTTGCGCAGATGGAATGTAAAACAGTATTTCCTTATTGGAGAGGAAGTCGAGTGTGTCATTTCGCTGTCAGTAATTTCTGCTGAGTGCTGCGCTGAGAGGCGAACTGTTACATTTAGCCTGTGGACAAATACACATACAACATTTGTTAGATTTTTCTCTCTTTTTTTCAATTTGGCTTCACTGAAGAAAAAAATAACTTCATAGAAAACGTAGCGGCCATGATTTCTGTTTACTCAGATGGTGAATTGGTTTCTAACCTTTCACTGAACCCTTATTCATTTCTTCATTTCATTTGTTTGTGTTGTATTCAGCTTCTATAGAGGCTGGAAAGTGCACGGTGTTGAAATAATAATTTGCTTTGGAAATCAATTTAAGAAATGATGTGCTCATATTCACTAATAGACTGGCAGATAATAAACAGCTCACACCCACAGTGCATAACTTCTTAATAAGTGCCTGTTTTGTCACAAATTTCACCTGCTCTCAACAGAAAAGTAAAAACAAAACACATCAATTATACATGATGGAAACAGACTTCTAAGTAATCCGAACTGTTTATAAAGAAACCTATAGATGAAATTCAGAAGATTATGCAAAACATTCATGTTTTTAATTTATTAGTGGGAATAAAACAAATGAAAGGGATTATGTTTATGACAATAAAATGTATTTTAAAAATGGTAGAAGTCTCTGATCTCTTGTATATTATCTGACATAGATATTATTGCAAATCAACTTGATTTTCTGAAACATCTTAAAATCCCTTCTTTTAACTACACCCTCATCAAGCTCCTTTTTAATGTGACGTTTGATAAATATTGCCATCATTTGCTCACAACAAATGTCAACTTGAGTCATTGACAAATCATTTCAATTCAATTGTATTTACTTTTATAGAGTACATTTGTAACCAGTTTTTGTAAAACACTGCTATTATACTTCTTCAAAAAAAGAATGATTTAGCATAAAAGCTAAAGGTTTATGATATAAAAGCTTTCCTGTGGATTTATTGAAAATGTGAAAGCAATGCTGTTCACATCGAAGCACTTTATTGGAATAGAAACATGTAGCCAGGCAGTAGCGAGCAGAGGGTTTCTAGTGATTGTTGACATCTGTTACATATCCATGCTGTTCCTGAGGTCGGGCTGCAGATGACTTGCAGGGATGAATAGCTGAGCGCTGAGTGGATGACTCATCTGGTGGAGTGATAAGACATCCCTCTGATTTCTCATTAACCGCCACCAGCCCCATCGGCTGACTCTACACTAGTCTTATTTTGACCAAATCCCCGCAGCGTATGTTAAGGTCACTGCAGAGGCGAGAAATCCCGACACTCTCTTTTCTGAAAAGCTGATGGTAATGTGTAATATTGATATAAATTTGTTCTCAGCGCAGATTAAATTTCTCGCACATGCTGTGGTTTGAACTGTAGCCCTTAAAGCCAAAATGCAGCTGCTCTGTTGGGCCTTTTCTGTGAATTATGACTCAACATTTTGCACCAATATGCAGAAATAAACTAGATAAAACACAGTGCAGAGGTAAAATCTTTACCAGAGTCTACAACTAACTTACAACGCCACATAGATGCTTCTATTCAGAACTACTGATAGGAACTGAACACTATGACCACATTACACCAATACTGGCTGCACTTACTTCCAGCTGAGTGCAGTATTTAAATCCATCATCAACAGCTGCATGAAAGTTTTTCACCAAAATATCTGTTTGAATGTCAAAATGTAATGAGTTGCTGCCATCTGACTGGTTAATTTCCTATTTTTTGTAAACCAGTAGCTGTACAGGTGTACCTAATAAATAAGCTAGTGTGTTGCCACTTTATCTTTTTAATATTAGAACTAGAATTGTGAATGAAATATTGCAAAATAACAGAAAATTCTAGCATTAAAGGCCAAAATAATTTCATGCTGATTCTCTTTAAACCACCAATAAATCAAACTGATCGTTCATCCCAAGCCGCAACAAACGCCGTCATCGGACAAAAGAGAAACTAATTTCTCACAATATCTTTATCAACGAATGGCCCTCTGTGCACTCAGTGTTTATGAATAAATTATAGTTGGACTCAGGGTTTTTACTGTTTTTGTGTGTGTTTTTTTTAATAGTGGTGCATAATAAAACTGGCAAATTCAGCAGTTGTAAAAACATGAAGTGGACTCTTCAGCTCTTTTTGAAATGCCAACCGTCACAGATTAAAATCCTCTTAATATGTTAAATCACCTCCAGAACTCGCATTTAGAAAGAAGTTCAGCAATTCTGCATTTCAAAGGTCCTTTTAGTTATAGGAATAATCACTCTGAAAGCATTTTCTGGTCTCAGTGGTTAGACTGACAAAAAATAATGCTATTAATGTACAGTTGGGATGTAATGGAAATATGGATTTCTATCACAACAAATGTTTAACAAGAAAAAGAATAATAACTTTATGATAAAAGATTTTTACACACAAGAAACATCACTCACCTGGCAATAGCTGCGTTTCCATTACAAATGAGTGAAAATCTTTGTAGATATTCCTCTAATGTTGAAAAATCAATTTTGATTTTGCAATTGCTGTGCTTCTGTTAAATAAGTGACAGTGGAAATCACACTTGAATGAGTTTGTTTACGTAATAAGTCATTAGTTGTCTTTTTCATCTTTTCCTCCAGCAGTAACATTCAGTTGTTGATCACGCGACTCGTGATGCGATAAAAGAGTTTCCATTGCAAGGGGGCACATAAATCCCTGTAAAGTACAGTCAAATTTATGTTTGCAAGGAAATAGCTGCAAAATTGTGATTAAACATTTCCGGTCCAATTGTTGCCACAAAAGCGACCAGCACAATTTTCCTCCACCTGAGGTGGTCAAACATTTGGAGACTCAATTCTGGAAACATGTTGTCAGTCTAAAGGACTCCCTCTGCATCCCTGTAGAGTCTTTCACTTCGCCCAGTTGGTTCCTACCCCATTATGGTTGTTGTATGGTTGACCTTTACATCCTCACCTCGGCTGGAGTCTTATTGATTTGCTCCTAAAGGGAAAGTTAAACCTGTTTTGAGTTTGCTCCCTTATTCCCCACAGAGTTTCTGGGAACCATCCAGGGTCTTTATGCGCAGGATTTCCTGCCCTAGCATCTCAGATCCATAAGTAGCACATATTGTGCCGGTGACTATAGTGTCCAAATGATAAAATTAGCTCCTACATACAACAATAATATGCATATTACTGTTCTTAGAGGGAAATACTTTCTTTCATTGACCTTTCTTTGCTGCCTTTTCATTGACCACATAATTCCACAAAATGGAATTCCGAAAATAAATTTGCTTAATCGAAACATGCCAACTCCAAAATTTTTGATAAAAAGTTTTTTGCGCTAGGATGAGGTGGTTTTTCAATTGTATCGAAATTTGTGTATTTTGCAACAGAAACACTTTTTTTGCATCACACAAGTCATGTGATCAACAACCAGATGTTACTACTGGTGGAAACAACAAACAAGACGACAGGAAGTGGTAGCTGGATGATGGTGTGGCATGTTAATGACATATCAACTCAACAAACATGTTTGTGTCATTTGAATTACATTTTTTATTTAATGGAAACACTGCAATTGCGAAATTGTGTTTTTGTTTTTTTTGCTTTAGTGGAATATCAACAAAGTTTTACACACATTTGTAATTGAAACAGAGTTACAGTATTCCTTTTTCCATTATGTGGGATATAAATATGCAGAAATTCCTCAACAGCTTTCTGTTCTACCTCCTCAGGGGCTCAAACCGATGGACCACAATGGACTCTCGGATCCTTACGTCAAACTGCACCTACTGCCTGGAGCCAGCAAGGTGAGTGTCATCACTGCTATTGACTGTATGTCGTCTATCATCCCAGTTCAAAACAAACAATCAGTGTTTGTTTTGAGAAACTTTGTGTTAAAGATGGATGCTTAGCAATCAGTCAGAGGTTCTTCTTTGTGTCCAGTCCGTTTTTGTTGTTCGGGGTGAAACACATTCTGTTTGGTTCTGATTGGCTGAATAAGTTTGGTATATGTCTCCTTAACCATTACCAGTATATACCTAACCCTAATCTACGCCATCATCAACCCGAACTTGTTTCACACAAAATCTCTAAATCCCTTGACCTTAAAACAAGGTTCACTGTTATGACCAGGCTCTCCTTCGTAAATGACCCGACTGTTCTCATAAGGTTAGTAAATATGCAGTCCCAGAAAAGGTCCTAAATAGGTCACAAAAATGTGTATACACACACTCTATAATACACAGATGAAGCTGGACGGACGGACGGATAGATGGCTGGATGAACAGGGAGAAAATGTCTTGGACATTCTAACTTCAAAAGTTGAAACAAAAGAAAAGATTTAACATTTAGCAGAAACCATTAAAGATTCTCTAAAATAAACTTTGTTTCTTCTGCCAGAAAAAATGTAAAACTGACTAAATCTGCTCGTGTAGACATAAACAGTCGAGATGACTCAGTGGTTGTTTTATTAGCGACAGCAAATTGTCTCACTTTTATTGCACCAGACAGCAGTCTTTGACGACTCTGTTAATCCTGACACAAAAGATCCTGAAAATGATTAAAATCGACAAGGCAGCTTATTGAAAGCCAAAGATGTCTGATTATCCGTCTACCTGACTCACATCTCCTCTTCCTCTCAAGCTTTTCTACGTCCCGCCATTGATTTGAGCTTTACAGTTATTTGTATCATGTGTAGAAAGTCAAATAACTACATGCGTAAGATCCTTATTCCTTATTGATGGGTTTCTATCCCACAAATATTACTGAATATTTTCAGCACATGGTGCAGTAATCATAAAAAACTGTATCAATAAGCATATATTTACAGGCATTCCTATAGATTACAAAATATATTTTTCTGAATAAAAGTCTCTTCTTCAGGAAAAATGCTCTTCTGCTTTCAGTAGATGTTTCACACACGTATCTGTAAGCAACTATAACTTTTTAAATATTTAACCTTTTAAGATATGAAAATCACAAAGTGCTTCACAACAAATCAATAGAGCAACCAGTTAAGACACAAACTGCAGTACTTTGTTTTCAACCTAAAGTGTATTTATGAAGGGGATGCTTTTGGGCAAAGGTAAAAACTTCATGTTCAATTATTCAGTCTTTGTCTTTCATCCTGAAATTTTCAAGTTGCAATCTGCAGTTCTGTCACCAGAACGGTGACTGACATGCTCCAAAGGTCTTATTTTCTATCTTTGATCAGTTTCTCAGGCATAAACATGGATGCTTCTCCATTGATTATGACACCATTTTGTCTTATCTGCCCTCATAATGAAGACGAATAAAATCCTCAAAATGAAGTAGCATAATTTCACATTGAAAACATAAAATTTGTCAGCGGGTGTGATGTTGTGCCATCACAAGCATAATCATGTGGGACTTTAAGTAGAACGGTGAAGTAAACATTCCAGGTGGGTCCGGTGTAATAAAGCAAAGCATTGTGGGACTGTTGGGTACAGCAGAGGATATGTGATGCTGTGGGGCCTGTTTTCCTACCAAGTTCCTAGAAAACTAAGTTCTTGACATCATTACATTCGTGCTGATTGTGCAGGAGGTTCTACTAATGCTTTTCAAGGATGTACAGTTATGTAATTGTACATCTGTTTGTAGCCATTTTCATGTGTCAGTGTAAATGTTGAGTTGGGGGGCATGGTCAGCAGCAGTTGATTTGGATTTAAAGTGACTGGTGGCCCTAAAACAACCCATCCTGAAACTGAGCAGACTAAAATCTCATTATCTAGAAATTATTTTGTGTAGGTAATGTAATGAACATGTTTATGGTATAATTCATAGAGCTATTTTAACCTGTTCAAGGAAGCATAATGGGTCACGTTTTAAGTCAAATTTCTGTCTGTGCACCACAGGTTTCAGCTGCAAACAAGGATAGAAGGACACTTTAAATAAGCGGAGACTGTTAGCTCTCTGCAAGCAGAGGGAAACACTCATCATGTCTGTCACCCTTTATTGTTGCCTACAGGACTTTGTGTCTCTGTGAGTTTTCCAGGCAGCATTCTGCTCAAAAGCAGCAAGCAGAACATAGTGTTTTTGTCGGCACATCTAATTTAAATAAACCCTGGGTTGCTCCATGTGTCCTGACACTGACGGGGGGCTTTGAGGTGTCACAGCTCATTTTCCAGAGGTGCACAAATGTAATAATTAGCAAGGGTGCACAGGTAGACGAGAAAATCAGGAATAATCTATTCAGAAAGAGTGTTTCAATGAAGCTATAGTGCAATTATTCCTCTACCAACAAGTCTGTCTTCTGCTGCTTTAAATCAAACAGATCCTCTGATTTAATCTCTTGGTGTTAAGGCGGAAATCTGCCAACTGTATACATCATCTGTGATGATCTCCCTTCTTGCGGGAAGGATTTCTGAGTTACAAGAGAGCAGATTGCTGCGTTTATTCACCACACATTTTAACAACGTCATCCTTCCAAAGAGAAAATGTATTTTTTTTGCAGTAATGCAACAATTTACCTGAGAAAAGCCCTCACCAGACTCATCTCTCCACTTTACAATTCTACATTCAACAGTTTGCATTGGACTTTGTGATTAAAGGCTTGGATTCTATAGAGAGCAAAGAGTGCCAAATGACAATAATTTGTGAAATAATTATTTACATGTTATTCATTGTTTAAAACTGGAAATAAATACAAAAATAATATCTTAAATATTGAATTAATTATATTTGACTGAATATAATAAAATATAGTGATTTCATGTTAAGAAATTTATTTTACATTCTTGCGCTGAAACAAATCATGACTGTCAGCACACGTTAGCAAATCTACCACAAATCCAGTGTTTTTCAAAGTGGAGGCCACGAGGGGGCGCTATGGAGGGCTCAGCAAGTTGAAGGGAAAATAAGAAAAACAATGCAAAAATTTAAAAAAAATTGTCTAATACACTGTTTAATCGTAAAATCAAATCAAATTTTCAAAGATTATTTCTCATTTGCACTTTTATCAAGATTTTTGCATTTTAACCTAGCATAGCAAACGCAAAATGGAAAAGTTTCTGACAAGAACTGACCATAGCTGTTTAAAATCAGAAAGTACGAGGTAGCTGTTATGCTAATCAAATGTAATAATTGTGGAGTAATGAATAAAATTGAGAAAAAAACATTCTCTCCAAATTTTGAAGATTTGCAAAGGGGGTTCCTTTGCCAGAAGCTAATGCTGCTTGTGGTACCCTACTCTAATCATTCCATCCTAAAAAAAAAGAAAAGAAAAAAAGAACAGTCTACGTTAATAACTGGACCTAAAAAATGAAATATGAATTACATATTTGGCTTTCCATACACCCAGCTCTTTGATGACATATTGTGTCGTTAAAGGCAGTGATTGATCCTCAGTCCTTTTGTTAGATTCTTCTGAATGAGGCTCAGTTTCTGGAAACATGCTGCCGTTTTACGTCAAGCAGCTTTCTGACAGCAATTTCATGTCCTTTTAGACTCATAGCAGCTGTAATCATTCAAACCAGAAATGCACAGTTAGAATGAGTCAAAGGTTAGCTTGAAACAAACAGTAATTATCCTCTATGAGCCACCACCACTCAGCCAAACACTGACTTAATATTGCATCTACTTTCTGGAAGCTCTGCTTTCTGCATGTATGAAGAGAAAAAATAAGAGGATCCTTTAGAAACGTCCTTGCTCTTACAAATGCACTAATAGTTTCTGCCATTTGCTGAAATGCTGAAGGTCAAGATGTACAGTTTTAGTCTGGCTCTCTGCTGCTGCTCTTCTTTCCTTTCCCCGCTGATAAAGTGGTGCATCTTCTGTGAGGCGGTGTCATGGCAACAGTGTCAGGACCCACAGCTTGGAAATTAACTTCCCAAGCTCGTATTAATGCTCCTTTTTACAGTTTCTGACATGAAAGCAATTATTGCCTTGATAGTTTGAAGGACAGGTGTTTTTATTTTCTCTCTCGTTTGTTTTTAATTTATTCTGGGGTGTTTCTGAGTATTTCTCTGTGTTCTGGTGGGTGTCACCACTAATGCCAACCAAGCTCCTTTCAGCTCAACACAAATAAATTTGAGTTGTCATGGATTCTTGGACCAGTAAGTCGAATAAACCTCTCCATGACGGCCTGTTGCAACTTGGATTTGTCTCCTGTCTCAGTATGAGGCCTCACGGGGGCCTTTGCACATTCTGCCGGCAAAACACGATGCTATCTCCTTCCTGTCAACGTTCCCTCAAAATAGTCATTAGGCTCGGTCAAAGAGCCTCATTAATGGCCAGATGTAGAGGTCATAAGTTCTGTTTGCGTCCTAATGAGAAGTGACGTTTCACGCTCTGCTGCGAAGCCAGATCACAGCTTCATCACTTTGAAAACCACAATGAAACACATTGAAATGCTTGTAATTATTCCAGATTAAGCTCTACTGACAGGTAACATTAAAGTTAGTGGTGGGACTCGATTGAAGTTTTTAATTGAGTTAATTGCACGGTCTGTAATTAATTAATCATATTTTAACCAAAAGCTACCAACAAAATAAGCAATATTTTCAATTTCAAAATTACCTTTGCTGCTAAAGTATTGAATTACTAGACATATGAGCTCAACATCAAACATATTGTTTTTTTGTTTATCTTTTATTTAGGTTATTAAGTCATCAGATTGCTGCAAAATGTTATTATACCCATTCAGCTTTGAAGTGTTGATCATTCATGGAACTTATTTGAACAAATCAATATTTAGAAATGTAGACTGTGGACTTTAGCATTGTTGATGTGATGCTGATCCATGTTTAGCGTTTAGATGCTATTTCAGGCTAGCTTCGCTGATAGGCTAGCTCCTTTTAACACGACGGTCTTTTCAGGCTTTGTTGTCTATCGCTGTTGTTTGTAAATGTTGAATGAGTGTCTGATTTACGGTGTACCAGAAACATGAATTACCAAGGTTCCAGCTGGAACTTTTGAATGTAACAAAAATACAAATAATTGTGTTAAAATGTTTAATGCATTGAAGTCTTTGTAATTAATTAATCAAAATGAAAATCTTAAAAGTTCTGACCTTAGCTAAAATACAAATTTAGCTAGGGCTCAAAAACCTTGATTTTTAGTGAAATCTCAGCTTTCAGCAACTATTCAAATAATGTCATGTGGAAACCTTTTTTATAAGTGCAAATGTGCATTTATTCATCTAGATGGGATCTGCATTTAGTAATAGGTACTGAATCCGTTCATCAATATGGTGAACGGTTGGCTCGTGCATGGTGAGTGCAGGTCAGAGGTCATACTCAGATGTTTGTTTTTTTTCTTTGATCAATTAAATTGCCTTCACAATGTATTTTGAGCACAAAGTTGAAAATGTCTGCACCTCTGCAACAGATGGATAAGTGTGTGAATTATGATTAGTCAAAATGACAGATGGCCTTCAGATATTTCCATCCTCGTTTAAAAAAAAATAAAAATGGAAAATATTTGCAACCATTGACATACTACCAAAAAAGTCAAGTTTTTATTTATTTTTATTTATAAAAACATCCTCCCACTACACAATTATGCTCAACTTTGTATTGGTTTCTCATAATAAATCCCATTAGAATGTGGATTTGAATGGCCTTGAATACTTTTACTAGGTCATGTGTAGTGCAGTTTCCTGGCTTGTAGAGCTCACTCTTTAAAACATTAACACCCAATAAAAGCCAGTATTGCCATAAAAAACTTAAAAAAATAAATAAAATAAAAAGCCATGGAGCAGACTGGCACTGTGTTTTTTCTACTTATAGGCTGTGATTCCAACAAATGAGAACATATTAACAGCACCCATGCAAACATAATTATATCAAGCCCAGGGTTTATTGGATTTAAATGAAAGTTGCTTTCAGGAGCCATTATGGTGTTTAAAAGTATCGGATTGTGTATTTGTGTTGCTCCTCAGTCATCCAGGAGGATCTCTTTAAAGTGCACCTGTACATCAGACCTCCCACACGTCTTTTTTTAGCTTCACCACTGCAGCACCCGTCTCAGATGTAAGGGGCTTTTAAAATTACAGCTAGTTAGAGCAGAGATCTCAAAGTCAAAGAGAAAGTACTGTAGTAATTGGCTAGAGAGCAGCGCCTTTTTAGCCTCCACTGCTGGAGCGATTATGACACCAGTTGTTCATTTGCAGCATCACCCTTCGCCTTTGAACTGCTGGTGGAGGTCCAAAACTGGCTTCTTGCTCCAGATATGAATTCATTTTTTATTTAACACCTTGCTGTCTTTCCGTGTTGATTGTGTTAAAGCTCTGAACCATCAATAGCTTCTTTGTTTGTTGTGCAAATTGAAGGAACAAGGCTTAGATATTTCCCTGCTGTAAAATACTTGATTTAGTTGATTGCAGTTCAGCCAACACTTGTTAATTGAAATCACCTGGGCTGAAGCAAGGAAACCTAAAACACACAGAGCATTGTGCTTCTAGGACCAGGGTTGGGCTTTACATGATGAATACATACAGACGATAAGCAGGAAACATTTTATTTTCTCAAATATCTTCATCAAATTCATCAGCAATCATATTTGAATACAGACTAAGATTAATCATTATTCCAGTATTCCAGTTTCATACTATTGATTTCAGTGTAAACTAACAGTTTTAATTGGAGTGAATCACAGGCTTTTCAATTAATCACTACCCAAAATTAATTTAAAAAATCATATCAAAACTTCACAACCGCCTTTTAGTTTGATTATAAAAGAGAAATGTTATCTACATATAATAGCATTAATTTCATTTAGGTAAATTCCACTGGCTTTTCATTTTGGACTTTGCCTGGGTTTTTGGAAGATAATCCATTCCCCCATTAGTTTTGAACACAGGCATTAATACTTTTGCAAGGCAGCAGTGAGATTATATTTGCATGCACGTTGCAAGACGTCACGCAAGGACCCTGTGGAACATTTTCCTGGAAGTTAAAAAAAGAAATATTGGCAGCATTTCAATGACTCTGGGGATGAGCTCTCCTTAGCTGTCAGGCGAACCAGTGTTCAATCATGAGCATTAAGTGGAGGATGTGATTTGTGTTTCAGGCGAATAAACTCAGAACCAAGACCCTGCACAACACACTCAACCCCGTCTGGAGCGAGACCCTGACCTACTACGGCATCACCGACGAGGATATGGTCCGCAAAACTCTCAGGTACGCTCAGCATCAAAATGACGATGGTGATAAATATCAAAGAAAAGGCAAAACTACAGAATTATTTGCAAAAAACAAGAAAACAGATGGAGTTAGTGGGGAAAAATGTGGAAGTTGAGAAGGGACGTAAGGGGTGAGAAATGATCAGAAATTGCAGTAAGGAAGGAAGAAAATTCAAGTAAATCACAAGAATTAAATTAGGAAGGAAGAGATGAGAATGAAGAAAAGAGACTGAAAGGAAAGAATCAGATTAAACCAAGTCAGAAGGAAGAGAGGTAAAGTGGCATAATTAAAGAAAATCACAGGAACTGGGGAGATAATAAAAAAGCATAAATGCAGGAAGTCTAAGAAGAACAAAGGTTTTAAAAAGTAAAAAAAAAAGAGCTAAAGAAAACAGATGGAGGCAGGAAAGCCTAGAATAAAATGTTTTTATGTTTCTTCTACAGATTTTCTTCTTGCCCCTGAGAATAAATAACAGTTGTACAGTGTTTACTTAACAACTGCCTGTTAGGTCCATAAATGGACAAAGTTCCTGTTTACCCAGTTGGTTTCTGCAAGATCCAAACCAAAATAAGCAGAATATTTTTACTTTCATACTCAAGTGGGAGGTTTAAATGTTTTTTAGTATTATTATTATTATTATCATTGTCTTTCTTTTCAGTAACGACACATAAGAAAAAACTTGAAGCCAAAACCATTTAACTCCCTGTGAACATTATGGCACATTTATGTAATTTAAGTGTTATTTCACCTCCACTGGCTCCCTTCTTTGCACCAAAGTGTTAACAGCGTGCAATCAAGTGGTGGAGGAAGGTTATGCAACCATATGCAGAGTTTTTGTTTTAGATGGAGCGAATACAGATAAGTATGTCGGTAGTTTGCCTAAATATATCTCTTCTGTTGGACACATAAAATCCTGCGATATTCTGACCCGAGTTGGGTCACATAGTGAGACAAACATGCAGCTAATAATTACAACATGAAAATGAAAACTGTTATCCCCATAAAGCAGGTTAACTCACATCACTTCACTAGTTAAAGACCAGTTTCCCTACCTTCACAATGCTCCAAAATAATGGAAAATCTATTTATTGTCAGGCTGTATAGAAAAAAACCGCATCTTAATGGAGAGTCAGATCAACATCCACGGCAGTAATAGAATGAATGGAAAATATAATGGAAAATAAAAGTATAAAATATGTAGTGGGGCTTGAAAAATGCCTTTCATTGAATAAATCATAAAATAAATAGTTTAAAATCACAATTAAAAACATCCGAATGCTTAAATATTACATGTGGCGTCCCACAGGGTTCAGTACTGAGCTCCAAGCTTTAAATGACACATAGAGTGAAGAGTAAGCAGTTTTTGCAGATGATCCAACCGTGTTTTGTCCTGGGAAAGCTTTAAAGCAGCTCTTGGAAGTTGTCAGAAAAGGAATCAATAAGCTTACAGATTGAAAATAAATTATAAATAGATGTAATATCCATTAATTTGTTTGCTCATGATTGATTTGAGAACGAGCAGTAAAAACAACAAAAATATCCAGTAGTGTGGACATGCGCACACATACATATACATATATATATATTAGGGTTGCAACTAGCAATTAAATTAGTGATTAATTACTCTATTTGATTATTTTGACAATAAATTGGATAATCAGATTTAAAAAATTGTAAATTCTGCTTATATTTAATTTAAACACTTGTTTATTTTATATAATATTAGAAATACATTACAACCCCTGTGTTCAGTTTTAGATCCGTTAAACTTTTCAATTAATTAGTTATTAATACATATTTATTTATGTCTTTTTTGTTCCATCTGAAGAAGTTAGCGTTTGACAGAGACAGGCTGTTGCATTTGGGCAGCCGATGTAGTTTCTGACCCTCAGTGATTGACTGCTGCTCTTATTGGCGCCCTGCAAACACATTAGTGTGTGTTACTGGTGATTTTGTGTCGCACAGCATCAGAATCAGCTGAAATGTTGCCGCTCCGAATCACAACAGCGATCTGAAGCATCAGCATGCGTGAGGCGTGATCTGGTCAGCCATTCCAGTGGACTGCACTCCGCATTCCCAAATAACACAACTCATTTATTCCTGCAAATTGAAACATGATTTCAACACGACCCCTTCCCGCTATTATCAGTGCTATTATTGATATTGAATGTCTGATTGCACAACATCCAACGCAACCTGTGGCCTTATTACATTATGCCATCGGGCGTACAAAGGCAGCATGTTTTTTTCTTTATACGGCTGCTCATTATGCAGAGAAAAGCACTTGAAACAAACAGTATTCATCTACACGAGCCTGAGTGTGAACCATGTCATGTCAGGGCAGAGAGCGCTTACACAGGGACCGCTCTCTGCATTTACTGGAGGCACACTGTAGATCCGCTGAGAGCTCCGATTATTGGTTTCCATTATAACTTTAATGAAATGCTGAAGAGGAATATAGATCCCAGGCTGAAAAGTGAAACCAGAAGCTCACTGTTCATCTTTTACCGCTGAGTGATTTCTACCTGAATTCAAACTTTCATACTTTTAGCAACCAGAGTCTCTGATTGTGTTGTGTTGATCAGTAGTTCTTTAGGATGAAGTTCTTTTCACTGATTTTCTCTTCAGTTCTTAGAACATAGTCACTGATAGTTTCAGTAGCTTGGCAAATCAGCTGATCAAGTCGGTGCATTTAGGCATCTGGACGTGGTGAAGAAGTTCAAACTCAGAATCTGACATTTTAGATTGGATTTAAGAGACTTTGAATGTGGTTTTGTTGGTGCGCTAATAGAGCAACTTTTTTGTTCATCACTTTAGCACGTTTTGCTAACTTTGAAAGCTCACTTAGCTTCCTCCTCAATTAACTTTTCCTTTTAAATTCTAAAAGGGCTAATTCCCTTGGCTGTTTTGTCAACAAAGTTCAACAACTGTGTTGAAATTTTTGGTTATTGTTAGACATTTACATTCATGCTCTTACTTTGAAGTCTGTTCATGCAGCAGTTCCATTTCCTCTCCTCACATTCTCTTTTTTTAATAAACTTTGAGGAAGTGGCGACAAATAAACCAATGAGATACACCAAAAAATACAACATGAACATTCAAACATGGCTTTTAATTAAAACCTCTTACACCCTAAGGGGTATAAATAAATTTCCGCCTGACAAAAACACACAAAAGTAAATCACTTATAGCCTCACAGCTATTAGATTTAATAAGAAACTTTTGGTACCTCTGTAAAGGTAAGATGTCATAGAATGGTTTTCTGGTGTCAGCACCATTGTAGCTTTGACCCTGCCTGAAATATTAGGGACAAAATACAAAATATTTTGCATTTTTTTAACCTCGCCAAAATTTTCTTTGAAATAAACATTGAAAACACTACCAAAATAGTATTTGTAACACAAAAAAGTAGTACAGACTTTTAAATCTAAATGTTGTGTAAAAGTATACCAAATTTGGACTCAATCAGATGAATCATATTTATTTTAGAATGGTATTAGTGAGAAATTTCTTAGGCGGAGAGGCCATTTTGGCACATTTATCCAAAATGTCACCAAACTGTGCCAAATGTGTTTTTTATATCAATACTGGGGGTTTGTTAAAATTAAATAGCTTATTACCATCTAATGACACTTTCTACATATAATATAACCATTGGTCATGACATTTACCCCATTTATATGCAAAATGTACCATTATGCACAGTGTAATATGTATAATAATGATGATGTGAAAGCTCTTTCTTTGACTCCAAATAGAAAACTTTTATTGAAACAAGATAAAACAGTCAAAAATACTTTTTGAATAATTTAAAAGAGCAAATAAACAATTTTGAAAATCCACCACCACCATCACCACCAAAAAAATGGACATCTTACCTCAAAGAAGGTGAAGAATCATGAGAGGTGGGGGGAGGTTCAGCGTCACCTGAGCTTGATGGCTCGGCTTCCACTCGACTATAAATAAAAATAAAGTATTTGAAGAATTAGAGGTTTATTACAAAGTAATGAACCAAAGTAAACATGAAATCCTTACTAGTAAAATAAAACATATTTTAGTAAAACATAAATAAACAAATAACCACATGGTTTTACTTCCTGCCGTTATTACAAGCATATAATCACTGAAATAAATAAATAAATAGAACCAAAACATCAAATATATTGTGTGAAATTGCGGGGGGAAACTTACACATCACCGAGATCAAGTCTGTCAGCTGTGTCCTGCTCTTCCTCTTCCTCCTCGTCCGAATCCCACCAGCTATCAGAAGATTTAGCTCCACTCGTAGCAAATCGAAAAACCGTTGTTGTTCAAAAGCCTTCAAAAGCCTCTAAATCGTCCAGTTTCTGCTGCTATGATCGATTTATCATAAATAAATCAAAACTGAACTCACGGAACCGAGATAACTCGTGCTCAGACTCCCGTGTACCACACGTGCTTATGCACCGAGAGCCACGGAGAGCGCACCGAGAACGCGCCGAGAACGCATAAATTACGCACACATTTAGATCGGTTCCGGAAAATACCTCATGATTTTGCGTAGCCGACATCTTGTGCCATACTCTGAGAGTCTTTCCACTCTCACGTGAAGCCATAAAATGGCCGTGATGATCAGCTGATCGGGTGTTTTCCAGGCAGTTGCGTCATCGCCCGAGGACCTTTAAATCTCATCAGCTGTTTTTAAATAGCTCTAAAATCTTAACATTTTGGGCAAAACCTTTATGCGGAATAGTTTTTGAAAGACTAAAGCCTCTTTTAGCGGATAATAAAAAAAAAAAAAATTTAAAGGCACGCGGAGCCTTTGTTTACAGAGCGAGCTGAGGTCACGTGGCAGCTTTACCCACCCGTGGGTACCTCGGGCTTAACAGGTTTAAGCAAATACATACAAAAATTCACATGTATGAATTATTTTGAGTCGTTTTGTTGATACTCCACCCGTAATTTGATGCAGAAACTGACATTTGTGATCTGCATGATTTCTGACTGAAGTCATACCTTCGTCATTTAGACAAAATTAGCAACTGATCAGCAACCTGATTGCTGATCAGTTTGCAAACTCAACAATTTTAAGATTGTATGCCTCTTAAACCAACATCTCAAACCAATGTCTATCAGTTTCCTTTTTTCATAGAATATTGAGATAAATATTCCTAAAATGATAAAATCTTGTGTATATTCATATTTAAGTGCATAATATTTGTTCTGACAATAATGTTTAGATCTATTATTCTATTTCTTTTGATGCAGTTTAAGCCTTATGGGAGATTAAGCTCCCTTATGAAGCTAGTTGACCCCCTGCTTGTAGATTAGCGTTGGAACCTGATTTCTATCTAACCAATAAATGTTTTTTAAGTATACAGTCATGTATTAAAGATTAGTATTGTGTTTATTTCTAAAGTGTCTCAAAACACAAATCTGTTAAGTTGAATGTCTCACAGAGTGATTTAATTCAAGCATCGTGTGAAGGAGAAAAAAGAAACAGAAAGAGATGAATAATTGATTTGATCTTAAATGTTTACGTAATCAGGAAGATTTTTCAATCCCAATGAAACAACTTCTCATCAAAAAATCTATCAGTGAGTCTTATTGCACAATTTACACATATAATTATCCCATCATTTCCTGTCACCCTGATTGGGTCTGACAAAGCGCTTCTTGGCAGATTCACTGCAACACAACTGTGTTTCATCTGGAATCCTGAATAATCTATTTAATTGAAGCTGCAAAGCATTAATGTGTGCTTCACTGTATTCACCTTTTCCTCAATATTTTCTGGTCTCTCAGGATCTCAGTGTGTGATGAGGACAAATTTCGCCACAATGAGTTTATCGGGGAAACGCGGATTCCCCTCAAGAAGCTGAAGCCCAACCAAGTCAAAAACTTCAACAACTGCCTGGAGAAACAGTTGCCAGTAAGTGTACAATCCAACTCTTGTATATGTTACTGGGGGGAAATAAAACAACATGTCACATATTGTTTTATGTCTTAATTTTTAAATCTCTTTAAAAATCAAGAGTTTTAAAGGGGACCATTTATGCAAAATTCATATTTTTCAAATTTTTGTACTTCCATTTGGGTCTGATAAGTTAATGCTTTTTGGTGTCTGCAAAAGTTTCAAAATCCTCTGGAATGTTAAGTTACCAAGCAACCTCAGCCAAGCCCAGCCTGTTACCTAGCAACCCCAGTGGAATTCCTGCGCTCAGGCATTTGGTTTTACCTCTGTAGTCACTGTACAATGGCTGCTGGAAAAGATGTGTTTTGTTGTTGATTTGCCTCCAAATATCACTTATTGCATTCTTGTTGGTTGTGCAGGAAAAGTTTCAATAAACTTATTGAAACAACGACACAGTGAATGTGTGCTGTAATCAAATCTAAAGGCAGTCCAATGAAATAAGTGTGTGACTTTGCTGGCAACTTTTTTTTTTTTTTGGTCAGGTAGAGTACTAACATAATATCTTATTGGAACAGCAGAAATTAGCACGCTGCAACATCACAAAACCTTACCAAGTATTTTTGGTCTAGTTTCTGGTGCAAATATATAACTTACATGTAACTTTTTAGCTAAATTTAAAATCTTGATTTAGCTCAATAATTCCTTAATACTGACTTTTAAAAAGTACCATTTCCACTGGCACATTATTTCACTTGTAACAAGACATTTTTCCATGTTATCAGTGAAATAATCTAATAATTATTGATAAAAAAAAACCCTAGTGTTTCTTATACTAGTTTAAAGAAAGAAAATGACTAAAATGTTGGTAAAAAGCTACTAATATTACTTTTGTTTTATTTCAAGTATACTAAGACATTTGCAACAGAAAGTAGACCAAAAATACTTTTTTGTTGTTGCAGTGCAGTATTCAAACTAATATATTCATCTGAAAGATTTATTTTACAGATAAATCTTTCAGAAGTAATGTTTCACCAAGACTATTATTAATATTTAAACATCACTGGTGCCCAGTTCAGTTGAACATGCCTGTTCTGGTTGTTTTGCAGTACTGGGCTCAGTGGGCCGTTCTTTAGACACAGATGATCCAGAATTACACCGCATTAATTACAAACAGTGTGGGCAGTTTCACAAGGGTATTCAATCACAGTTCAATGACACTCCACTCCACTCTGGTGCTCTCACAACACATAATCCACTCCTGCACCCCACTTATTGGCTCACTACCTGGTGCTTTAATCTGCTGTGGTTTAAATTAGGTTCTGGTGGGATACAGAGCGCCTCCATTTCTCTTTCCACTAACCAGCCTTCTTCAAACTAAAACTGGATTCTGAAAATGAGTCCAATTGGTTAGGAGTGTGCATAACAGCATTAATTTATCATCCTTCTAAAATATTTTTTGTTTTCCAGCTGAAGGGACAAAATGTCCCACATGTGGACCAGTTTTGAAATGGTCTGACTTTAACAACATAAAAACCTTGCATTTTAACAATGATCAGTGGTACAACGGCGTTTTATGGCCATTGTAGATAGAAAAAAAAGAAGCGTACAACTCCACCCGGAAATTCTGAAATTTTGAGAATAATCTCAGGATGGATTTTTTAAGAAAAAAAACTTTCTGAGTTTCAAAAGTCAAAGATCTTCAACCTTAGAAATTCTTTTCTAGCAAATTTGACTTTTGGAACTCAGAAATGTCCAAGCTTCTTTCAGCAAAATTTCTGAGATTAATCTAAAAATTCTGAGTATTTTCTGAGTTTTTGACTGAAATTTTGTGGGAAAAAAAAAAAAAAAAAACATAAAAAAAAAATCTTTGACTTTTGAAACTCATAATTTCTTCTTTTTTGGGGGGAAAATTTCTTAAATGTTTTTGGTGGAAATGTACTCCTTTTTTTCTGTCTAAAATGGCCCTGACACTCAGTTGTAGTGGCAAACAGTGCATAAAGCAATGACAAAAGTCTGAATTTACACTTTCCTCTAGTAAGCTGCTTAGCAGTGATGTTTTCTGAAAACTTAACCCTCAAAATCGATGAGGAGAACTGCAGTGATCGAAGCGTCTTGGCAGTAAGTAACAAATAAGACAAGCCATAATCATTGTTTTCTCGCTGTTCCCTGACAGAACGGTGGAAAATGGTTCATTATTCTGCAACCAGTTATTGGACGCTTCAGTCAAACGCTGCCATAGTTCACAAAGAAGACAGCTAAATCAGAGCTCAGCAGTGGACAAAATGTCTTCAAGAAAAAACATAAAACTGTTTAGTTTTTGTTTATGATGCCAGCTGAAATAACCTGACAAAACGGTTTAACCTTACATCATAGCTAGAGGTGTAGCGGGACACAAACATCACAGTTCAGTTCCCTTCAATCAATAAAGCAGTAAACAGAAAATATTTTTTCAATTTATTAAATTAACTTGATTTTATTGTGTTTGAAAGTCTAAAAAACATGAAATGTAGAAATGATGGGAGGTTTGGTTGGATTTCTTAAAAAAATAAATCAGCACAAACAGGCAGAGCTTGTGTCTGGATTGATAGGTCATAGTTTCCACAGTCAGTGACGATCTGCTGGTCCTGGTCCACTGGGTTTTCTGAAGTCGCAGTCAGCAACAAGTCATTTCAAAGTGCTTTACATCATAAAAACATAACAAAATAACCAATTATAAAACAAACATTAAAATGATCAAGAATCATCAAAATATTTTTACAATTTCCAGTTATTTTGGAACAAAGGCAGCTCTAAACAGGTGGGCTCCATGCCTTGATTTAAAGGAACTTTGTCTCTGGGGTTTTCTGGAAGTTTGTTCCAGATTAGAGGAATGCCTCTTCTCAATCTTTCGTTCTGGTTCTGGTTCTGGTGATGCAGAGGAGACCTTTCAGACCTCTCAGGTCTGAAAGGTTGGTTCAACAACAGGTCTTTCATATATTTTGGTACTAAGTTTTCACACCTGATGGTTGGGTAGATTGGGGACCAAAGTTGCAACATTTGTTACATTTTTAGCTGGTGCGGGTTTTTTTCAGACTGCCTTGTGTCAAACCAACCAAAAGCTTTGAAAAACCCATTTATCCCCCTTGGGTCAGCAATTAATTTCTATAAGACAAAATAAAATATTTGGGTTTATTTAGGCCATCAAACCAGAACCTCAAGGTTCTCCGTTGTTGAGTGTCGCTGCAAAACAGCGGAGAAATGACAGCAGCTTCAGACCGTGATACGGAGAATCTCCCTCCCACTGGACTAGAACTGAACCGAATCACACATTAACCTGTTATAGAGAGCAACTTGCCACTGGAAAGTGTCGTAAGATGCCCTGGCGGAGCTCGGATAACTGTTGTGCTGTTCATAGCTGTACTCAAATGATCAGACCAAATGTAATTTGTGGCAGCAAGAGGTGTGTTTCAACGTGCTCCCAAGAAAAAGCCAGAGTTTCTGTGATAAGCGATAGTTGTCATCGCCTACCAACAAAACAAAAAAACACCTACCAAGAAAACAAAAGAAATGTGGCTAAAAATTCTAAACTTGAAGAGAGAACCCAAAATGCTTTATGTGATGCTTTATGTGTGCTCATTTCATTGTGTGGACAAAAAGCCAACGGAAGAAAACCTGCATCTCCGAAGCAACTGAGTTAATGAAGTAGCTACATATGCTAATGAAGGTTATTTGCACACAATAACTGTATGGAGCAGTAAAACAATATTGCAGCATTTAAGATGTGATAGCTGCTATTACCACATATTTTATAGCCTAAGACCTCTGACGAAAGCTGGTTAGCGAGTTGCTAACATGTAAAGAAATGGCGGTTCTGGTTTACGGCAGAAGTCACTCCCATAAATCGCTTGAACACTCGTAGGGGCTTGGAATAAGAAAGAGCTGAATCTGTTGAATTAACATCAAAAACATGAATCCAAGAATTCAAAATGGCTTAAATTCAGTAATAGCATTTTGTCTGGGGATCGTGGTTTGGGAAACACTTCGCCATTGCTTTCGTGGTAATGACAAAGATCAAAATTGTGGTGGGCTTGACCATCACAAACAACTTGAATCTGGTGATGCAGGCTAATGACCGTTGGATCCTTGCAGGTTGTCAACTTCTTGTAAGTGTCAAACATTTGGTTCATGTAATTGCTGATCAAGTGAAGCAGTTTTAGCTAGTCGTTCATTTTCTGTGTTAAATGAGCCGATACTAATATCAGCTCATTTATTCCCAGACTGTAAATCAGGACCTCATTGCAGCTCATCTAGAGATACCTCAGATCAGCGCTAAGGATTTCTATATGACCGGTAATCTCAACGAATTAGTAAAAACGAAACACAGCAGAAAACAATGTTTTGTTGGGTTTGGACTGCAGGAGCGTCTTTACCTGAACGCTTTCACTGCAGAAGCAAATCGGTGTTATTCATGGAGGAAGACGTCTGATTGATATAAGGCTCTCTCTCAACATACATCATCATAGTGACAGCATGTGGCTCTGAAAGCTGCTGGTGCTGTTCAGTATTAATTTCACCTTCGCAGCTGTGCAACCTAACTGTGCCTTCATTCATTCCCATACCAAACCACATAGTGCTAACTTTGAAACACACCTGAGGGTTTAAAGGTTTGTTTGCAGAAAATATTTTTATTCACTGGATCAACGGACAGATTTTACTTTCACCTCAGTGAGTCTGAAACTGATTCATGATCAGAAAATGTTTTATTAATTTATTTTTTGGCATGATTTTTGCTGCCCCCGCGACCCGACCCCGGATAAACGGAAGAAAATGGATGGATGGATGGATGGATGGATGGATGGATGGATGGATGGATGGATGGATGGATGGATGGATGGATGGATGGATGGATGGATGGATGGATGGATGGATGGATGGATGGATGGATGGATGGATGGATGGATGGATGGATGGATGGATGGATGGATGGATGGATGGATGGATGGATGGATGGATGGATGGATGGATGGATGGATGGATGGATGGATGGATGGATGGATGGATGGATGGATGGATGGATGGATGGATGGATGGATGGATGGATGGATGGATGGATGGATGGATGGATGGATGGATGGATGGATGGATGGATGGATGGATGGATGGATGGATGGATGGATGGATGGATGGATGGATGGATGGATGGATGGATGGATGGATGGATGGATGGATGGATGGATGGATGGATGGATTTTTGCTACATTTCAAGTAATGCTGTGTTTCCCCCACAGAGTCGTCTGGCAGCCCACAGATCACAACCATGCTAATTATTTTCCCCAGCATTGATACTTGGGTGCTAATTCTCTGAATCTTTCTAGTACTTAATCTGCTCTTCAATGTGTGTAAACTTGAAATTTACTAGAGATCCTAATTCTCTGTTGAACACAAAGCTGGATTTTTCCAAATTGCTCATTTCTGCATGAATAAATATTAAGGTTTAGATCAAATAATCAAACACTGCAATGTGTGATCCTTCCTTTTTTTGTTGTTTTAGTGGTTTTAGAATCAAAGATCAATTGTATTTTCTTATATTAAAGTTATTTTATGATAACTTAGCAAATATTTATATTAAAACATAAATTGTTAAAAAATGTTATTTAGATCTTCCGTCAATACTTGAGACCTGCTCTAAAAACTCTTAAATGGGCTTATAATGGGCAATTATAAGCCCATTTTAATAGTTAAACTAGCAAATTTACCTTAATAGAGGTTGTGGAGATCATAGGCTACATTCACACAGCAGGTCTTGATGCTGATTTTTTCTTTAATTGCTTTTTGTTCATACTATGAATTAAACCTGACCACTGTCAGACTTCTGTGTGAGCGGTTTAGGACCCCCAGAGCAATCGGCATGTGCAGAAGAAGAACGTTGACATCACACAGCAGCTCTCTGTTTACGGAAGTAATAATGGACATTGCCATCTATGGATCGATTTTAAAGCTAATTCGGCAATGGGAGCTGATGGTATCATCACAAGATCATAGCGAGACGATAGGAGCTAATCAAAAGTAAACACAGCAATAAATGCAGCTTCTGTAGAGACGTCTGTTTGGATGTGATTCACTTCACTGACACAAGCGTCTTTCAGAAATTTCATAATTATGAATTTCAGACATTATTTACGTCGGGATTATCCACGTCTGGCTTCTTCAGGAGCAGAATTATGACGGACGTTTTTCCATCAATGATGTAAAAGTTTAAAGAATGTGACTTGCTTGCTCAGACTCCAGATGCTTTGAAAACAATCGGATAAAGTTTAGCTCCTCATATGGAAGTGACAGATAAAATCTTTAGGGGTTGAAAAAGTTGTATCTGGGTTGCTCAGACCGCCATGAAATGTCACATTTGGGCAAAACAAGTTGATTTGGGTCACCTTGAAAAGACATTTAAAGTATTGTTAACCTTATGAAAAATGCATTTAAACCCCAACTAGTTATGTGGTTGACTTTGTGCTGTTAATTCTTAAACATGTTGTTTCGAAGGAAAACAGCAATTTTGCTCTTAAACTCATACCCAGTAAGTCTGTTATTTCATTTTAAATCCAGTTGTTTTCTGCTTCTTCTGAAGTTCTCTTGATCCAGTTTGCTGCTGTAATGCTCACACGTAAAACCAAGCTCTGACTTTTACTGGTTACAGGAATAGTAAAAGCTCAGGGCAGTGGGAAAAGGAGGGCTGTCACAGCACCGGATGTCAGTTGAGACCAGCCATTTAATCATCTCATACAGCAGCTCGCAGCGTCCGTCTTATTGATGGATTCGGCCCAACAGTGGAGCACTTTGACTGGAGCGTTCAGCTCAGGAACGAGTCAGAAAGAAGCACTGCACAACAAAATGACAAATTTAATTCCACTTAATTTATTCTTAAGTCAAACGTTTTGAGTTTCTTCTCACAAGCTTCTCACATTAGTCTCCTGGGGTTTTGGCCTGTTCATCTTAACATAACCAATGGAATCGGGCCAGGTTTGTGGGCTACATCGCTCACACACACACCTTTTCAGTTTTGTCCGTTACTTTTTCTAGGATTGAGATCAGGGATTTGTGGTAGCCACTCCAAAACATTGACTTTGGTGTTCTTAAGCCACTGTGTAAAAATTTTTCATTTGGAAGACCAATCTGCACCCAAACTTTACGTGGAAATATTGCTGCAATATTTCCACATAATGTCCTAAACACATCACATGGCCAACAGTTGTGAAAACAAGGTAACAGACATTGCATTTTGTCAAGTGCAACCATTCAAATCATCAATACACATTGCATATGCTGGTCAAAAATCAAAGGCAACTCTAAACAGGTGGGCTTTTAGTCGTTTTTAGCGTACTGAATCACCTGAAACTATCTGATTTTTCTTCTTTCCAACTGTAAAGAGACTATTACAGTAATCAATGTAGCTAACAATAAGTGCATTGATGAGTCTCTAGATCTTGTTGGGACATTAGTCCTTTAATCCTGGGAATGTTCTTCAGGTGATATAAGGCTGACTTTGTAACTGTCTTTATGTGGCTCTGAAAGTTCAGGTCAGAGTTCATCACTACACCCAGATTTGGGGCCTGATCTCTGGTTTCTAGCTGTAACAACTGAAGCAGGTTGACTTCACATGATTCTTCTTTAGGTGTAAATATAATTACTTTGGTTTTGTTTCTAGAAGCAATTTGATAACAATGCTATTGATACACTTTGTTGATTTTTGTCCTTAATGTAACTTTCTGAACAGTAATGACTCTCAAAAAGCTCTGACATTCATCGTCCTGACAACATAACCTAATTATGTTGAAGGAGATTTTTGTGCATTGCCACCTTCTTCTCTGCGTTCTCTACCCTTGAAATAATCAATCTTGGTCAGTCAAAGTCTGACGTAAAGCCAGAGATGCATGGAATGAAAAATAATAAAATTACAGTCTCTAACCAAACCTGAAATATTTAAAATTGATAGTAATTTACAACAAAATAGCAAAACAAACTGAAAAAACTGATGGCTGATCAATTTTTTAAAGTGAATTAGAAACCAGACATATCAGCTATGTTCAATTAAAGTAAAAAAATAAAAAATTACAAAAAAGTATTTCATGTACTCTACTGTTTACTAAACTCACTCTAGGTTATTGTGCATAAATCTGGGGCAATACTTACAAAACTACACTATATAAGCATATGATTATTACTGTATGTATATAATAATTACACCTAATAATATTATTAGTCAATTAGTGATGATATTTTTATATTTATGCTAGTTTTGTTTTTTGGTGAAATTTAAAACAAAAAGTATTGTTCATCCACTGTAATCAAAATTAAAAAGATATGGAGATGGGTTAACTATTAATTACAGTTTTATTTGGTGTTTGTATGGATTATACAGGAGTGGGAATTGAATATGCAAAACAAAAGTTTTGACATTATGCTTTGTGCTGTATTTTTTTGTTTATTCAAAAAATAAACAAAACAGAATTTTACAGAAACGTCTGTCTCTCAGCTTTCATAGACAACAGCTTGTCTAACTGTTGGACCATAAAAAAGAAAAATTTAAATGCACTTTAATTGATCGTTTGGAGCTGGAAATGGCTTTCTGTGTTAAAGGCCTCTCTCTCAGCTGAACATCCCATAAAGAGAGCTAACACAGTGAACACAGATTACTGAGAGAGTGAAGTAGGGTTTATGTATGTTTCACTGTATTAAAAAGCAATTTAGCTGCTTTCAATCAGACTGATGTTAAGGGTTGCATTAAAGGTGTCCGGTTATACTCTGTGCTTAATTCAATTAATAAACATCCTCCATCCGATCTTAATTGAGTTTGCCTCCAGACCACAGCACAAGTGGCTGGGAAATGTAAAGCAAACAGAGCAACCTGGTGGTGCGGTTATGCTGGAGTGGATTAGTGGAAACTGGAAGAGAAGAGTCATTATGGGGGTTGGAAATGTCCTTTTAAGTCCCACCCACACAGGGACAATTTTAGGTGGATCCACAAACGTATTTTTGTTGTTAAGGCTGTGAGTTCACACAGATTCAGCACCTTAGACCAAAAAGTATGATTTTTTTTCTTTTATTTATTTATTCAGAGTTGATACATTTCAGAATACTGGTCTTACAAATAACAAAAATTGCGTGTTCAGGAGGGTTGCCAGATCTGACGATCTAAAACCTTCCCAACTCCAAAAAACAGAGTCCACAGTATTACAGCCTTTGTGAATTAAAAAAAAAAAAAATTAATTTCCGCCCAGAAATTCTAAGATATTCTAGAAGGAAAAAGGGAGTTTGAAACGTTTAATATTTGGGCACGGAAACTCAGAAATTTTCAGATTAATTTCAGATTTTCTACAAAAAATGTAACATTTTTCAGTTTCAAAAGTAAAACAATTCCTAGGAAAAGGAAAACTCATAAGTTTTGAGATTAATCTCAAAAGTCTTCTAGAAAAAATATAAAAATTTTGAAGTTTCAAAAGTTGAAAATATTTTCTTCTTTTTTGTTGTTGCTAGGTAATGCCGGTGTTACCTGGAGTTGCTAGGTGATACTGCAGTGCCCTATAAAATGTGACTTAACAGTGGGGAGGTTTTTCAAATCGCTCATTTTCCAGTAACTAAAAAAAACCCATCAAGTTATTGCCAAAAAATGTCTGGGTGGTTTTTTTTAAAACTCTTGGATTGTTTTTAGAAGCAGCAGAGACCCAAATGGAAAAAGAAAAACATGAAATTTGCATAAAATGCCCCCTCTAAGTTCGAAAAAGGGTAACTTCAAAGTAACCCTTGAAGTTTCTAGTCAAAGGTAACTTGTGGGTTTCAGGAATATCGGTCAAGTTCCAGGAAAGTACTGGCCATCCAACGTGTTGCAGAGCGATGCAGTTTTATTTCTCCGCTTGTACATTCATAGTTAGTTCTCATCTCAGTATCTCCTGTTAAAGAAAACTAAGCAGTTTGAAGCGCCAGAGGGAAATCTTTAATGTGGAATCTCCTCAGGAGAAAAGTGAGGCTAAGCGGCTCTGACAGTAAACCGAGGCTGCGGCTGAAACATGTTGGCATGCCAGATGAGATAGATGGCGAGCCCACAGGTCCAGGGAGACGTCTTGTAAAAGTCATCTGTGATTCATGTGGCGAGAGTCGGTTCCCTGGAGGTCTCTGATTAGTACCCTGCTGTGAGAGCCACAGGACGCGTCTCCTACAAACGGCTGTGGACAGGAACGTCTGTGTTCTTCTCACCAAGCTTGCTACTTATTCATTTGAGCGTTTTTTTTTTTCTCCAGACTTATTGTTCTTTTTGTTGTGTTTTTTTGTTTATAAGGAGATTTTATAAGTAAAATCTACGCAACTGAAAAAAATAATTCTGACTTTAATCTCAGAATTCTGATTTTAAATGGACAATTCAGACTTTTTTCTCAGAAACTTGATTTTAGTCTTAGAATTCTGACTTTTAAAAAAACATTGACTGTTTCCACTCAGAAATTTGACTTTAATTTTACCTTTTTTTCTCTCAAAATTCTGACTTTAATTACAGAATTCTGATTCCAATCTTAAAATTCTTTTAATCAAAATTGTTCACATTTTTTCATGCTCCATCAGGCTAATATTGTCTTAAAACTCAAATCGACCAAATAAATTTGGAACAGGCTTTCAGTGTGGCTACTAGGAATGTTTTTTTTTGTTTTTTTTATTATTCTTTTATCGGCTGTTGATTTTTGTTTTAAGGCCCGACACTTCTTTTTTTTTTTTTTTTTTGTTGCACTACACATCTACATACAACAAAGCAAATTGTCATATTCAGGTACAAATACTGAACTGAAAATTAGTCATATAAATATATAAAAGTTCCAAATAAAGAAGTAAAAAAAAACCTGCAGAAGTCATGAAGAAGTATGGATCAAGACCAATTTTAAGAATATAAAATAGTCTGGTTGTTTGAGTAAAGAAAAAAAAGCTGATAAGTTTGCACATCAATTTAAATTTTTTGGAAAAGCTAAGGTAAGATTACCGTTTTCCCAATGTCAGAGTAAATACATTTTATGAAGTAGAAAGGATCATTTTAATGCATAACAATTTGAAATGCTCAGTGAAAGAAATCAAGCCCTGAATGGCCACGTTTCAGACCAGCCCCATTCACTTCCAAGCAGCTCTTGATAAGCCTGAAGTTAAGCTGCTGCACGTTTTCCCCGCTGATATAAACTTCCTTATTCTGTATAATATGTTGGTCTTCTTAAAAGAGCTGAGGTAAAGGAAAACCCTGCGCATATTCACACAATCAGCAGCTGCCATAGTGTTGCTCGCAAATTACATTTCTAAGTCAGTGGTCATTGCAGAGAGAGGGAAAAAATAAATCGGATCCCTCTTTAGGGGCTGCATGACTGTGATTTTTATACTCTGAATATGTATTTTTCTCCAAAGAGTGTTTAAAGTACCTCGTCAAGGACTATGAAAGGTAAAATTAAATCTATATAGCATTATTTTTTGTTTTAACAATGTTAAACACATTATTTTCTACTTGATTTAACAATTGAGCCTCAAACTTGACTTGATCAGTGTTTCTCAACCCTGGTCCTCATGCCCCCTGTCCTGCATGTTTTAGGTATTTCCCTTCTCCCACACACCTGAATTGTATTTCTGGGTGATCCACAGGTTTCTGCAGTACTTAATGATCCTACAATCATTTGAATCAGCTATTCTGGAATAGAGGCATATCTAAAACATGCAGAGCAGGGGGGCGGTGAGGACCAGGGTTCAGAAACATTTATCTAAAAACAAAAAGGGGGAGCAAAATCAACTTAAATCGAATTGATTTGAATGTGAAAAGGAAGGATTTAAAAGCATAATGATTCCACTTTTTTCCTTTCTGTGTTTTAAAAAACACAGGCCGGTAGTTGTGTGGACATCCAGCCGGACCGGTGTCAGTCACATCACGGCCGTCATTGCGCTGAAAAAATAAAACTTTGCAACTAATTTTAAATCTCTCTCTCTTCCGTGCCTCATGTGAACTTTCCAAGTCGCATGCCATCTGTGGACTGAGACGCATGTCAGCATTGTCAGTGGGATTGTGGGTATGCAGCGTGACTAATGCAGACGCGTATCAGAGAAGCAGCCAGTTTGATGTTACAGTCCTCTTCAGGGACAAAACTGATCCATGGCTAAAAAACATTCATTAAAAAAAGGAGCCACGTTCGTGTCAATCTGTTATCTTCTGTACTGATTAAAGGATGGGAATACATGAAAAATAATGCACATATTAAACAGGTTAATTTTCCACCATATGCTTTTTTATTTTAAAATGAAGGAAATTTATTTTTGATTGGTTGTTGACTCATCTTCAGCACTTGAAACTGCATCAATCAGTCTGTCACTGATTGGGTGATATTCAAGACCCACAAATGTCAAGATAGCAATTAGTTAGCAATTAGTGATTAGACATTTTCTCCAGGATATATAAAATATTCTGACCTTTTTAACACCTGTTGAACTGAGGCTCCAGCTACACGTCTGTGGATATTTCTTTAAACAGATATTTTTCTGTTTTTTAATAAATATCTTTGTCTGTACAGTCTGTTTTCTCTATAATTTTATAGTCTCTCATGTTCATACCTTACTATGAACATTTTCTACCCTCAGCATCAACCATTTTCTTCTCAACCATGTTCAATGTTTAATTGCATTTAAACAACAACTAAGTTTTACTTAGGCGTCTGCGGTCATCTTGCATTTCATTCCACTTTTATGTCAGTAGAGTGTGACATGCATCATAATTCTACACCAGAAGAAGCCAAACGTAGTAAATCCAGACGTAAACCCTGGCTGAAGCAAGCAGTGCCGACATGTTGGATGCAGTCTTTGTCTTGGACTCCTGTAAACGGAGCCCTGTTGTGTGACTTCTAACTTGTAGGACACAGACGTCTAACTGCGGTTGCATTTAATTTGGATGAACAGCCATCCAAGAAAAATTGGGATTTCAGAAAAAAAATTGGAATTGAGCATCAAAACCTGCAGTGTGAACATGGCCTTTAACCCTTGTATGTTGAAATGGGGTCCAACTGACCCCACACACACAAAACTTGTATCATTTTCCATAATCCTCTACGTTTGCCTCACTCCTCGCACGCACAAGGGTTAAGTCAGCAGTTCAGGCAGGATGATGATCATCTGCACCTGATCTGGTAAGATAGATGTTCCTAAAACATCTCGTATTAATGACAAAATCTGTTTGTTTTTCTTTTTCTTTTTTTTTTACTTATTAGGTCAACAAGACAGAGGACAAGTCTCTGGAGGAACGGGGTCGGATCATGATTTCCCTCAAGTACAACACCCAGAAGTCTTGCCTGGTTGTGGGCATCATACGCTGCGCTCACCTTGCTGCTATGGACGCCAACGGCTTCTCTGACCCCTACGTCAAAACGTCAGTGTTCAGACACCTGCACATCCTCTCATACACAAAACCGTTTTATGGAGCAAATTTCGCAATATTTAAAAATCATCTGCAACTTCTCTAAATTAGATCTTAAAATGAGCCTTTTAAATGCATCTGTTCTGATGTTATTGGGGCACATTCATACACACTCCAGTTATAATTAGATTTACTTTATTACTTCTAAATGAATAAGCAGCACAGAATATCTTCACGTTTCACATCCTTATGAGTTGCCAAGTTTTGTTCCCTGTTCCAATGCATTTTAACTTTCTAACATTGCCTGCCCTTTAATTTATATTAATATAGATATATATTTCCATTGTGCTTCATCAGTCAGAAGTAGCACAAATCCAAATAATTTGGAAAATGTCTGTTTTTCTTTTAATTGGGCAGCAGCAGTTCAAAAACCTTTTAATGTTTTAGATTTTTAATGATATACAGTTCACATAAAAATTGTTTATTGTTGAGCAGGAAAACCTAAAACCTAAAAAAAAAAAACTGGGAAAAAATCACAATAAATTAACTTTTACATTTTTAACTTAGTAAATTTTGTGGCCCGCCAGCAGTTTAAATATGAAAGTTTGAACAGC